>NW_028227265.1:92020192-92360192 GCF_978045245.1 Mus caroli
TCTACAATCTTACTAGCCTGAAGGCTTCAAAATGAGTTCATTATTTGTACAGGAGCTTCTGTTGTGCAGTTATCATCAGAGCTACAACTCTAAGATCCTTCTGAAGAGAACATCAAATGAGGTACTTTTCAATGAAAAACAGTGTTTTGAGTATTATAGATAATGACTCTCAAATGCTGTTGAGCATTATGTTGAAAACACTGTGTCCTTTTCTTCAATGTTTTGAGACAATAATTAAGAGCATTGAAAGACAATTGAAGCTCCCAATACCCAAGATACAATTCACAGACCACATGAAATTCAAGAAGAAGGAAGTCCAAAGTGTGGATTCTTCGATCTTTCTTAGAAGGGGGAACAAAATATCCATGGGAGAAGATACAGAGACAAAATGTGGAGCAGACTGAACAAAAGGCCATCCAGAGACTTCCCCACCTGGGGATCCATCCCATATACACTTATCAAACCCAGACACTATTGTGGATGCCAACAAGTGCTTACTTACAGGAACCTGATACAGCTGTCTTCCGAGAGGCTCTGCCAGTGCCTGATAAATACAAGACTGATGCTCAGCCAACCATTGGACTGAGCACGGGGTCCCCAATGGAGGAGTTAGAGAGAGGACTAAAGGAGCTGAAGGGCTTTGCAAATCCATAGGAAGAACAACAGTATAAACTAACCAGTAACCTCCAGAGCTCCCAGGGTCTCAACACCAACCAAAGAGTACACATGAAGGGACCCATGGCTCTAGTCGCATATGTAGCAGAGGATGGCCTTATTTGTCATCAATGGGAGAAGAGGACCTTGGGCCTATGAAGGCTTGATGCCCCAGTGTAGGGGAATTCCAGGGCCAAGAAGCAGGAATTGGTGCATTGGTGAGCAAGAGGAGAGGAGATGGGATAGGTGGTTTTCAGAGGGGAAACCAGGAAAGGGGATAACATTTGAAATGTAAAGAAAATATCTAATACAAAAATTAAAATAAAATAAGATCTTTCCTGCTTTGAATAGAACAAAAACCAAAAGACCATTGAGGTAGAACCTCTGAGACTACTAGACTACTAGAACTACTAAACTACTAGAACCCTGGGATTGTAGTGCAAGAAATTTTTTTCATCTATAAAAATATCTATTACATTTTCAAATCTGAAATATTAATTTTGCAAAAATAATATCTATGTACCTAGAGAAAATGGAAGTATTTAGAGCAAAGAGATTATTAAGTGATGTAATTATACTCACAAAAAGTAAAATAAATAGTAAATATAAATACTTAACGTGCACTGTGTATGGAAACCAACTTTGAATAGTGGAGATGTTTAAACACCTTACCCAAATCTCATTTTTGTATATAACATACATGTATTCACAGTGGGCACACTGCACTTTCCCTAATACTTAGTTGTCAGCAGTGCTGTCTAATCCAGACTTACTGTATCACAGGGCTTGAATTCAAGTGACCCTCAATTTACTCAATAATGCCCTCAAAGTCACTAGATGGGTGGTTCTCAACATTTCTAATGTTGCTCCCCTTTTGTACAGTTCTGCATATTGTCATGACCCCATCCATAAAATTATTTTTCTTTATACATCATGACTGTAACTTTGCTATTATAATGAATTGTAATGTAAATATCTGATATGCAGGACACGTGATATGTGACCCATGTAAAGAAGCCACTTGACACCCTGCTCACCTTTAATCCCAGCACTCGGGAGGCAGAGGCAGTCGGATTTCTGAGTTCAAGGCCAGCCTGGTCTAAAAAGTGAGTTCCAGGACAGCCAGGGCTACACAGAGAAACCCTGCCTCAAAAAAACCCAAAAAAACAAAACAAAAAAAAAACAAAAAAACAAAACAAAAAAACAAACAAACCTGAGAATTCTTGCACTAGAGAAATAGTCCTGAGATTTTGTGAATACCAGATGAGAAGTGCAAAGGGTCTCCTTTAGAATCAAAAAGAGTGTGTGTGTGTGTGTGTGCGCGCGCGCGCGCGCGCGCGCGCGTGCATGAGTTTGTTTCCTTTTAATCTATCTATTATAGAAAAAAAGAGAAAAATAATAAAGTAAAAGGTAATTCATGGTAGAACTTCTCTTGTATGTCAAGCCACAGTTATTGCCAAATGCATGCTAAGTGCTAACCTAAGAGGAAAAGACACTGCTTATTGGGGTGGTATGTATGAACCAGCATTTCTAGCATCAAGCTTTCATTATAGAACTTACCATACTGATTAATTGGACACTGAATATATTTGCCTTCTCTATGTTCTCTCAAGTTCCCTAGTTCTTTACCTATTATTTAAAAATCTTAATTTCCTACTTCAACATAGTAATTGTTGTTTGTGTTATTTGGATAGCTTATTGCAGATTTATATTTAAAGAGTAATATTCAGGTTTGTTTTCTGGTGTTTGAATTCAATTTTAGATAATGAATAATCTGAAAACAAAATTATACTATACTTGAGTATATTTAAAAGCAGTGGACATTCAAAACACACAGTCCCACTAGGCCATTGGGTTATAACATGAGTTATGTTGACATTTTTAGAAGAAGAACAACAACAACAGAAGAGCAGCTAGAAAGAATAGATTTGTCTCCTTGATAATCCCTAACATCTTCATTCAGCCATGTGTTTCCCTTGTTAAAGAATATGACCCTCAAAAGCTTTTGCCACTGTTTGATTTGTGTGCTTATCACGAATAGTGGAAGCCTGAGAACACAGTCATCCTTAATGTGCCTTCTCAGATGGCTCTTAGAAAGCATTTATTACTTGTAAGAGAAGTAGATTGCTACATCCTGTGACTTTTAAAAGGATGTTCACTGATTAGCCCTTTGCTAAGTTTTATTAAAGCTTATTTTGAGGTCTTATTTCTAATGATGCAGCGTCTGAAGTAAGATACCGTTGTTCTTACTTTGAGTATATTAGTACTAATAAAAATGATCTAGTTAGGTGCATCTGCCAACATGACACAGCAGAGGGTTATCAGAGAGGTTCTCACTTGAGGCATTACCTTCAGTAGTGGTCTGTGAGTATATCCTTGGGGCATTTTCTTGATTGATATGTGATATAAGAGGGTCTTAACCTCTGTCCTATCCTGACAGGACTATCTAACAAAGGTAACTGAGTGCTAAAGAGATGTCTCAGAGGTCAAAAGCACTTGGCACTCTTACTATAAGGCTCATGTTGGGTAATGTATTACCACCTGTAACCTTAGTTTCAATGTATCCACACTGTCTTCTGACCTGTGTGAGAACCTGCAAAAGTGCAACATATACCTACCAGATACACACACAGAGAGACAGACAGACAGAGAGAGAGAGAGAGAGAGAGAGAGAGAGAGAGAGAGAGAGAGAGAATTAATATTAAATATAAGAAAGCTAACCGATCAGAAGCTTGGGAGTAATTTGGTCCGCATCACCTGTCCAGTGCTTCTACTTCAGTTGCTGCTCAGGCTTCTGCCTTGAGATCTTTCAGTGTTGGACTGGGACCTGGAACTATGATCTAAAATATACCTCTTCCTCTCTCATGGTGCTTTTGCTCAGAAAGCTTTATCACATTAACAGTAAAGTAGAAAACAAATGAATTGTGAGATTTCCCTAGAATATCCACCATTATTTTACAATATCAGTATTTGTTTAATATCTATGATGATTTTGGCCTTATTTCTAAATGGTGGCAATTAGATGTTCATTTAAAAAAAAATCAATGATATTCCTTAAATTCCAAAAAGTGAGGAATGTTGTTTAAATGTATCTGTAAGAACTACAGTAGCACAATAGAGAAATATTCAGATGTTTGAAGGGTTTGAACAGACATCTATTGAGCATATACGAGATCAGATAAATCTGATGAGACTCAGGTGATTATTGGCCTAAAGAAAGGATTTTCATTTCTGGAAAGAGGTCAGGGCATCATTTAACCCTATTTTCAAAACATGGAAATCTAAAATTATGTTCTAGGGTTTATAACTTATTTTGTAAAGATATATGATTTTACTACTGTGAAGAGACACTATGGCCATGACAACTCTTATAAAGAAAAACAATTCTGTTGCATTGGTCTACTTGTCTGTCACTATACCAGTACCATGCAGGTTTTATCACAATTGCTCTGTAGTACAGCTTTAGGTCGGGCATGTTGATTCCACCAGAGGTTCTTTTATCCTTGAGAAGAGTTTTTGCTATACTAGGTTTTTTGTTATTCCAGATGAATCTGCCGATTGCCCTTTCTAATTTGTTGAAGAATTGAGTTGGAATTTTGATGGGGATTGCGTGGAATCTGTAGATTGCTTTTGGCAAGATAGCCATTTTTACTATATTGATCCTGCCAATCCATGAGCATGGGAGATCTTTCCATCTTCTGAGATCTTCTTTAATTTCTTTCTTCAGAGACATGAAGTTCTTATCATTCAGACCTTTCACTTCCTTAATTAGAGTCACGCCAAGGTATTTTATATTATTTGTGATTATTGAGAAGGGTGTTGTTTCCCTAATTTCTTTCTCAGCCTGTTTATTCTTTGTGTAGAGAAAGGCCATTGACTTGTTTGAGTTAATTTTATATCCAGATACTTCACCGAAGCTGTTTATCAGGCTTAGGAGTTCTCTGGTGGAATTTTTAGGGTCATTTATATATACTATCATATCATCTGCAAAAAGTAGTATTTTGACTTCTTCCTTTCAAATTTGTATCCCCTTGATCTCCTTTTGTTGTCAAATTGCTCTGGATAGGACTTCAAGTACAATGTTGAATAGGTAGGGAGAGAGTGGACAGCCTTGTCTAGTCCCTGATTTTAGTGGAATTGCTTCCAGCTTCTCACCATTTACTTTGATGTTGGCTACTGATTTGCTGTAGATTGCTTTTATCATGGTTAGGTATGGGCCTTGAATTCCTGATCTTTCCAAGACTTTTATCATGAATGGGTGTTGGATTTTGTCAAATGCCTTCTCAGCATCTAACGAGATGATCATGTGGTTTTTGTCTTTGAGTTTGTTTGTATACTGGATTACGTTGATGTTGATGGATTTCCTTATATTGAATCATTCCTGCATCCCTGGGATGAAACCTACTTGGTCAGGATGGATGATTGTTTTGATGTGTTCTTGGATTCGGTTAGCAAGAACTTTATTGAGGATTTTTGCATCAATATTCATAAGGGAAATTGGTCTGAAGTTCTCTATCTTTGTTGGGTCCTTTTGTGGTTTAGGTATCAGAGTAATTGTGGCTTCATAGAATAAGTTGGGTAGAGTACCTTCTGTTTCTATTTTGTGGAATAGTTTGTGAAGAACTGGGATTAGATCTTCTTTGAAGGTCTGATAGAACTCTGCACTAAAGCCATCTGGTCCTGGGCTTTTTTAGGATGGGAGACTATTAATGACTGCTTCTAATTCTTTGGAGTATATAGGGCTGTTTAGATCATTAACCTGATTTGATTTAACTTTGGTACCTGGTATCTGTCTAGAAACTTCTCCATTTCATCCAGGTTCTCCAGTTTTGTTGAGTATAGCCTTTTGTAGAAGGACCTAATGGTGTTTTGGATTTCTTCAGGATCTGTTGTTATGTCTCCCTTTTCATTTCTGATTTTGTTAATTAGAATGCTTTCCCTGTGCCCTCTAGTGAGTCTGGCTAAGGGTTTGTCTATCTGGTTGATTTTCTCAAAGAACCAGCTCCTCGTTTGGTTGATTCTTTGAATAGTTCTTGTTTCTACTTGGTTGATTTCACCCCTGAGTTTGATTATTTCCTGCCATCTACTCCACTTGGGTGAATTTGCTTCCTTTTGTTCTAGAGCTTTTAGGTGTGTTGTCAAGCTGCTAATGTGTGCTGTCTCTAGTTTCTTTTTGGAGGCACTCAGATCTATGAGTTCTCCTCTTAGAAATGCTTTCATTATGTCCCATAAGTTTGGGTATGTTGTGCTTCATTTTCATTGAACTCTATAAAGTCCTTAATTTCTTTCTTTATTCCTTCCTTGATGGAGGTATCATTGAGAAGAGTGTTGTTCAGTTTCCAATTGAATGTTGGCTTTCTATTATTTATTTTGTTATTGAAGATCAGCCTTAGACCATGGTGATCTGATATGATGCATGGGACAATTTCAGTATTTTTGTATCTGTTGAGGCTTGTTTTGTGATCAATTATGTGGTCAGTTTTGGAGAAGGTTCCATGAGGTGCTGAGAAGAAGGTATATCCTTTGTTTTAGAATAAAATGTTCTTTAGATATCTGTCAGATCCATTTGTTTCATAACTTCTGTTAGTTTCACTGTGTCCCTGTTTAGTTTCAGTTTCCATGATCTGTCCATTGGTGAAAGTGGGGTGTTGAAGTCTCCCACTATTATTGTGTGAGGTGCAATGTGTGCTTTGAACTTTAAGAAAGTTTCTTTAATGAATATGACTTCCCTTGTATTTGGAGCATAGATATTCAGAATTGATAGTTCCTCTTGGAGGATTTTACCTTTGATGAGAATGAAGTGTCTTTGTCTTTTTTGATGACTTTGGGTTGGAAGTCAATTTTATTAGTTATTAGAATGGCTACTCCAGCTTGTTTCTTCATGCCATTTGCTTGGAAAATTGTTTTCCAGCCTTTCATTCTGAGGTAGTGTCTACCTTTTTCCCTGAGATGAATGAATTTATGAAACTCCTAGGCAAATGATTGGACCTGGAGGGCACCATCCTGAGTGAGGTAACCCAATCACAAAAGAACTCACACAATATGTACTCACTGATAAGTGGATATTAGCCCAAAAACATAGAATACACAAGATATAAGATACAATATGCTAAACGCATGAAACTGAAGAAGAACGAAGACCGAAGTGTGGACACTTTGCCCCTTCTTAGAATTGGGAACAAAACACCCATGGAAGGAGTTACAGAGACAAAGTTTGGAGCTGTGACGAAAGGATGGACCATCTATAGACTGCCATATCTAGGGATCCATCCCATAACCAGCTTCTAAACGCTGACACCATTGCATACACTAGCAAGATTTTGCTGAAAGGACCCAGATATAGCTGTCTCTTGTGAGACAATGCTGGGGCCTAGCAAACACATAAGTGGATGCTCACAGTCAGCTATTGAATGGATCACAGGGCCCCCAATGGAGGAGCTAGAGAAAGCACCCAAAACTAAAGGGAACTGCAACCCTATAGGTGGAACAACAATATGAACTAACCAGTACCCCGGAGCTCTTGTCTCTAGCTGCATATTTATCAAAAGATGGCCTAGTCGGTCATCACTGGAAAGAGAGGCCCATTGTACTTGCAAATTTTATATGCCCCAGTACAGGGGAACGCCAGGGCCAAAGAGGGGCAGTGGGTAGGTGGGGGATTTTGGGGGTGGGTATAGGGGACTTTTGGGATAACATTGGAAATGTAATTGAGGAAAATACCTAAAATAAATAAAATAAAAAAATAAAATAAAATAAAATCATAATGTCAAAAAAAAAAAAAAAGAAAAACAATTTGGGAGTTGGCTTATAGTTCAAAGGTTTGGTACATTATTGCCATGGTGGGAAGCATAGTGGCACACATAAACACAGTGCTGGAGAGGCAGCTGAGAGTACTATGTCTGGATCTGGCAGGTAGTAAGAAGTTCAAGTAGCTAATAGATAAGACGTGAGCTTCTAAGACTTCAGAGCCACCCACCCTGCTCTCCCCCGACCCCATCATATACTTCCTCCAACAAAGCCAAACCTACTTCAACAAGGATCAAGCATGTACTTCTTAATAGTGCTACTTCCTATGATATATGGGGCCATTTTTATTCAAACCACCACATAGAGAAATACAGGTTAACTTAAAGAAAGTGATTTAACTGATTAAATTCAGAGTTAGCCAAAGCAACTTCAGGAACATCACTCACTAAAATTAACATCACATTTGGAGGAAAGAGGTGTGGAGGGTAGAATTCAAAGTAACCTTCAGCATTCTGTGAATCATTCTGACTTAATTAACTGGACTATAAAAATCAAGATAATGATAGAAATATTGATTCTATATGATATGTACAGATGCCTTAATTGCCTAAGTGCTGGGATTCTAGTTGTGTTTTCACAAAGTTTTGAGTAGACAGGTCTAATTATTAGAAGCATATAGCAGTGAAATAAATATGCAATTCTTCAACAGATAGGTTTACTTAAAATCAGAACAATGTGAAACATGGCAGGACTCATCATGTTGTAAATGGAGGTGGACAATATAAAACCTTGAGTATATGGTTGAAGAAATGGGGGTTTGACATAAACCCAAAGAAAACTAAGAGGTAGAAAATCATTATTTTAGAAACCAGAGAAATGTAAGTACCAAAAATGCTAAATGCTATATCATTGTCAAAAGATGTATCCATGCATATTTCTTCCTTATTATTCCTAATGCTACTCGTCTTTAGTGATGTTTTAGGTTAGCAAGCCTTTTATCCTTGCTAAGACAATTTATTCAGACCATCTTAGTTGTAACTTCTTTTACCATGAAAAGTCACCCACTCAGTCCATCCAAGGATTTAAGAAATGTTTTACATACTAGTGATGTTCAAGTTAGTATTCCACGAAGCACATTTATTACAGAATTTCTGATAACATTACCATCTATCAACCCCCACTGTGGCTCTCAATGAGATTGAATCAACATCAGCCAAACCACAAATTCCACCCACAGTCCTGCTGACAGACACTTCTGCAAGCATGGACTGTGGCAGGACAACAGATTCTTCTGTCTTCTTCATTCACATCCATTCATTAATACAACACTCACTTTCCTGCCCTCACTACATTCTTCTCCACTTTTGCTTTTTGTTTTGGGGGGGGGGGTCAGGCAAGGGGAGAGTTTGTTTGCCACACTCTTTCAGCCCTATTTCAACATGAATCTTACCTGGTTCTTTTTGGGGTTTTGAAACTTGCAGTCTTTGCCTTTTAATTGTAGATAAAGTAATCTTTACAAAGTGAAGATGTCATATGACAGATTTGTTCCGTGCTCACCTAACTGCTCATGAAATAAGCTACTTTCTTAAAACCACAAGCTCTCCATCCTTGAAAACTGTTTATTTTTCCAGATTTATCTTTCACTGTAACTCATCTCTCCCTTTGCAATCTAACGAAATGAAATTTCAGATTCTAAGTCCTAAAGCTCTTTACTAATCTCCAGATCTTCTTGTTTGCCATTTAAGTTAATTATTTGAATAAATCTTTCTTCATGTTCTGATTATCTATCTTGTCTTCTGAAAGTTTGTGTTGACTGGATACGAAATATCCTTGAATATTTTGAAACTATGTGAATGTAATTACAAAGCTGCGAACACTCATATCACCAGTACACTCATATCACCAGCGTCATTTATGGTTTTTTTGATATTCCAATATAATATTAATTTCATATGGCATTAATGTGTCCATTTTCTACATTTGATTACAAGCAACAATATTGTTGGAAAGTCATATTTATGGTATACATATTTTATTAATATATCAAATGAAAGAAATTGTTCTATATGATGAGGTACAAGGATTCCAAAAGATTCTGGGGAAAATTAGAGTGTCATTGGCTATAAATGTAGTCAGAGGTATTCAACATAGCTTGGAAAGCTGTTTCTGTAATCAAGAACGAGATACCAAAAACATAATTGAAGTTGAGAGGTGCTAATGTTAGTTTAATGATTTGGTACAGAATGATTTTGTTAGGTTTTCAAAAATGTAATCTTTTTTTTTTATTACATCTTTTCCTCAATTACATTTCCAATGCTATCCCAAAAGTCCCCCATACCCTCCCCTCTACTTCCCTACCCACCCATTCCCATTTTTTTGGCCCTGGCGTTCCCCTGTACTGGGGCATATAAAGTTTGCATGTCCAATGGGCCTCTCTTTCTAGTGATGGCCGACTAGGCCATCTTTTGATACATATGCAGCTAGAGTCAAGAGCTTTGGGGTACTGGTTAGTTCGTAATATTGTTCTACCCATAGGGTTGCGGATCCCTTCAGCTCCTTTGAGCATTTCATGTCATGTGCAATTGGCCATCTTAAATAAAAACAGGCAAACACCATACGTAAATCCAAAAATGGATTTAATTTTAAGTATCTTAGCATAAATATCTAAATAGGAAACAGCATATTAACCAATCAAATAGCAAACTCTTGTGATCCTAGAATGTGCGATATAGTGCCAAGAAGAACATAAATTTCACAGCACTCTCAGCTACAATAGAAGGTCTTGTCTTAAACATAGAAAACAAAAGCAAAAATATACACACACAATATATATGTATATATACACATATTAGTATTAAGATATTTAAGTAAATACATATATATTAATTGAACATACATATATGTATTCACTTACAATAATAAGAATAAAATATGAAAATATTTTTATCAATCAAATTATAGCAAAAAAGTAATTGTGTATGAAGCTATTTTACTTCATTATCAATGCTAATATGATAAAGCAACATTTCAGTATTTAACATAGAATCTCTCAAGAAAGTGGAAGTTGTCATGCTTATAAATATCAGAACTGTCCTGATTTCCTTAATCTGAGTCCTTCCTCACGCCTATTTATTCAAGAGAACAACAGTTTACAGAAGTATAAAAATCAATTCTGTGGCATCAAAGAAAGGCTATGACTTGAACTGCCTGCCAATGTCTGTGGTATAAACACATCCTACAGCTTCCATCTACCAGCATGATATCATCAGTACTCTTGTAGGAAAGCACTCAGCAGGATATTTGGAGTAATTATTTACCAGTGTCATCAGAGCCCTTATTATGCTATTTCTTAGAGAATGATGTTTTAAAGGATTATTGATAATTTATACTGTTAGTACTTTAACGTTGGCTAACAATTTGTTTGATTTGATAACCTGTTCAATAAGGAACAACATGGTGGTAAATATTCTGTAGATTAGAGAGGGACCAATAAACAGCACCCCTCATACATATTGTTGGCAGAGCAATTATGAAGATAAAGAAGCAAGCAAATCAAACATGAAGCTCATCTTATTTTAAATACAAATAAATAAATGTGGGATGTTATTTATTATGAGAGGCATTTTTCTTCATGTCCTAGTTGTAAAACAGCTTCTTTGACATTAATGTTCCTAAATAGAGCACAGGCATTTTAATGGCGATTCTCATTCCCACTGGATAAAAATAAAAATGATCAGACCACATGTGGGGTGCACCTTGAAACTAATGACTATATACATTGAAACCAATACTGATCCATTGCCTGGCATTTACAAGATTAATTATGCAACCATTGAAAAGAATCATGATAGGTAAGAAATAAAATCTGCTGAGGGAAATAATATAAATCCATAATCCTAAACCATCCTGATAGAAATAAAGTGATGTGTAAAGAATATTTCCTACTTTTTATATTTTAAATAATACTTTATACTAGAGTATGAATTCAGAATGATGACAGTTAGCTTCATTGCCTACCATAGAGGTTTATTTCAAGGATACAATTACATGATCCCTGATCAGATGGGTTCTTGTTATTTTATGTTCAGGTAAAATTCAAGTTCTCTAGGTAACAGATTTGAACATGTCTCATGCCGGGGGGAGAGAGAGAGAGAGAGAGAGAGAGAGAGAGAGAGAGAGAGAGAGAGAGAGAGAGAGAGAGAGAGAGAGAGAGACTTCTTGCGACCCTAGATTAGCTTAGTAAACTACTAGCTACACAATCAAGAAAACCTGAGTTCAAGACTCATCACCCACACACACAAAGACCCAGGAACTTAGATACCTCACGGGTAGCAAAGATAAACTGATCCCTATGGTTAACTGCCAGCCAGTCTAGAATTGGTAAGTTCCGGGGCACATTGAAAGACCATCTCAAGAGGCCATGGAAGGAGTTACAGAGACAAAGTTCAGAGCTGAGAGAGAAGGAAGGACCATCCAGAGACTGCCCCACCAGGGTATCCATCACATATACAACCACCAAATCCAGACACTATTGCATATGCCAGAAAGATTTTGCTGACAGAACCCTGATATAGCTCTCTCTTGTAAGTCTGTGACAGTGCCTGGCAATTACATAAGTGGATGCTCACAGTCATCTATTGGATGGAACACAGGGCCCCTAATGAAGGAGCTAGAGAAAGTACCCAAGGAGCTAAAGGGGTCTGCAACTCTGCAGGACGAACAACAATATGAACTAACAAGTACCCCCCAGAACTGGGCCTCTAGTTGCATATGTAGCAGAGGATGGCCTAGTTGGCCATCAATGGGAGGAGAGGCCCTTGGTCTTGTGAAGATCATATGCCCCAGTACAGGGGAATGCCAGGGCCAGGAAGCAGGAGTGGGTGGGTTGGGGAGCAGGGCAGGGAGGAGGCTATAGGGGACTTTTGGGATAGCATTTGAAATTTAAATGAAGAAAATATCTAATAAAAAAATAAGAAACCAGGTAAATGAGTTCTCAGGAATAATACCTAAAATTGACCTCTAGTCTACCTTGTGTAAACACACATGCATGTGCACATGTACACACAAATGTATCCACACTTGTGACCACATACATAATTATTTTAAAGTAACTTTTTAAAGAAAATTAATCTCCCCCTCCAGAAGATATCAGATGTCAGAATGCTAACAGCTTTGATCTTGTGCAGGTGAGCATTGTTACCATGAGTTTAGCAGTACAATTGGCTTGTCATGTCCAGAGGACAGTGACTTACTCTGGTTCTCAGAACTCTTTCCCTTACAGTGTTCTTGTTCTGTCTTTTTCAATGATCACTGAGCCAAGGAATGGGATGGGGGCATGGACAAGAGATTCATCATGTTCAAGTGGATTATCTAACACCCATAATCTTATGAGCAGCACAAACTGAAGTTGGTGGGTT
This sequence comes from Mus caroli, assembly GCF_978045245.1. NCBI lineage: Eukaryota > Metazoa > Chordata > Mammalia > Rodentia > Muridae > Mus > Mus caroli. The sequence goes on from NW_028227265.1 coordinate 92,033,011, forward strand.
GTTAAAAATTTAAAAAAAAACATGAAATTGGGAGGGTTTGTGGCAGTGGGGATAGATATTGGAGAAGATAAGGAGGGATAAATATGACTAAAATAGCTGGGCATGGTGGCGCACACCTTTAATCCCAGCACTCAGGAGGCAGAGCAGGTGGATTTCTGAGTTCGAGGCCAGCCTGGTCTACAAAGTGAGTTCCAGGACAGCCAGGGCTACACAGAGAAACCCTGTCTCGAAAAAACAAACAAACAAACAAACAAATAAGACTAAAATATCTTATATGAAGATAAAATAATTAAAATGAAAACCAAATAAATGGAAAGTAAACTGTGTTATTTGAATGTCTTTAAATCAGAGAGTAGTTTTATTTTCTTAGAGGAGCCAAGACCATCTTGCTAAAATCATTCAATAGCATTTCCTCATTAAAAGTATGGGATGCATTTGTCAGCAGACCATTTGTTAGCACATATACAAAGAGATTCAAATGAACCACATCCCCTTATTTTCTTTGAAGAACATCCTCTGATTTAGGGATTATTGGAGGTGATGTGGAAATTAAAGGAAGAACACAGATATTTTCAGAAGCAGAAAGATTCTTTAATCAGAGCACCAGCAGGATATAGTTTCTCTAAGGAAGTTAGACTGCCCAGTTGGCATGGAAACCTGGGATGTTGTGGGATAGAAGGAGGGGACTTTGCAAAGTTCATCTTCATTCAGTTCCTGTGCAGTATGGAAAAAGGTAGATGCCAGTCAGATTTGTTTTGGCTTGCTTATGAGAAGCATCCAGAGGTATTATCAGTCAAATCAACTTACCTGGCCAGAGCTCCTCAGTTCACCTGGAGCTATTAAAAAATTAACCCATCAATCCTTCTGGCAAAACTGAGGCAGGAAGGCAATCTGGCTTCTGATGAGTGACTCATCTGAGGTACTTGTTCCCAGAGCATAGATTTTTATTCGGTATGTAAAATGCATAGTAATTTAATGTTCTACGATTGAATTTTCATATAGGGAATGCCAAAACTCAGTATATAACCTAAGTATATTTTAGATATATTTTTAGTAATTTTATCAATTATACGTTCTTTGTCTGTGAACCTTATTTGGTCATCAATAGAGCAATTAGAAAAATGACCTGCTGCTACTTTGAAGGGACTGGGTTACATGATGCATTTTCCTAGTGATTATGAGAGTCAAGCCCTTTGAATTTCCATTTGATATTGGAGAAACTAAGGTACAATTATCATTCCATACAAGCGGGATTGACAAGTGAAACTAAGTCTGCCTCACTCCCACACCAACATAAATCTTCCTTGGGTAAGGCCAAAAATTACAGCATACTTACCATCCCAGAAAGATTTTGTACCTGACAAATATAATGCCATTGGTAGCTAGCGTCCATTGTGAATTCTAGTTGTTTTCTCTAGAAAGAAATTACAGAAAATTAAACATAGCTAGCTAGCTCTTTTGCAAACAAAACACACTGAAGTATGAAGGCATATGAAATTGATTTTGACTCCCATATGAACTGAATCACCAAAGCAAAATGAAAGAGTATGTCATCATCTATCACTTTGATTTTCACTTGAGTGCAGTGAGCGATTCTCAAAATCATTTAGAGATACCAATGCTCTATAGGCATATGATGATTTAAACACAGAGGCTCCTTTGAAGTCAGAGGTGTGTGTATGTATGTATGCCCTTGATATAGCAGAGAAATCTAATTGCTGGTTTAGAAGGAGATAACTAAATAGGAAGCAAATTCACTTTAGAGATACCAATATTAATTTTATATGACTCTGTTCTGAGACCATAAACTTTGCTAATAGAAATAATGCCTAAAGAAGTGTTTAACAGAAGTATGCGTTTGGAGATACAATGAACTCAATAAAGGAAGTCTATTGCTTCCTTCATCTTATGTTTGAGAACTGAAAGACAGCATTGTTATAACAAATCCCTCTTGGGACAAATACTTTTGTGAATTCTTTACACAATTTACAGATTTAGTTTCAATATCTCGGTAATTTCCAATGGATAAGTTTTTGACATTTGGGTGAAACTATGTATTAAAATTCACTTGAAAACAAGCTATCCTTCAAAAGATCCCTTTTTCCTATAAAAAAAGGCATTTCAAGAAAAAAATCTACATTTCTCTATATATTACATTAACTTTATATTATATGTTAATGTATACTATAGGTGTTTTTTTACATTTATTTTAACTCATGTTAGTCATATACATAAGCATAGTCTTTATGTAATTTTGACCCATTTCTCTCCCTTTTCCTCCTTACAATTCCTGTATCTCTCTCCATTCTCTCTCAGATTTATGACCTTTCCTTTATTATTTGTGTGTGTGTGTGTGTGTGTGTGTGAAAGAGAGAGAGAGAGAGAGAGAGAGAGAGAGAGAGAGAGAGAGTTTGAGATTCAATTTGCTGAGTCTACTTAGTGCTAATTATTTGTATATGTGGATTTTTGTATGAACACTTAGATAACTATTAGTTGGCTCTTCTTAGTAGACAGAAATTGCCTGTAACATCCATCTATAGTTGTGGATAGTGAGATTTATCCCATCTATATTGGGATATCAACTGGTCTGCAATCCTTGTTCGGTCTTGCTTATGTGAATATAATGTTAAGAATCCATGAGTTTAATTCCCCACCAAATATAGAAGAAACTATTTACCAGAAGACATGCTAATCCTTTGTCATGGTGTTTTTGCATCTGAGGTGTAGGGCTTGTGTTTTGTATGATATATATCAATTGAAGATGAACAATCTGTAGCCCATCTTTCTCTGTATTTTGAGCAGTTGTAGATTTCTATGATGGTCTCTGAGTAGCTGCACTTCTTTTTAGATTTGTTCATACTTCTTTATGAGCAAATATAGACTTTATCTGCAACCCTCCATAATTTTAAAGGATGATAATTTAAAAAGAAATTAATGAACTCTATGATCTGGTTAGTGTTTCTATCAACTTGATACATGATAAAGCTATTTGGAAAGAGAAAATATTTTCCCCCAGATTTCCTATGGGCAATTTATAGAGCATGTTACTGATTAATGACTAATATGTTTTAATTAACACCTTCAATGGGTTGGGAACTAATGCTAGTGATCAAACTTTGTGGGATTGGATGACCAAACTTGACTTCTGTGTGCAGATATATTTCGTGAAACATACTCTATTAATTTTACCTTAGAAGATATTAAATGAAATGAAAGTCATGGAGATTTCTTAATATAAGACATTTTCATTTCTGTTTTAGTTAGGATTATCATTGCAGTGATGAAACCAAAAGCAGCTTGGGGATGAAAGGATTTATTTGGCTTATACTTCCATATCTTAGATCCATCACTGAAGGGAGTTGGGACAGGAACTTGTGGGGCAGTGAAGTGTGACACTAGACAGAAAACCTGATAAGCTCATACAGATACAGGAACCCCAGCTGTTCTCATAACTGAGAATGGTAATCCTTTACATACACTGCCAAACAGGTTCCTGTCCTGCAACATGTGGCCACGACATCCCTTGGAGAGTTCTGTGATAATCAGTAGGGGCGACATCTGAAGACCTTCCACAAGCAGTGAGCCATCCCTAACATCTCAGACCAAGCGAATAGAAAACATCTGCCTTTAGACCCCAATTCACCCCAAAATGTTTATAAGATCCTACCCGGAAGGAATAAGGTACAAGAGTAATTTCACCAAAGATTGTCTAGGAGTGCCTGATTTATTTCGTTGTAACACTCCAGGGAAGTGTAAATACTCAAGGGAAGAGACCCCTGAAGCTTTCATTGCTGGAAGCTGCTCAAGCCCACCGCAGCCACTTCCTACTTGGTGGCTCCCAGACCTTGGCTCCTAGTAGTTGCTGTGTCCTAAGGCCTGCCACCAGCTCAGGGACAGCTGTGGCTGCAGAAGAGGCTGGGCAGCCTGCCTTGCTTTGGCTCTCTCATAGAGCTGCAAATCTTTGACTGTTCCAGCTGGGACAGAGCCCTGCAATTCCCATGGATAGTGCCTGTCGTCTGTAACTCAGACTGGCAGGAACTCAAACATGGCAGGAATCTGGAGGCAGAAGCTGATGAAGAACCCAAATAGGGGAGCAGGGTACCTGCTTATTAACTTGTTCTCTTTGGCTTGCTCGAACTGTCTTCTTATAGACCTCAGGGCTACCAGACCAAAGGTGACCATACACTCAATGGATGGGGCCCTTCTTTATTAACACTAATTAAAAAAAAACCCTACAGGCTTGATTAAATCCCCCATCTTATGATTTTTCTCAAATAATATTCTCATCTTAAAAATGACGTTAACCTGTGTCAAAATAAACTAACAATCACAATTATAGAACACCTATATTAAACTTCAACATTCTCAATTCAGAAATGATTCTTAACAAGGTGTCATTAGTAATGATATAATTTATATTTTAACTTATTTATTTCCCAATATTACTATGTAAACATAAATTTTATGCTAGCTCTTTCCAAAGGCATGCTTGCTGGTTCAACTCAGCTGTTCTGGCTCAAAGTCCTCTCCATGCTGACTGATTCAATGTGGCTTCTCTTAATTTCTGACTGAATTGCTGTGCTTGGTCTCAAACTAACTCTGGAGTTTGTTCTAATCTACTGGCTCCTTCTTATTTTCTGCCTTCACCTGCCTCTGCTGACCTCCTCTGAACTGCATGAACTCATGAAGCAACTCAACTCCACTGTTCTGTGCTCACTGCACTGACTCGAAACATTTCTCAGCTCACAGACTCACTGAAGTCTTCCTCCCCAAGCTGCTCTTCAATAGCTATTCTCCTGAGAGTTAGGCACATTCCCTCACTGACTCCTTCTGTCAAATCTGTCTCTGATTTGTCACTGTGATGCCCCTCAATTAGAAGTCATTGTTTGAGATTAAAGGTGTGTGCTAAAAGATTCCAGTCAGAGATATTAAAGGCAAGTTCTAAGGGTGTGCCTGCATTTCAGACAAATAAAACAGACATAGGAGATCTCTGGGTATGTTGAGAACAGCCCTGCGGGTAGATAAATTCCTCTACATGACAAGAATATTTTCTAGTTGTTCCATTCTATTAAAGAATCATTATTTAAGACATTGAGATCTATGATTCAAAGTGAACTCTTTTTTGCTTTTCAGGACTCCATGTAATCATTGTATTACTTCTTCATAAGACAGAGAAGCGATCTTTTTACTATTTTCTACATATAGTTTCTGATCCAGTGCCTAATGTTCCAACACAATAATTTACTAAAAAGAGTGCATTAGATTACAAACATTTATTACCTCACAGGTCTGAAAATACAAACTCAAATTCTCAGCAGAAAATTATTTCAGAATTAACTGGACAATGAGGAAGAATCAATTCCATATCTCTCTCCTATAATTTACCATAATCCTTTGTTTTTTGGTATTTTTGATTCATTATCATATAACCTCATATCTTTACAAACCATTCTCACCATGCCTTTCTCTGTATGTCCAAATATAGTAGAAGACAATTGTCCTACTGCATTAGGAGCCCTCTTTAATCTAATTTGATCTCATTCTAACTTAATTAGTTTGCATCTCCAGAAAAACTATTTTGAAATCAATATTTATTCTGTAGTTCTGGAAGTCAAGGATTTAACAAAACAGAGGAGAGGATTTTGAGGAGAAAGCATACAATTTAATCCAGGGCAGAATAAGAAAATATCAATTTAGTGTCAGACTTTTCAAAAGGGAGGAAACAAATATCCTCAGCACTTAGAAGATGGAGGGAGGGAAATCAGGAGTTCAAGGCCATCCTTGGCTGCACTACATGGTTAATTTGAGCTACACAAGGCTCAACTCAAAAAATAGAATATAATAAAATAAGTGCTTTCTATAGTAAGAGATAAAAGACATGCAACATAACATGACTGCTGTTAGGGGTGGAGTGGCTTGGTTAAGAACACTTGTTTTCTTCCAGAAGACATAAATTTCATTCCCAGCACCCATAACAGATCCCACAAACTTCTTTAGCTCCAGCTCCAGGTCTTTGGACTCCTTTGTCCTGCTCTCTTGCAGGCCCCTTTATTCAGAGTGCATACCTGCCTGCAGACACATCTTATACATGATTAAAATAATAAAAGCAAATAATTCACTTTTCAAAATAACCCTGCTATTTTTCACAGGGTGGTGTGAGGACTAAAAGGGAGGTTAAATCCTGACTTAGTGATTAGTGACTTTTTTGGATTTTTAAATTTTATACTATAAGACTCCATTCCTCAAACATCTTCTGGAACAATAGTGCGTACCTCTTCTCTGCAAATGGAATTTCACTTTTTATTCTACCTAAACTCATTTCTTTTTATTTTGCATTAATTTATGTATTTCGATTCATTTTTTAAGTATTCCAGACTACTGTGAATTCTGGTTTGACCTTTTAAGGTTATGGTAATTCTGCTGCCTTGAATGTCATCGTCAAGCTTAATGAAAGAACATGTAATTCATCTATGCCATTATTGTGGAAGATAATATTATGGGATGTAGAAGTTAAACTTTGGGATGTATTCCAAGACTGTTTTCTTATGAGTAATAGTCAGCTACTGACTGCTTAAATTTTCTCATGATATCAAACCTCAGTGAGATTTCCTCCTGCATTCACTCCATACAGTTTATGCTCATAAATTGGTAAGTAAATTACAGGATTAAAAAATAATAATAATGTCCTAAAATATGTATTCTGCTACTTCAGTCTTAAGGTGCATTGGTATAGACACTGCCAATTTTCCTTCTAAAGGTGGCTGAGCAGGGAGTGTAGCAAAATGCTAGAGTGCTTTCCTAGGATGTACAAGACCGTGATCCAGAACACAAATCTAAATATAAACATAAGACAGCAAAATACATGTATGAAGCTTGTCTGCTGCACCAAATAGCTGTGTTTTAGGTAAACCTGCTCCTGTAATATGTCACAGGATGATACATAGGAAGAAAACAGTAATCAATTATGAAGTTTTAAGCTAGACAATTTAATCAAGATGTATTGTCATGTGTTAGCAACTCTTTCAATTCTTCTGTAAGAATGATAACTTATCCTTAAATTATCAGATGCCAGACTCAGCAAGCCATCATAGACTGTGCAGTCTCACAACTGTCTTATCAATGTAACTGTCAACAAATGCACCAAAGAAAGACAAAAATGTTTATCAAACCATGATACAACAGAAATACATTTAAACATTTTTTTTAAATGACTCATGGTACTAAGGGATCCATTTCATTGATGAGCATCTCAAAGGACATGGGCTCAGCACCCTGTGCCTACTGCATTGCCCCCTTTTCCCAGGATAAGGAAGAGTATAGTGACAAGAATACTACTTATGTTTCCTAATAATTTATTTAGTTTTTCTCATCAGGAATCTGTATTGGGAAAACCACTAATATGTCTGTGTACTGAGCAGCATTATTTACCAAAATTCAGTATTTCTGTGGTTAATTTAATTTAAACACCCACCAAATTTTTATTCTAAACTGCAAAAAGTCTCAAATTTAACAGCAATTAATGTAACATATTGATATTAGCATTCTGGAGATATAGTTTTCTAGAAACCACAACCTTAAAATTAGTTAAAAACTAATGAGCATCACTGAGGGAATTATGAAGGCTTTCAATAGAAATGGCTATTGACCAGAAATCAATTTGCTCTTTTATGCTTCTAATGGGAATCTAATCTGCACTTGTGCTACACTGCAGAAAGGGATTTTGCATATGTAGCCTCATGAAGCCTGAAAGATGCATGAAAGTGTCGGGTACATCGAAAAGTTTAAGTGTGTTGTAAATCAAGCATAAGCTTCAGTATTTCATATGACAAATCTATGCTTAGACCTTATGTCTGAATTAATTAGAATATAAGATAAGTTACAGAAACAAGATAGATTAAAAAGCACTAAAGCAGTGGCCATTTAGAAAAGTTTCGTTCTCTTATATAGAAATGTCCAGAAGTGGTACCTGGAGTGTAGACCAGAGATCCTGGGAATACTCAAATGTACAGCTTATAAGAATCCCGTGTTCCACTGTAAATGACAAACCTTTCGGCATGTAAGATCCAGTTCTACAACTATATTCTAATTTCCAAAAGGTAAAAAGTCCTGAAAAGCAATCCTCATTTCACATATGCCTTAGACCCTCTGGGCCCCTTTGTCTGTGTGGAACGGGTCTCTAGTCGCAAGTGGGCAAAGCGTAGGATGAATGCCAAACAGATGCACACAGGAGAGGTCGTGTGAAATCTGAATGTATTTGTCAAGTCGAGCATCAGACTTTTTATACAGAAGACAATAAGGAAGTTGAGTGACATACCTGCAAGGTACAAATGAGGTAACTGAATGCTTAATGACGCTTACACAGAACAGAGGAATGAAAATGCAAAGACTGTCAGGAACTGGGCAATAAAATAACTGAGACAAAGTCAGCCCTATCTAAGGTCAGCTATAGTCTTAGAAGCCAGGTGTGAGAACTTTTCACTCCTAGGGCAAGGGCTTTCACACCCAAGTCATGGTTCTAACTAGGGAGTTCTGTTCTAGCTAACCATCTCATGAATAATGCAATACTCTAAAACCACAGCCCTCTCTACTTCCTAAACCATTGTAAATTCCTGTATATGGGTGCGACTTGGCTTTTATTCTAAGTGATAGTGTAATACCAGAGGCTATTCTGAATGTCACTGTCTAGCTCAAGGACGTTCTAGGACTGTTGGAACACTGGCGGAAGGCTTTAGCTATGTCAGAATTCAATCTTAAAAGACACTTAAAATAGGATAATCCTAAAAGAGAGTGCGTGGATCCATGCACTAGACTAACGTGGGAATGGAAAATTAATGTATGGGTTAGAGAGAACGCCAGACTCCAGGAGTGAGTTTCTGTGAAACTCTTCTGCCTCAGTGAGTAACATCCAAACCTCTCGGCTTGTCAAGCTGATTCGACCAGAGCACATGGCACACATAATAAAACTATTACCAGTGTATATTATCCATTCTGTTGGTCAACCATCAGATACAAGAAGCTACAGAGACTGAAAAGCACAACTGCAATTGAATTCCGGTTGAAAGGAAGAGTGAATCTAATTTGATAAAAACCTTAAGATCTCTGCCTAACAATCCAGGGTATGATATTTTTCTTCCTACCTGCCTGAAGGAATATATTAATTACTCCTACTTCCTTAGAGAAAATACCCATTAGAGAGCTCTGTATCTTTGTTTGGTATATGACTGACTGGATGTTTGGATGCTCGCTGGATGTTCTGCTATACAAAGCCAAGTCTTTCTTTGATTTCTTTTTTTTTTTAAACTTTTTATTCTTCCCTCATATATTATATCTTGACTGCAGTTCCCCTCACCTCTTCTGCCCTGTCTCTCCCCATTATCTCCCTTCTCCCTAAGATCCAACCCTCTCCACCACCCTTCAGAAATGAATAGGTCTCCCAGGGACATCAACCAATAAGGCTGAACAAGACATTAAGACCAAACACAGGCTATCACATCAAGGCCATACTAGTTAACCAAGTAGAGGAAAAGATCCCCAAAGCAGGCAAAACAGGCAGAGGCAGCTCTACTCCCACTGTTAGGAATTCCACAGGAACACTGTTTGATTACAAAAACATTCAATTATTATTTATATGCTTTGCCTTTATTAATTATGTTTTGGTGAAAACTAAGGTATTATGAATATTACTTTGAAGTTACTTAATTGGCATCTCAAGCTTGGGATAAATTTATAACATTTTTGTATTAGATAAGTATTGTTATGTTGCATTCTGATGTATTCATCTGGTTTTGTATACATGGATAAGGTCAGGGTAACTGAATAGAGTTCTGATGAGAGTCATAATTGTGATATTCTTTAAGTTTGTTCCCAGAGAAAATTCTGACCTCAAAGGTGCCAGGGAGCCAAACATTCTTTCATCTGTGTTGTTAAAGATATTGAATAGATGTGTAAAGTTTTAAGTGAAAGAAAAAGAATAAAATTAAAAGAAAAAAGTGGAGGAGAGGAAGAAGGAGGAGGAGGAGAGGAGGAGGAGAAACAGAAGAAGAAAGAAGAAGAAGAGAAAGAAAGAAGGAAGCAAAGAAAGAAAGAAAGAAAGAAAGAAAGAAAGAAAGAAAGAAAGAAAGAAAGAAAGAAAGAAAGAAAGAAAAAAAAAAAAAAGAAGGCAGCAGCTATCTAGGGCATTGCCTGCTTATATTTCAGTTCTCAAGTCTGGAAAGTTGTATAAAAAGTGATGTCTTTTAAAATATTTCTCTAATATTTAGAATTTTAAAACAAGTTACAACAATTTATAATGAGGTATTTTTAAATTCAGTAAGAGTCTTCTTGCTTCCTAGTGTACATTTTTATCAGTAATCATATGACAATATTATTTCTTCCTCAAAGAATTTCCTAGCACTGTCACATAGACTATTTTACTATGGTCTTACCTGCTTAGGAACTATGTTTTAATGATCAAATACTTTATCTCACAAAACATAAAAAAATAGAAGAATGTTATATCATAAAATTCTGTAATTCTTGGTTGTTTTTTCTCATAATTTAAATAGTTCTTGATCTAAAATCAAATCTCTATGAATTCCCATACCTCTCCCACTGGAGACTTAATCCTCATTATGCAAGAACACTATATTTGGAATCAGAACACAATTTTTAACTCTGTGCTATAATACATAGAAGGTGTAAATAAGACCCTTGGTTTCCCCAAAAGCCAATTGATCAGTGGTTCTCAACTTTCTTAACGCTGATATCCTTCAAAACAGTTCCTCAGATTGTGGTGACCTCCAACTGTAAAATTATTTTTGTTTCTGCTTCATAACTGTAACTTTGCTGCTGTTATAAATCCAAATGTAAATCTTTGTGTGTTATGGTATCCAGTGAAAGAGTCCTTTGATTCTCAAAGAGGTCACAAGTGGTTGAGAACCACTGCCTTAGTCATACTATGCTTTTAAATGCAGTAGTCTGTTCCCTGTAGAAAATTTACATAGTATCAGCTGTTCTTGATGGGTTCTTACTAGTTGTACCCAGTGATATGTCTCCACACAACCTCTCTTGAAACAGATTCTACCCTCGCAACCCAAAATTATTTACAGACCAAAATTCTCTGTTAAATCTATGTTATTATACCCACCTGGACACACAAAAAAGGCAACACTAGATTTTACTATACACAAGAAATATTCTGTTCCACTTTGTCTTCTACTTTATTATTACTAAATTTCTCTACTTTCTTAGTCAAAACTTGGTTTCACCATTGACTAATACTGTCTTGTTATACTCTCACTGCAAATAATTATATTTTGTGCTCTGTCTTAACATTATGAAAAGATAGACTATCTATGTCTTATACCCTTTTGTGGCTTTGACCATGAATGTATACTGATGATATTTTGTCTGAAATACTTTCTAATCTTCTTGATGAACTTTCTTAAATCAGATCCTGTCTACAATTTCACAAATGATACTACTTTGTACAGAATCAAATATAGTCTTACTAATTGGTATATACCTATGTCTTACTGCTCCCTAATATTTTCCAGGATTTCTGTGGGGTTTTGTCCTAATATTCTTTATCCAACATTACTACAACCATCCATGAATTTCAGCAGAAGTGTTTGTTTCTTGTAATCTCTTTACTGAGCCTTTGTTCTACCTTTCCAATTCTTCAATAACTCCTTTGAGTCTTGAGTTCAAATCCTACCCTATAATACTAAGGCTTACATCAGTCAACTGAATGTAACAGTCAACTAACTTAACACTCAACCTTATCCTTCTATAATTCCCTTAAGGTACTCGTATAACACATTATGACATACTGTAACATTTACTTTGAAATTCTGTTATTTCCCATTCATTTTATACAATATGACCCTTATAGTGGTAGATATTTCATTTTATTAGTAATGTTTGGCCCACAGTGGTTGTTTTGTAAAAGTTTCTTGGACATATGAAAAGTTATGGGATTCGTATTTGATTTACAATTTAATAGAATATTACAGCATTACTCTGAAAATTAAAGCACATTTAGATCTATACTTGTAAAACACACTTGTTTTCTCACCATATTGTATAATCATAGAAGAAATTCTTGGAGGTGACTATGACAGTCTCATTGTAAGGATTTTATATATTAATATATTATATAAATACATATATGTTGCATATTTTGTATCCTACATACTTGCATATGAGCTTATTTCTCTACAGTAGATATACTTAAGACATTTTTTTTATCATTCACACTTCCCATCTCCCTATCCTCCTTGCCATATGCACTCTTATTTTCCAAAGCTTAGCAGTACTCACCCTTGAAGCTTATGATGCTGTCATTTCTATCACTTGGCATCCCCTTGAAATATCCACTAGGCATTCACTTCTTGTACCCTGAACTTCCACTACATACTTTTTTCCTACAATCTGACCTGCAAATCTATTTATGGTTAGGCATGTAAAGCTTAGAATCAAGAAATTTATGGCTTTCTGCCAAAATATAATTCTGTAAGCTACATCATAAAGCTCAGTGTCTACAAGTAGGTAGAATCTTATTTTTCACGGGGAGAACAGCTTAAATAAATCTTGGATATGGCTAATGAGATATCATAAGAGTATGGATTTAAAACATGATACCATGGAACAGTAAAATAATTCACCAGATTTCAAAAACAGTTTATATATTTACATCAAGGTTTTTAAGGATCCTAATGCAGTTTATAATAGTAAATAAGAGAATATATGTTTAATATATTTAAATATATTAGTGTATTTAATGTTTTAATAAGATATTAATAATTAATAATTAAATTTATTAATAATATTTTTAAGAAATAAAATATTTCTTAACTTTATCTATAAGGGATGATAAGTATTAAACCAGCTACTAATTCCTTCCACTTTCTTAGCACTCTTAAAGCATTTAATGAATAAAATTCATTGCTAAAAGCAAAGGTTAAATTAAAAGCTCCTTATAATCAAAATTTTCAATTAAACATCACCATGTCTTCCTTAGAGTGTATTTGATGTGGATATGCTTTCTTTCCATACCTGGATTATCTGTCCCTTGGTACTATGGAGCATGGTTTTCTCCACCTGGATTATTAAATCTCTAGATGGCAAGGCGGGGTTGTGCTGACATGCAAGGTCAACCATGCACTGCTTACTTCTTTAGTTTTTCTTTCTGAAAGCTTTGGGTAACAACACTTGATACCTTGATATTAAAGGATAATCATATTATTACCTTCATTTCTTGAAATATAAATAACTTATTGAGTGGGAAATAAAGACAGGGCTAACATTTACTTAATTCTTTAGTTTTTCTTTCTCATAGCTTTGGTTAATTCCACTTGATACCCTGCATATAAGGTAAGCTGCTCACCATTCTACACTAGGTATTTATTTCCTCAGCAATTCCCTTAGATTCCACTCCAACTTCATATATTACCCATAACCTTTTCTATTATTTATAGCTCCAAAACTTTATAAATTGCAGAGTGATTCAAGAAGACTTGCTGGAGATTTAACCACCAGTCTCTGAAGAGTTGGCCCCTCTACAGCCTGGTGGACAAGCATGGACCTCACTCTCTGCTCCCTATCCATCCTCAGTGCTTGCTTATGCAAAGGATGCTGGCTTCTTGGCATAACCTAGAGCTGGTGTCATGTTAGTTCCTGTATTTCCTTATCTTAAAGGATAATGGCCAGTTTTCTTTTTTGCTGGATCTAGCTTCACAATTTAAACAGTGGTTTAGAAGGATATTTTAAAGTTTATTGTAGCTTTTGCACTTTCCTAATAATTATAAAAAACTTTTTCCTTGCCTCAGGGTATAATTAGTGAGTGTGTTTTACATAGAATTTAAATCACCTAATGGACTATACAGTTGCAAATTGTCTGAACACTGTGATTTAGGAGATTTGTTTTCCATAATTAAGGGTAGCTAGAAATAACATATTAAAGTGTTCCCATTGAACAAATGACAAATGTAACAGTATTTGCAAAAGTATATTATTATAAAATTGTTATTCAGCACTTTAGGTCTCAGTTACCTGTATTCAGTATCCCACAAAGAGCATACTTTACTAATTATCCAAACAGGCAGTGTTATACATTTGTAATGAACCACTTTTACTCATTATTCATATAAGAATGGTACCAAACACAGCCAGATAATCCCTAGTTTAATTCAGTTCAATAAAATGAAGTTAATAGATGATCTGAGGTATACTTTGTGGAAAGAAAAAAATTAAAACCTCTGGCTTGTAAAAACAATTATAAATTAAAACCTAAATTTAGATTCTAGCTTAAACATCACTTGTGCCCACTGGTAGCTTTGGTGATGCTCCATCGCTCAGTGCAGGGTTACAGTATATGCTCTTCTGGCAGGATGCAGCCTGCTGCCTCTGCCTGTGTCCCCTAGCTGTAGGAACACTGTCTGTCCTACAAAGACTTGTACTCACTTGTCTGTCTTTATAGCTCTTTAATCTCGCCATTCTATAGAAATACATCCCTGTCTTAAAAAAAAAAAATCTACGGATTGCTCAAATTCAATGCTCTTGTGAGGAGCATTGAATGGCTCCTCACAATATGGCTGCAGTGTCTCATTAATAATGCAGGCTCTGTAGTATACATCTAAAGTCCCCTTTTCCTATTTCAGGACATAGGAAGGGAAGGCTCACTTGGTCTTATAATGAGAAAGCAAGTTTCATAACTAATATATTATAAAACCTGAATTTGGATCCAAGTCTTGAAACTAATGTCTCTCTCCAGCCCCTTTGGAAGAAACAAATGATTTTCCCTAGAACATCAAGAATTACCAATAGTTTTTTTTTTCTTTTTTTAAAGTTTTATTTTAAGTAAAATATGATTACATAGTTTCTCTACTATCCTTTCCTCCCTCCAATCCATCACACGTCAAAACTTCCAGCTCCTACAACTTGCTCTCAAAATAGCTTTGTAGCTTCCTTTTCTTTGGGGTTATTATTGTTATACACATACACATGCACACACATGTGCGCATGTATAGAATTAGATATTTATTTATACACATAAATATGTAAATACAGCTTTCTGAGTCCATTTAGTGTTGTTTGCATGCCAATGACTGCAGGACTGACCATTAGGCATTTAGGACACTCATCTCTGAGAAAGACACTTTCTCTCTCTCAACATTCCTCCTGTAAGCCTCAAAGAGAAAAGTAAACATGACAAGACAGGATACAATAAGACAAAGGAAAAGGTTTCATATCACAGATGAACAAGGCAACCGAATCGAACAAGTACAAACAGTTACAAGAGCAGGCAAAAAGAGTCAGAGACACACACAATTCTACTGTTAGGAGTCCCACAAAAACAGCATGCTAGCAGCCATAACAGATATACAGAGGAACTGGTGCAGACCCCTGGGGGCCTCCTGCTTATCACTTCAGTATCTGTGAGCACATCTGAGCACCACTTATTCAGTTCAGTAGATCATGTTTTCTCCATGTCTTGCTTAGGCACCCCTCCAATCAGCTGATCTCTGCATTTTGATCAGTTGTGGTTTTCTGTAATGGTCTCTTTCTGCTGCAAATAGAAGACTTTGGTGAGGAGTAATACTGTGTGTGTGTGTGTGTGTGTGTGTGTGTGTGTGTGTGTGTGTGTTGTAACAGTTTAGAATGCTTATATGGAAATTATGCTGGTCTTGTAAAATGGTGCAGGAGATTCTTTTCTGTCCATGACCTTACTAGCTCCAGGTAGATGGCGAGGTTTTAGTCCCAGGAATAATTACATGTCTATTGAGAGGACCTCAAGTCCAATTAGACAGCTGTTGTTTACCATGAATATATGAGTGACATCATTGGGCCATTAGGGTTAATATGCCAGAATCATCATTGACGTGGTTAGCAGGCATCACAGCTGGATAGAACTATTGACTGCTTCCCTCTTTTGGCATTGTTCATGGTACTCTCTGGTAAGATGATAGATAGAACTCAGGAGGTTGGTTTTCCAGTTTATTTCCGCATCTGGACTGTGGGCTCTCTTCAGGAATAGGGAACTACTTTCAACATCTTAAGGCCGAAAGGGGAATGGAAATAACCTGGATTGTTTTGAAATTCTCTTCGACTTCCCTGATCAGCCAGCCACAAGAGGAGTTTCTCATGCCTGGGTCTCAGGCTTTTGTTAGTATACCTGCTTCTGGGGAACATTATCCCCTCAAGTGGCGCAACGTCATTAAAGCTTTACCTAATTTGGGGTAAGAACATAGCAGATTTCTTAAGGCTTTTTCCAATATTCTTGGAGTTATTTGTTGTCCTTTCATTGTTTTCTTGGTGTTTTGAAATCTCTGTCTGTCCCCACATAAAGTTCCACTCTCATGTTTTCACTTTCTCCCTCCTCTCACCTGTATCTTGTTATACCCAAGGGTCTTAAGTCCCAAATAATTTACATGTATCTACATATATTATTCAGGGTGTAATACCGTATGGATACCAATGCCTGTTATTGTGGCTCATGAGTAACACACTTTTATAATCAAACCATTTTCTTTATTCTTGTTTACTGGCCACCTAATAACTACCTAATAACCATGCAGTGTTGAGGATTGAATTCATGACTTTGTATACATTAGGCAAGAGCTTTTCCAATTAAGTCCAATTCCTACCTTGATTCCATTTTATTAAATATGTTCCCTAAAATCTATTTGATAGGTTTTCAATCTTATATATAAAGAATCCTGGAATCCTACCTATATGTATAAAATAAAATACATTTCACTCACCTTTGCTTTTAATGATATGAATATACAGCTGGGCAAAGTGGCCCACAGATTGTGTTGGGAGGCTGGAGATTATATAGAGAAAAATTATTTTCCTGTCAGCAATCGAGGACTTTTATAGTGGAAATATTTTTGAAGAAAGAATAAAATAATTATCTTCTGATAAATACAATGAATAGTTACTTTAACCAATGTGTTAAATAGTTGCTGATATTGCCCCTAAAATATCAATCATACATGAAAGTTGCCTATTTTAATAAAGCATCATTAATGGCATGTTTGAGTTATAAGAATAAAGTAGTAGTTACTGTTTAAAAACAAACAAAAAATAAACAAAAAAACTAAGATCACTGAGGTGTAAATATTCTAATTTTGAAATTAAAATGACAAATTATGATTCAATTCTAACAACACTCAGGATTTATGTAAGCTTATTTCTGGACATAATTCAACAGACTAGGTACACAAAATGAGAGTTCTCAATTATTAATTCAAATAATAATTCACAAACCACATTCTTTGAGACAAAATAAATTCTATCCCTTAGATGTCTAAGACCTCATAATTCAAAGCAATCTATCTATCTTTATGCCTGGCATCAAAATGCTTTTCCTTCTCGCATCTATGATTCTTATAATTGATGTAAGCTTGAATTAACCTGATATGCTTTGTCAAACTTTCTAAAGATTGGCTGCTATGGAGAAACAGTCATGTTACATTTATATATTTTTCTTCAAATACTCATGACAAATTTATGAAGTCAATGTTTTCCAGAAACATGATGCTTTTAACTATGTGAAAATTCACTGGGACATTGAGGCACAAATCTTTAATTCCATCAGCCTGGCCACAGAGGCAGGCAGATTTCTGCCAGTTCAGAGCTCACCTGGTTTACATAAGAAACTTCCAGGACAGCCAGAGCTATATAGTGAGATTCAATCAAAAAAATGTGAATATAAAAGGATACTTATTCACATACATTGAAACTGCACACCATGGAATGAGAAATCATTAAGTGTACACACATGGATCACAAGATGTAGTTCAGGTTTAAAACTCATTTTCTCTCTCTCTCTCTCTCTCTCTCTCTCTCTCTCTCTCTCTCTCTCTCTCTCTCTCTCTCTCTCTCTCTCCCTTTCTTTCTTTCTTTCTTTCTTTCTTTCTTTCTTTCTTTCTTTCTTTCTTTCTTTCTTTCTTTCTTCATTCAGTTTACATCCAGATCACAGAAGAACTCCTATCATTCTTTCTAGTCCTGCCCTTTCAAATACTTGTCCCTAATACCCTCTTCCATTCTCCTCCAAGAAGGAGAAGTTCCTCTTGAGTACCTTTATCCAGGGGTATCCAGTCACAGTAGGCCTAAGTGCACCCTCTTCCACTGAGGACCAACCTATTAGTCCAGTTAGGGGAAGGGGATACAATGGAAGCAACAAAGTCAGAGACAGTCTCTGCTCCAGTTGTGAGGGAACCCACAAGAAGATTAAACTGCACATCTGTGGGAGCCTAGGTCCAGCCCCTGCATGGACTTTGGTTGGTGGTTCAGTATCTATGAGCCCCCATGGTCTCAGGTTAGTGGAATCTGTAGGTCTTCTGTGGTGTCTTTGACCCCTCCAGTTCACTCAATTCTATCCCTAACACTTCCACAAGATTCCTCTGAGCCCTGTCTGATCTTTGGCTGCAGGTCTCTGCATCTGCTTCCATCTGCTGATAGATGAAGTCTCTCAGGAGACAGCCATGCTAGGCTCCTACTTGCAGAATATCATTAACAGTACCAGCAATTGACTATCTTACATAGGATGCATTACAAATTGGGTCAGTCAATGTTTGGCTGTTACCTCAACTCTGCTCCCCTTGATCCCTGTGCATCTTGGAGGGAAGCCAATTTTGGGGTTGAAGGTTTTGTGGGTGCATTGATGCACCCCTCCTTCCACTGGAAGTCCCACCTGCCTATTGGAGGTGACCACTTCAGTCTCCATAACTTCTGCAGGTAGGAGTTTCTGCTAAGGTCATTCCTATAAGGTCCCTAGAACTCCCTCTCCCAGTCCCCGGTTTCCAACTCTTCACAGAGGTGCCTCCCATCCATTGCCATTCTCACTCTAAGCCCTCTCCCACACCCCTTCTCCCCATATCTGATCCGAGCACACCCCACATTCACTCTCCCACCAGTTCCTTCCATCTACCCACCTATGATGACCATGTTGTTTCCCCTTCTGGGTGAGATTCACTCATCCTCTTGGGCCTTCCTTATTACTTAGTTTCTTTGGGTCTGTGAATTGGAGTATGTTTACCCTGCATTTTATAGCTAATGTGCACTTATAGTGAGTACATAGTTTATATGCCTTTCTGGGTCTGGCTTACCTCACTCAGGAGAATATTCTCTTGTTTCATCCATTTGCCTGCAAATTTTATGATGTCTTTGTTTTTACTGAATAGTATTCAATTGTGTAGATCTTCCACAATTTCTTTATCTATTCATTGTTGAGGGGCATCTAGGCTGTTTCCAATTTCTTGCTATTATGAGTAAAGCTGGTATGAACATAATTGAGCAAGCTTCCCTGTGATATAAGGGGGTATCTTTTTGGTAAATTCCCGGGAGTGGTATAGCTGAGCCTTGACATAGAACTATTCCCAAGTTTCTATAAAACTCTTTTTAACAAAAACCCTTTTATTCAACTCATAACAGTAGACTGCAATATCCTAACATTTAACTAAATTATTGTGCATTAAGTCTCCAAAATCCTAGCATTGGTCTTTATTGTCAAAAACACCAATATACTAAAGAAAATTATAAAATCAAGTGAATCTTAGTTGTAGCTATGTTGCTTTGTGGTTTTGTGATTTGTGTGTATTTGCTGTGGTGATATTTTATCTTTGGCTCCATACTCTAGCCAAACACAAACCCAAACTAACCCAACAAAATATATAAATCTCCCTTTTTCATATCTAATTTTGACATGCTCCCAAAGGGGAAAAACATAGGAAACTGCAAGAGGATGAAGATATAGTATGTGGTGTACAAAAATGAAACCAAGAGAAGAAACAGAGGAGAAAATGCTCTAAATAGCACGAAAAGGAGTTTACCCTCAAAAGACACATAATTAGACATTTTTAGACACACACACACACACACACACACATACATAGTAGGGAGAGACCATTACCTCTCTGTTTCTCAACAGAAAGAGTATGTGACCAAACTTTCCAACTTGGACTGTAAGGGCAGAAGAAGGAGCTGGAGAAATGAACTAATTATACAGAAGCGCAACTGTAATTTTCACTGTCGGTGACTTACTTTGTACTTTCACTGTCAATATCTATATCTTCTTTCTTGTTCAGGCACTGTTGTAAAGAAATGTTTTTTGCAGATGCTAGTTGTTAGTTTTTCGGGTTTCCTAGCTATTTCGGTCAGGATATCCATTATCTCTGTCTCTTGCATTATTGGTAACACACTTAGCATCTTCACTACTGGCTGCTTCAGTGGTAGTAGGATTCTGTGTCATTTGTCTTTCTGGGTCTTGATTACCTCACTCAGTATAATATACACAATCCCATTCTTTTAACTGGAAAATGTATAATGTATAATTTTTTCTTGATATCTGAATAAAGTTTAACTGTATGTAAAAGCCACAGCTCCATTTTCTGTGCATCAGATGAACATCTAAGATTTTTCTGTAACCTAGCAGGTAGAGTCTTAATGAACATAGGTGTGCATGTGTCTTTGTATTACAACATAGAGCATGAGCAAACCTCCACACTGATTTCCACAGTGGTTATACCAGTTTGCATTCCCACTAACAGTAAGTCACTCCTTACCCATTCCTCACATCTTCACCAACATTTATTTTCTTTTTTCTGTTAATTGTTAGTCATTCTGGCTTATATAAAATTCAATCTCAAAGTAGTTTCAATTTGAGTTTCCCTGCTGGGTAAAAATGGTGAACAGTTTTTAAAGATTTTTTTTTTTAGACTTCAAGTACTATATTGAACAGAAGTGAAGATAGATGACATCCCCCTGCTATTTCCTGGTTTTGATGGAAATAGTTAAAGTTTTTCTCCATTGGTCATAATGTCATGTGTGTTTTTCTTACATATTGATTTATTATGTTAAGAATAGCCCTGTACCTCTAGATTTTTTCAAGAATTTTATTGTGAAAATTTTACAGAATATTTTAAAGAGAAGGTAGGAAGAGTGTGAGAAGTAGAAGACAGGGAAATGGGTTGAGAAATGCCTTCTTTGTGGCAATACATAGTAATTACAGCCACAAGTGCTCAAGAATGATAGATAATTGGAGTGCATCTGCAGAATAATGTGGCCTAAACAGTCAATCATGACTAGAGTTGAGCTCAGGAAGCTTTCCCTCACTGCTGATGTACTTTCTATTCATATATTCATGAAAATGAGGTGTTATTGCCTTCAGTTCTGTACTCACTCATGATACCGCAAAGCTGCAATAATGGTTCTAATATAAAGGCCATGAAAATGGCCTTGATCAAAGTAACTGTTTCAAACTCTTTTATATCTAGCTTATTGACAGTAGAAAAAATATATTTATAATTTATTTCATATAAACATATTGAATTATTTCCTATCTTTTATGTACTCTAAGATTTTCACGTATAAAATCTGCCTTCTGAAAATAGGTATTTTTATTTCTTTCATTATAATCTAATTTTTTTTTTCATTTGTCTAACTGAGAAACTATAGAAGTGGAAAGTGTGGATGTATTTGCATTATCCACGATCTTAATGAAAATGTATTTTTATTTTCCATTGGTAAAATGATTCCAAATGTTCATATGGGCATATATAACCTGAATACTGCAGAAATGAGGAAAGTTTAAATGAACCATTGCAGGGACTGGGGGTGGAATAATAAAGAGGTGAGTAGCAAGGCACCAGCTATCTAAAATACAAAATGAAGAAAGTGATGGGATTTTATTATGGAGGAAGAGGGAGTTAAGTAGAGAAGAAGGCAGTAGGAAGATAGAATAAAAGTAATGATTCTTTAAAAAATTGCATGTGATCATACTATTATCCATTTACCTAAAATTATCTATAATATATGTAAGTATTTTATGCATATGCATACAAGGCTTAAAAAACATTTTCTATTTGGACTGACAATAACTCCTATTCCCAAGAGCTAACAACTTTCTAACTAAAAGTATAAAAAGTTTACATTGTTAATCAGGGTTGTCCAAGAAACACCCTTAATATTATAGGCTAACGCTATAGTCTTTGGTTGCCTTCACAATGTAGGAAGTCAGTTCTTTTTGCTTTTACAACACAGAAACCAAAGGATCTCAGATGGGTCTGAACTGCAATCCTCCCTGCTGGGGCTTGTTTTTCCAGTACCAGAAGGCTCAAAGCTTTCAAAATAGGAAAAAAAAAATCAACAGTCCTACTAAGCTATGATTCCAATGAACTATACTTCAGACCAGCATGGTATGATAATCATGCAGTTGCAATAGTTAGTACACCTAAATTGGATCTAAATTGGATGTAAGCAACATTTTCCTAACTGTATTTAAGACCTATTCAACAAGAGGTAACTCATATCTGGCACTCAAAGTGTAGCTAACAACCCAGGACTACTTAATTCTCAGGCATCATGGAGGAAGTCTACAACCTCCACTTTGATAAGTAACCAAAATCCCAACTAGATTTTATATATATATATATTTATATATATATATATATATATATATATATATATATACACACACACACATATATATTTATGTTCCTCATAACCAGGGATAAGTATATTTCTTACTCCTAATCAAGGATTCTTCTCTTTACAACTAGAGAGAATTGCAGAAAAGCACGACCAATCTACTTCACAAAAGTTGGGAGCAGCAAAACTCCATGCATATAAATGTTTAAATTGAAGATTGACAGCATAATCATTTCTAATAATCACATCTCTATTTTTCTTTTTATTTATTTTTAACTCACTGAGTCCAAACTGTGTTATCTGTGTGAATATGGGTATAAGATTGCCTACACAGATAGCCCTTCAGGAATCTTATCCTATGGAAAACTGAACTGCCCTGCCACTCCCCACAGCCATTAATTTCCAATGGCATCTCAGGTATCTGGATTATGAACTCATTCTTCATACTTGCTGACTGGATCGTGTGTCTACAAACACAGCTGCTTCAGCCTTCTGTATTCTCCCATTCTCTAATGTCTAGCAAATAATGATTTGGTACAAAAACTCACTATTCCCAAGTCTTGCAATCTTTCTACCACCATTTCTGAGATGATCACTGAACTTACATACAGTATGTTTAGAGGATATTATTTCATATCCTTTGCTATCTACCAGTAGTTTTCATATGTGTTAATGAATGGCCACAAGCACAAAAATGTACATTAAACTTGTGTTTTTACCTGTCATGATAACAGAACAATCTTATAGTCATACATAGACTGAAGATGTTCTCAGACACTTCTTGACATTATAGATATCAGAATATGGAATCACTAACTCTTCTTCGTTTATAATTTCTACATCTTATGAGGACTGTATTTTGAAGTGACTCCATTTGGATAGTTGACATTTTTCTGAACTAGACAGAATTCAAGAATGCAAAGAGTACTTAATTTTTTCCAAAGGTTTCTTCATAAATGTTATGGTGAAAAGGGAGGGCAAAATAATTTGTTTGAAAGTATATTATTCCAGGCAAAAGCTTCTATTGAGTTATTCAATTAATTGAATTATTGTTGGTAGAAATTAAGTTCTTCATATAACCTAAAGGAAGTATCATGATTATGGTTCCAATGCATAAAGAAAAAGCTCAAAATTTGAAATATGAATGACAATTAAGGGACAAGACTTGTAATTTATTTTAATCATAAAATGCCAGACTTAAAATATTATTTATTTGCTTCTTAATATTTGGTTATTTTATATATGAAAATTATGAATTTTGCATATGTATGCATTTAAATTTTTACCAAGTTGCCATGAAAGGTGAGTAAACTAGAATTTAGTACCCATTTTTACAAATGAGAAAATGGGGAACAAAATGTATAGAGCATCAAAGAATAGAGCAACTGAAGTTTAAACCTTGACCTGTTAAACTACAAATTGATAGGTTTCCATATTTTGTACTTCCTGATCATATAACTAATATGCAAGCAGTACCATGTAGTGCTGGAAACAACATTTCCATAAGACACTGACTTGTTCACTAAAGTCTACACATCTGTAGTACAATGTACCAAATGATCTAACATGAAATAGTTTCTACTATATACACATACACACAAAGGAACCTACCAAGCTCACTAATAACCTCAGCAGCAGGAAATAAGTAATATCATGGGATTCATAATTTGTAAATCCAAACAAAACCATTTACATTTGTTACATACTACATACTTTGCTCCAGAATCTATCAACGCCCCTCCCATCTAGCCACCCATAATATATCATGACAAACCTCTGCAGACTTTTCCATTAAGACTATCAAGTTAATAGAAAAATAAATAACCCATTGATATTGTAATTGCTGTAAGTACTGTGTAAAATAAAATCAATTATATAACATAGACAAGAAAGTATTTAATTAATAAAAGTCAGTCAACTTCTGGAATGAAAGCTAACAGGGTTCATAAAAGGAGGAAAAAATCAAAATGTTGAGAAATTGGGATAGGAATATAGCAAACTTTGGCAATAGAATGAGATAAGTTCTTGAAGACATAGAACTCCTTATCGTAGAAGACAACTATACAGTCATTGTGATCAGAACTTAGAACACCAAGAGAAAGAGAAAGCATCAAAGCAGGACTTCATAACCATCTAAAACATTGCAAAGTTGGATGGAATCAACACCAGCTTGATACAAATTAAATTTTTAGATAACAATTGGATGGGAGATATGGAATCTTGTGTAAAAGGGGTGAGAAATGTGGAATCTACTTTGTCAGTATTAAAGGCATCTTTAAACTATTCATGTAGGTAACAATAAAAAGGTTAAGATATAATTTATGAATTACTGGTGAGCTTTAAATATGTAACATAAGCTAGAGTAAAATTGTGTGTGGTATTAGTAGAAAAATTTGTAGAAAGAATGGTATTTATTGTATGACATCTTAGGAATACTTGCAAAAAGTTTTTTTTTTTAATTTTGTATTGGTAAATAAAATTATAGAATTTACTACTGGCACCATTTTCTTTTTCTCTTCAGGAAAAATGTGGATATCATTCATTTTCTTATTTGTGGTAAGGAAATTTTTTATTCTTTCTAACTCAAGTACTCAGTGCTAACTATAATTTCATGATGAAGATGATGGGATTCATAGATGAATCCCCCCAAAACATTGATTTAACCACAAAAATATTTCATGTAGTCATTTCCCCATAATACTAAATAAAGAGAGTGAAGAGATAACATTTGCTAGTTAGTTTCAGAATTCATATTTCTAGAAGTCATTTTCCAAAAAAGTAACCAAAACATTCCTTTGCTTAATATTTTGGACCTGTAATTTGATGACTCAATCAACATTTCAAAAGAAAACATCAAGCCAAGTTAGAATCTAAATAGGGTTCAGTAACAGAGTTAGGTTCAAGTTTCAGGAAAAAAAATTAATAGCAAAATAGACTTAAATTACGTTCTGATGGTGCAAATAAAGCATTTGACATTAGTTATTAGTTAATTTGACCTTTATAGTCTTTGGTATTGAGCAGTCTAGACTTAAGGCATTTTTTCTAAACTTAAAGAACAATTAAAGTTTGGCCTATTTAAGGCCAAAATGTGGCTTTGAATTTTTTTGGTTTTATCCTTCCTTCCTTCCTTCCTCACTTCCTTCCTTCCTTCCTTCCTTCCTTCCTTCCTTCCTTCCTTCCTTCCTTCCTTCCTTTCCTTCTTTCTTTTTTGTTGTTTTGTTTTTGTTGACTAGATTTTTTTTCTTAACATGAAAGATCATATTACAGTGTAGATGAGTAGAAGCTATAAATAATTCTCTCTGGGCTATGTTTTCTTCTTAAGACTACTCTTGTAGTCTACCTTTAGAATGGTCAATTCTAGACAAACGCTTTCTATTGTAATATTCTACTCCATTGACAATAGTCTCCCAAAGGAGTGTGGGTCCTTTGAGAATTCTGTTACCTCATCACAACACATAGTAAATGAGGAATCTCAAAGTCAATATCATTCTCAGAGTTTATTATAGCAGAATGATACTATTCTCAGAATGTATAATTTCTTAATAATTAATTTGACTCTGTATTTCAAGCTTTGCACAGATGAGAAAATCCATGTCTACCCTATTGTGAACCAAGTCTCCTGTAAACCCACTCAGGTATCAATAATTGACCTTGGCATTATTTCCTGGCTGGTTCACTCATGGCCCCACATTCCTCTCAACAAATGTGAACAGGTTTCATCTGATAATCTATTGGATTTGGTGCCAAAATAGAACTGTTTTATCATTTCTCTTCTGAAAGAATCAATTTGTATCTTGTTCGATACTGAGAAATGACATCTGTGGTAGTACATTAATAATATATATATACATACATATATATATATATATAAACTAAGTTTTAAAGAGTTAATGGTATAATGCATTTTATTAAACAATAGGCATAAATAATATTTAGGAGATAAACAATATTATTTCTCAACTTTAGTTGGACTGAACAGGGAAGGAAAGATGTTGAATTACTTTTAACACTGTGTTTTTTCTTACCATAGAAAAATATGATGTAAGTGTTTCACAGTCTTAGTTTGACAAGAGGATCAGGAGGTTGTGTATTCGTAAATCCCTTCAGTATATAGAGTTGAACACTAACAAAAAATTGCACCTAGCCTGAAAAGAAAAAACAAAGAGAAGAGTAGACTGCTGAGCTCAGGGAATTAAATCAAAGGGTGGAATTTATCACAAATATGCTGAAAATTCACTTTAAGATCCTGTTACAAATGAAGAATATTCATTGTGTCTCAAAACTAACACAACACAACACACACACACACACACTTGTAGGAAAAGGAATAAGGCAATCATATATAAATGGCATTTGTTCTATCTCACAATAGGAACCTTGATGAAGGTTAATAAATAATTGTAATGGCTTGTTTACCATCTCAATTTTCTTATATGCTTGAAGTCACATTCATTTATTTAGACATCTGTGTGCTTAAAATCCTTCATATTATCATCTCTCCAGATGTTCATAATCACCCCCCATCTTTGCAACCTTCCTTGCAAAAAAGAAAAAAGGAAAAGAATTAATCTCATGGAAGGTGTACTGGGTCATAGTGTACCCACAGTATACAATTTTGCCATACTTCTTTGGTTGCAAATGTTTATTGCTATATATTGTTGTCCTGACTTAAATCCTCAGCTTCTGCTACACTATCAATACTGGAACCTTACTGGAACTCCTCATGTGTTACCCTGTAATTGCCCTCCTATAGTTGTCCTGTGTTATGGAGATCCTATAGTTTTTGGATGTATTTGGCCATTCCCTTCATGTACTATACCTATAATTTGGTGTTTAGCTTTCCATGGAAGTAGGGAGAGAAATTAAGTTTTTCTAGTACTTATTGGTTCCTAACTGAAACCAGACATTTTAGGTAAAGCAATCATTTTGTGTTTTTGAAGTGGCTATTTCTACTATCCAACACTACCCTGTTTTAATTCATAAAGAGGAAAACCAATAAGCTTCAAATACTTTAATAGAAATAATTTCTATAATTCTTTAAGGCATACAGAAATCCCTGCTTATAAAACATATTTGGTGCACTAATTCTCACTCATTAATTGTGAAATTACATTTCATCATGGATGATGTTATCTCTCATCAAAAGGGTTTATCCAAATGCATCTATGCCTTCCTTCCTGGAATGTCCTTTATGCTAACACTATCCTAGGTACTAGACAGGACAAAGTTAAAATGCAGGCTTCCTCTTTACCATCCTGTATGTAATTGAGGAGACTATAAAACTGTTTGCTAGAAACCAGCCATAAAGATCTGTATCTGGGGCTATCAATCCATTAACATGAAAGGCTTACAAACACTGCTGGGCATATGCCCACCTATCATTATGACAGATACTAAGTGAGATAAAACCACAACCTGTCTGGAGGATTCAAAGTCCATCTATCTGAACGTGGCAGGTTTTATGCCTCCTATTATTTAACACTGTGGACTGATGAGCTGCAGAGCCATCCTGAACATGCACCCTCCATTCATTTTGAGTGGCTCTATTTTTTCAATAGATGAGACAATTTACTTTCAGTAAAACTTATATACAGTTTTGTACAATTGCAATGTTAACAAGGCAAAACTCTGTTTAAAAACAAAAAACCAAAACATAAGAATGATAGTTTAATGAGCTGGTGACTAAGGCTTTGCCGTTTTTGTTCCAATCAGAATTTTGAAGAAAAATATGTCTGTCTTTCTTTCTTTTTCCTATTTGTGTCTTACCAAGTCCAAGTAATAGAGTGACAAAGAGAGAACAGTATTAGCGTTTAAAGACACTGACAACCTTTATATTATAGTAGGATGACAGTGGAAAATTGCTTCAATTCAACAGGTTTCTGATTGAACCGACAGTTCTGTCTTCCAGATAAATTATCCAATTATAATACTGATTAAGGAACACTTAATTTTGGTTTCCAAAACCTGGCCTTTCTAAGTGTTGAGGAGGGATACAAAAGGGTCTATGTGTGCCTGCAGGTACTTATATTTATGTAGGTATACCCAGTCTCACATACATTCTTGTCTTGATACCTTATCAGGTTCCAACTTAAGGAAATATTTAAAATTTTGACATGGGTTTGGATAGTCAAGCATTCAACACTTGTGAAAACTTGAGCCATTCATAAAGCCATTTTAAAACATAGTAACAGTGATTTATAAAAAGGCAGCAGCTTCTCAGATGTCTTGCTACTTCATAGTTTTCTGCCAACAGATGGAATAAATATTTATTGGCTATATTCAAGTACAATAGTTAAAGATGGCTACTTTTCAAAGTATGAAGAAATGTTAGATGTGAGGCTGGGAATATAGCAGCATGGTAGAATACTTGCCTAACATATGCAAGAGTCTATGTTCAATTTGCAGCACCAAACTAACAAGCAAACAAAAATTGTGCCTGAATGGTTTAGTCCCATATGTATGTGCATAAATGCTATAAGGATTCTGTTGATGATAAATATTCTATATTTTTTCAACCAGGTACTCAATGTCTTGATTTAAACTATTCTGACTTAGAAATTTTTCATTCTATATTTTACATACTACAGATATATTAATCCTTAATTTTTCTTGATAAAATCTAGGAGAGAGAAAATAAATATTCTCTACTCTAAATGGCAAACAATTTGTTTTGTACATAAGAATTCTCTAAAATAAATGATAATTCATCTCTTTTCAACAATTTGCATTTTACATATTTGTCTTCACAATACCGTCTTGTTTGGAAAGATAAGTGAATGTCACCGGAAAGACAGCATGTCCACAAAATGACAGAACTACTGTATGAAGTTAGCTCATCTGAGTAGCATGCTCTTGATACCACATTTCACCTCAGTTTTCCAAGGGTAATTCCCCAGAGGCATCATGTCAGCATCATCTAGAATCTTATAAAGGTGAAAATTCTTTGAGTCTCACTCTAAAATCTGATGATATCAGTCAGCCATCTGCATTTAAGAAAACAACTTCTAAGTGATTCTTATAGATATCAACTACCTAAAGTGCTATCTTATCAAATAATAACTTTATGTCGGTTTCAGCCTGTTTGCTTGAAGGCAAACTCTTGAAAAGAAATCTAATCCACCGTATTATCAAGTAGTATATCATTCAATAGACAGTTATTTTTCAACAATATCGAATTTTTATTTTTCATTCTTTATCTTGTGTAGGTTGCTTAATATTTGACTTCAGGACATTTCAGTGTTTTGAAACAGGCAGTTTCAGGGCTGCAACCTTACTTTTCACATTGGAAATGGATACATTGTGAGAACAAAGGAAATTAATTTGTTTTCTTTGAAAACAGACATATTAATTTCTGGATGCTATTACAACAAAGATCACAACTAAGTGGGTTTGAACAACACAGATCAATTTGTCTTTGGAGGTCACAAAGGTCCAGACGTCAGCATATCTGCATTCCTATCACAAGACTAAAGGAAAGGCCTATGCTTTGGACTTTCCTGCTCTCATGCTTATCTGTACATATTTGGTAATGGTCTATTTTATATATATATATATATTTTATTACGTATTTTCCTCAATTACATTTCCAATGCTATCCCAAAAGTCCCCCATACCCTCTCCCCCCACTCCTACCCACCCATTCCCACTTTTTGGCCCTGGCGTTCCCCTGTACTGGGGCATATAAAGTTTGCATGTCCAATGGGCCTCTCTTTCCAGTGATGGCCTGCTAGGCCATCTTTTGATACATATGCAGCTAGAGTCTAGAGCTCCGGGGTACTGGTTAGTTCATAATGTTGTATACTTGAGATATAAGAGACAATTGGTAATGATCTATTTTTACATTCTTCAAAACACCTGGTTCTGCCTTCAGGTCCTTCATCCAGTGGCAGAAATAAATAAATAAAACCTCCAATCGATCCATACATTGTAGGCACTCTGGTTAAATGGAGAAATCAAATGCTTAATCATCGAAAATTCCCATAATTGGAGCAAAAAAAAAAAAACCCACTGTGAGATGTATTTCTCTGTATTGCCAGCTTGATTGAGCACTGTGCACCTTTCTGTGATAATGTCATTTCCTTCAGTAATGTTTTTATCCTTGAATTGGACTTATTGCAAGGTCACTAATTATCGCTCCTAAAAATTTCATGTGATGTTTATATATTACAAAATGGAGGATTTTCATTAAGGTTTCTTAGAATTTTAGTAAAGGGAACTTTATAATTATTAGTCCTTAGTTAGTCTGCAGAAAATGGTATTTTCTTTGTTGTTTTGATTTGTAGATACCACAACCAAAAATAGATTTAACATGGTGGCTGTAAAGTGGAATTATGAAAAGAATCTTCATATATACACTGCAAGCTGTGTAGTTCAAAAGGAAAGCTAGATGGTTATCGAAAAATAAGATGTAAATGTGAATGCTAGCTTTGAAATTTATGCTATTATGAAATATAAATAGTGATATAATCAAGAAGACATGTCACTGCTCTTGTCATTACTAATTTATGTGCAACAAATCCACTATTCATAAATTTTAGATCCATCGAAGTGAACACTAAGAATCTAAAGACCAAGTATTAAAAGGAACCTCTGAAATGAGAAGCTAGAAATATCCTAGTTGTAGTAATCTTCTCAAAATTAGACAAACGGGAAAGAAAGATTTTCCTGCACTTCATTTAAAAAGAAATTAATGACCCTGCTATCTTTTGTCAGATGATTTAAGGGCATTAACAATGTTTAAGACAGCCTCTTTTATTGGTCTTTTGTAGACCATTATTCCCATAACGGGTTAGTATTGCATGTATCATAGGAAGAAAATTGTATACCTCAGCTGCTGTCTTCCCAGAGGCTATAATGAAGTCCCTGTAGTAATATAATTGTATCGACTTAGCAGGAAAGTAGAATTACAATTGACAATATAAAGTCAACAACTGCAGACTCTGAGACATGCTGACTTAGGTCCTTTTGACTGAATGTCAAAGTGATTTTTTTATTAGCTAAACTGTATCATCTCTAAACTATTTAACTTTCAAGTATTAAAATGATGTTGGAAATCTTATAGTAGTAGTGAGCTCTTTAAGTTTTGCATTTCATTCCCATCCATCATTTGTGAAGTGAGCTGTAAAGCACTGATGGACCTTATCAATATACATTTATGCCATCATGAGATTCACCAAATATGAGCTCAATAATGAAAAGTAAATATTTCAATGCCTCCATCCCAGATTCTGATTCTGTTTTGTATATTTATTTCTAATTCAAAGGTAACGGATCTTTTCTGTATTCTAAATAGTGATTTAAAAGACCTCCTGAATGATTTCAACTAGGCATTTATAACCCAAGTGACAGTTACCCTAGCATTCACAATCACTATGCAAAGGAGAAGAATAATATCAAGTATGAAATGAATAACATAGAACCGGTTCATTGAGAGAGGACAAGAGTAGTTAAAGTTAGGAATTTAATAATAAATTAAATATTTAAAAGTAATATTGCATAGTTACAAATGAGATGGGTTTTATTAGGTGTGGTTCTATTACTTGTGGTCATTACTTAATGAAGAAAGAAATCACATCCGATTAAAAACTGCATGAGGTTTGGGAAATAGGCTTTGTCTCTTGTCCCACCTCTTTTTTAGTATTTCATAACTTTGAACAAATCTCTTAGAATTTGTTTGGTGATAATATTGATTGCAGAATATTTTTAAAAAGCAAAGCATTTCATAAAGAGCTGTGTGAATACATAAATAGTTAAGAATTTTATAAACAGCATAGAGAAAATGTATGCATTCTCTGAATATTGGAAATGATCTCTTTAAAGAGGGCAAAAATCCGTAAAGAAAAAGAAAATAAGGAGCTGTGTATGATTAAAGAATTTTATGTATATTACATAGTAATTATTTTGACTTTTTATTTTTGAAAGCATAACATAATTGTAATTTTAATGATTGTAATTCTCCCTTCCTTTCTTCCTTTCCTCCCTCCAAATGCTCTCATAAACGCTTCCTGCATTCTTTGAATTGAAATATTCTGCATTAATTCTTTATATATATAAAGTCCTCAGTTTATATGTAACCTGTGTGTATATTTTCAGTACTAAAAAGTTGGTATTGGATAATCAATTGTTTAGATCTTCTCTGGGGAAGAGCACCACTCATGCCCCTAGTATACCTAGATTGCCTCTAGTTCTTTGTTTAGGGTTTCAGCCTCTTTGGATTTTCTTTTCTCACTTTATTGTGTTTATTAATACTGTTGTTCTTCAACATATACTTGGGCAGTAATGATGGTGAGACACAATCTCACAGTAAACTCCCTGATCCATTGGCTATTATGGTATTTCTGCACCTCTTCAGCAATGTTCTCTGAACCTTAGGTATGAGAATGTTTTCAGATATTTCTTGTGCTCCTTTGGACTAAACTCCACAACTTTTCATTTTTAAATGGTTTGGTTTTCTGTAGTAGTCTCTTTCTTTTGCAAAAAGAAGTTTCTCTGATGCGGAGTAAGGACCCCAATTATCTGTGAGTACAAGGACAAATATCCATAGATTATTGTTAGGTTATATTGATTAAATAGTTGTAGATTCTCCTTTAGTATTCATGACTGTGCTTTCCATAAATAGTGAGGTTTCTTTCTAGAGATAGAAGGTAAATCCCTAATGCTAAATACACTATGTATTTCTGGAAAAGGGCATAGAGGCCTCCTAAGATGGAACATACTTAAATGTCCCCTCTTAAGGACAAGCTCTCATTGGACCAGAATGTACCATGCAAGCTATCAACAGAGGGAGAGAACTAACAGTCTTATCCAACAAGGACACCTATGAGCCATATCAATAAAGAGCATGATAAAACAACACTAAAGGTGCATGCATACATTGACAGTGACTGTCAACTCTAGTAGGACTCAAGGCATGGTCAAGACGAGGGAAATCATGCTTTGTACTGAGAATTTAGCTAACTACTCCATGTATAGTTAATTTGTGCATTATGTGTTCTAAGGAAACAGGAATTCATGTAAGCTTTTCTTCTTTTCCTTTTCTTCTCCTGAACTATATATAGTGTTAGAACTCAAATTCAGAGCATTGCACAGGGGAGGAAAATTCTCTATTACTAAGCTACACTCATAGCAATTAAGGATTTTTAATAGTTTGTCATGTGCCGTTCCATTTTTAGAAAATGTGATGGTAATTTCCCGCTTGTCAACTTGATGACATCTGATATTAAGTAAAATCCACTTGTTTGTATACAGCAATAAAGGGTTTTTTCTTAATTAAATCATTTGATGTAAAAGATCCACCTTTATTACAAAACTTTTGAGGGGTGGGAAAGTACACTTTTAATCTAGGCTGTAACATCTGATTGTAGCCTATGTAAAAGGCATGGAATATGAAAGCCTCTCTTTTCTAGTTTGAATTAGCTTTCACTGGCCAGTCTATTCCTTCACTGGTATTAGAACCTATTTCTTTGGGATTCTGGTGTGTACTGAAGCCTGAGTGAGACATTCTGCTTCACTGACTGAACAATTACTGGATTATTGGATCCTCTGTTGGTAGGCAGTCATTGTTGGACTAGCTGGACTATCTATCTATCTATCTATCTATCTATCTATCTATCTATCTATCTATCTATCTATCTATCTACCTACCTATCTATCTATCTATCTATCTATCTATCTATCTATCTATCTATCATATCGATCCATCCATCCATCCATGTATGTATATATGTGTCTATCTCTCTTTCTATTTATGTATTGTGTATCTTTGTGTATATATGTGTGTATTTTAGTCTATTAGAGATTTAAAGATCTCTGACTAATACAGAAAGTGAATTTAAGCTTTTACATTCTTAAGTTCATTTGACTAATATATACTAATTATATTCATTAATCAAATTAAAATTGATACTCCCCTACATTCATAAAATTATAGTCTAATAAAATCTCCCTTCCTTTATCCACTCAATCCCAACCCACAGCCTTCCAAACTTCTATTATTCATCAATGAACATTCAAGTAACATTTTTTTACATGTGTGAGAGAAGATAAATTCTTTGCCTTTCTTTGTCTGACTTATCTAAGAAAAATCATCCACTTCCACCCATTTTCTGTAAAGGAGAAAACATACTACTTTATGAATATTCTGTTGTCAGCATATAGAACATTGTTTTTATCCATTCATCTATGATGCCTATCTATGCAGCTTAGCTGGCTCATTTAGATTTAGAAAATAATGCTACAATAAAACTGGGTATACAGATATTAATATGCTGACTTAATTTCACTTGGATATATGTCCACACATTAAATTTTCAAATATCCAGTACAACATTTTGTTATAATATTACAAAACAACACATAAAAACAATATAAGAAAAAAATAAAAATATATCTAAAACTATGAGCTAGGTAATCTGAAATATGTTTTCAGGTTTTAATAATTCTCCAGAATACATACTGCAGTGGTATGACCATAGTAAAATGAAAAATATGATGTTTCAACTAACTGAACAATCTGATAAACTCGTATAACTTTGGAATTTCCTGTTTTTCAATAAACAAAAATAGATAAAGGTATCAATAACCCATCTCTTGAAATTTTTGAAAGTTACTTTTTCTGAATTGCAATTTTTAGTTCAAAGAAATCAGTTATTCTCATATTATTTTGCTTCATTTTAATGTTTTCTTCTACTTCATTTTGTGTGCATGATTTTTTACCTGCATATGAATATTTTGCCTTTATATTAGTGTGTGCAACAAATATGTCTAGTAAAAGGGTGCCAGATAATTGTGATAATATGATAAAAATCATGCAGGTACTGAGATTCGAGCTCAAGTCCCCAGCAAGAGCAACAAGTGCTCTTAACTACTAAGCAATCTTGCCAGCCCCAGTCTTGCTCATTCATTTAGTTGATTTGTCCTAATGGACTGTGAACTGTTTAAATCTTCATATTAGCAGGTACTTACTGAATAAACTAAAGGTATAAAGATGCTCAATTGTTGTTGGGTGGCACATGTTCTTATGTGACAGTGCTCGTCATGTACTTGAGACCGAGCTCTGCACATATGTAGGTAGGTGTGAATGTAGAAGCATAGCACACTAAACTGTTTGAATGACAGCTGACTTAGTAAGTTGGCTTGCCCTTTTCCATAGTTCGTTCTTCAGACTAGGGGGAAAATACCCTATAAATTCAACCTTTATCAGTAATATAGAGAGAGAAGGAGAGAGAGAAAGAGATGAAGAGAGAGAAACAGAGAGAGACAGAGAGACAGAGAAACAGACAGAGGCACAGAAAGAGGCACAGACAGAGACAACGAGAGAAAGAGAGAATAAGTAAAAGAAGACTTAAAATCTTTGCAAAGCTGATCTCAGGTTAGGGAATCTTCAGCTCCAAGGCAGTGGCACTTCTGTCACATGCATCACAGTCTTAGTCATTCCTCTATTGTTACCACCACCAAAAACAACTACTAGAAGAAAAAGTTTGCCTGTCTATCCTAGAGAGAATCCATAATGGCAGGATGGCCTGGCAGCAGGCAGTAAGAGCAGGAATCTGAGATCACATTTTCAACACTCACGGAGAACAGAAAACCAACTGGAAATGCAGTGAGGTCATAGAGTCCAAAGTGCACCCCAGTGATATGCTTCACCTTCAGCTGTTCCCCAAATTCCTCAAAAAAGTGCCACTAACTTCGGGCCCAGTGTTTAAACGCATGAGCCTGTGGGGTGTATTCAAGCCACTCTAGTCTGTAATCAGCATTCTCTCTATTTCTATTACCCTTGATAAGCAGCAGAGACATTTTCTATAACTAAAAATGTTTTCAGATTTAAAAAAACAGATGTAGGCTGAATGTTTATTACCAAGTTAAATACACAGTTAATACGCAGCCCAGCAAGCAGCATTGCTAGATGTTTACCCAAGGGAAATGGAATCATAGATCCATACAAAATAATTTACATGAATATTCATAAGAGTTTTATTTATAGTCACTAAAACGCTGGAAGCAAGCCCAACTTCTGTCAACTGGTGAATGAGTAAGCCAATGGTTCTATTTTTATTTTACTTAGCAAGTAAAAGAAAGTGTCCAGTAACATGGATACACTTCAAATGCATGTACACTAAGAAGGAAACTGAAATCAGAAGCACATGTGTCAGTGTAAACGTCAACCTGGACTTAAACCTGATATAACATTGAGTCAGCGGACAGAGCTTGCAACAAGAGTATAAGCGAAGCTTCACATGCATGAACCTTGGGTTCAGTGTAAAAAATAAATTAAAAAAAAATTGAAACCAAAAATAAGAAAGGGTAAAATGAAAATAATTTCTAAAAACTATCCAAAATTTCCAGGGAAAGAAAACAAACTTGTGAGTCCCATGGATAAGACTTTACAGAGGAATAAGAAAGTTTAGAATAGATATGGTGTCTAAATTTGCAATAGTGGTTGCATAAATATATACCTTTGTCAAAGTTCATAGAACAATGCAATGAACGTTTTGAATAGTACTCTGTGATTTGTAACTCAAAAATTATAAACTAGATATAAACAAAAACAACTGACAGCTGTATTTTATATTAAATACATTTCCAGTAAATTCTGGAGCTATAGCCTATCGAAGTAATATTTTAATGTGAAAGTTTCGATGGCTATGAGTCAATTTCTTTTTGGTCTAACATTTTAGAGCCCATAATTTGAGACTTAAAGATGAGATAGTTTGGGATTGGTGAGATGGTTCAGTCTGTAAAAGCATTTGCTGCCAAGTCTTAATCTGAGTTTGATCCATGAGACCAAGGATGCTGGCGGGTGAGAATTCACCCCTACATATGATCCTCAGATCTTCACATTCTTGCCGTGACATATGTGCAACCACACCTCACCATGCACAAACAAATAATAAGTAAATAAATGTAATAAATAAAAGGAAAGCAAGAACACATCGACTGGAAGCTAAAAAAAAAAAAACAAATGAATAGAATCCAATTTATTTTTAATATATAATTATTTTATTTAAACTATAATCAAATATTTCATGCCCTTATTTTTTATCCACCCATCTTCTTCCCTTCACACTCATTCATAATAGCCTCTTTTAAATTATCTATGGATAAATACAAAAATATATAAGTACAACCTGCAGAATCCACTTAATGTTACAATATGTATATGATTTCAGGATGGCCACAAGGAATTACATTAGCAACAAAAGCTCTTATCGCTGGAAATGACTAATTTCTCCATGTCTCAACAATCTTTAGTTGTCTTAAGTTGTATCTACAGGTGGAGCCCAGTGAGATTTTTTTCCACTTCATGGTATTATGTCTGATGGTGTCACCTGTATTCAGATCACCTTTAACTATAAAATTAAGGATCCATTTTATTTCCTTGATTTTTAAATAGAGCGAATTTTGCTTCCAAAAGGGCATACTTAAATGACAACATTCTAAACTAATATATACTTCCATTTATTGCCCTGCTATCTTTAATTAATTTATTTTAACTCAAACATAAAAATATAAAATTTGTGCATATTAATTGGGAGTATAATAGTGTTGCCATATATGTTTGTTTATTTGTTTATTTATTTAGGTTTTTGCAAGACAGGGTTTCTCTGTGTAGCCCTGGCTGTCCTGGAACTCACTCTGTAGTCCAGGCTGGCCTCAAAATCAGAAATCTGCCTGCCTCTACCTCTGAAGTGCTGGAATCAAAGTCGTGTGCCACTACTGCCCGACATGTATATTTACTTTATTTATTTTTATTTATTTATTTATATTCTCTTTTATTAGATATTTTCTTCATTTACATTTCAAATGCTATCCCCAAAGCCCCCTATACCCTCCCCCTACCCTGCTACCCAACCCACCTACTCCTGCTTCCTGACCCTGGCATTCCCCTGTACTTGGGCATATGATCTTCGCAATACCAAGGGCCTCTCCTCCCATAAATGTATTTATTACACTCTTTGTAAAGAGAATAATGTTTTCAGTGTGATAATAAAGTGCAGCATGCTGAAATACAGCACCGAAATATTTTTGAAACAGTTATACATTTGCTCTCTTGAAAATAGTATTAAAAGTTTTGGGAAAAGCTAAGTTGTGTAATAGGTGAGCTATAGTGTTTCCAAACTACCCCTAGTAAATTTATAAAAACAAATGTGAAAACAGCAGAGTATGGGGATCACAAGTGATATTTTTGGAAGGATTTTAAGAATTATTAAACTAGAAAAAATAAATATTATGGAATTTAATCATCTAAAGGCCTGCCAATAACAGAGTAGCCACAGAGGGACTAAGTTGAATGGTTCATGATATGAAGAATTGGTTTATGTTTGACAGACAAAACAGCTGTATAAATGTAAGAATTTTAAAAAATCATTCATTATATGTCAAAGTTAAAATTGATTTTCCTCATTGCCACCATTATTAAAGGCTGATGATTCTTTTGGCAAAGGTGTCTAAGTCCATAAGTTACTTAAGACGTGATATTTTCAGAGCACTTCCAGCCTCACCCTTTCCTTTGCCTGATGGCTTGGGTTATTTAGAGTTGTCCTATTTCCTCTAAGCCAGGGGTTCTCAATACATCCTAATCCCGAGACCCTTTAATACACGGTTCTTCAGGTGCTGGTGAGATTCAACCATTAAATTATTTTGAGCTATTCTATAATGAATGTTGCCACTGTTATGAATCTTAATGTAAATATATGATATGTGACCCCTATGGGGGTCGTGACCCACAAGTTGAGAACCACTACTACTTTAAGTCATTATGGTAAAATGAATCTGAACTATTATAATTTTCTTATCAAAAATGTGAAGTGGATTTCACCTCACTCAGTTTCCTTACCTGTAAATGAGTATAATGTTAATCATCACTTGTTCTGATCACACAAAGAATATTATGTGCAAAACTATCTAATCCAACAAGTATCCTATACATTATTGAACAGTTATTTCACTTGCCATACCTTCTTTCTCTATGAAATGCTATTATATTGTAGAAATTGTTTTATATACAGCAAACAAAAATTTCACTTTGTTTGACTGTGTTTAAATAATCTTGAGACTTGTTTTCTCTTTTAGCATTTGCTTAAAATAAAATTACATTGCAATACATTCCTCTTTATCTATATATGCCTGTGCTGTGTGCATAAATGCTGACGTGTGTCTGTGGGTAATATGTGCAAGGGTATAGACATGTAATTGAGGCTTGAGGTTAACTCAAAGTGTCTCTCTGTCAATGACTAATCACTTTATTCATTAAGGAAGGGTCTCTTGAATTTAGGAATTGTCAGTCCTGGCCACTTAAGCCTGCAGACTCTTCCCTAGGATCCCCAGTCTCTGCTTACTAGATAATGTGACTCTAATCCTCAGACCCACTAAGGACTTTATCCACTGAATCATATCCCAAGTACCCATTTTCTTGTCTTTTTTATAAATCCAAGACCATATCTGTCTTTATAAGTTCTAATCATGTTTTAATATTCCTGCTACATTAGTGTCATCTATCTGGATACTAGCTCTACTTCTTCCTTTGTTCTCTTTTTATACATATAAATTATTCCCATATTAAATTTAAGCCCTTTAACCTAAAACATAAGCCCTTGAAAGTCTAATTCAAACCTGTGACATAAAATAAGCTCATGCTAACTCAACTGATTTACCTCATAGCAATCAGTTGCCTACTGCAAAGGTCACGAGTGTCATAGTTGGCAGTGCCATTTGCCTGTTCAAATCCTACTTTCCCTGTTTCCAGCTAATGAAAAAAATAATTTTTTCAATGTTTATTTCTTTATTTATATTCAATTTTCCTCACTAAGTTTAATATCTAGCCATCATCCATACTTCTACAGTTTAAATCTACAAACTCTATTACATACAATTCATGCTTGAATCCATAACTATATTAATATTTAAATATTTGTAAAGCATGAACTACTTGAAACAAGAAAAGCTATTTTACTTTTATACTCAAAACAAAGTCATGCTGACACAAAAGAAAATATTTTCCCCAAGTAAAGTTGTAATTTAAGGAATATTGTGTAACTTCATACCTCAAAATGATACTATTAAAAGGAAGTGGAAACCTGATTAAATAAAACTAAATATTTAACTTGTGTAGCTGTTTTTTCATACATTATTGAAATATATTGAAAATATTTGGAGATCATAGCTGACTACATGGAAGATGGATATCTTGCTTATTGATTAATGATAAGTACATTTTATTATATGGAAAATTTGGACAAATACAAACATTTTCATCTTTTTTTATAAAGGATATGATTCCATTCTAGGGGATTTAATATGAACTTTAAGTTTGTTAAAATATAGAATTTATATGTCATAATGATGTTATGACAGATAAATAACGTGTGCCTGTGTATATATTTTATATACTGCAATATTATAAAAAGCTGAATAGTTAAAGGATTTTTGAAGGGAAGGTATTTGAGTTCTGTGCCCACTAACTTTATTTGGGTGATATGTTTATCACAAGCTCCTCCCATCTTTTCTGGGAGATGCAGTCTGTGGACAGCTGGTGTCATGGAGATTGCTTCACTTTTAGTTAAGTCAAACTTGGACTTAACATTGTGCATGAAATTAGTGAGTGTGTGCCATCTAGCGCATCTTCACCATACAAACTCCAGCAGCCTCCTGCCTCCTTCTGAAGGCTCAGTGAAGGTCTGGGCTCTCAGATAACCCAGTCAGTAATGTACACTGAGCACTAGAAAACGCAGCGAGAAAAATGTGCTGCTTAGCCAATGCCTTGTTCTATTCTGAGGAAGGTAAGTTAGATGGTGTGTGTGTAGGTTAGTGTGACACATCAGATATGGTTCTCAAAAGGGGCATTTTCTGTTGAAATGACAGTGCTAATGCTTAATTTACTTCTCCTTTGAAATGAAGAAAGCATGAGAGATACAGGCAAATTGTGCCTGAGTGAGTCAACCTTCTATCCTCTAATCAATCCTGGCATGTCATCCCCTGGAACCCAGGAGAAACACTCTCCTTCTTTTACCCCAGAGAACATCAACAAATTGATCGGGACAGATATGTGCATTAAAAGCAGTTTGCTGTCCTTGTTCAACACACCTTGTTTGGCAGCTTAAAAGACCTTCACTGCAAATTAATGAATCATCGGAAAGAAATCATTTACCATGATATATTTATCCCTAATTAAAACTACCACATTTTATTTGATTTTAATATACATATTGGCATACATAGCTGAATTCTTCAACTCTTGCTACTAATTCTTTTCTTTGTGTGAATTCACTTTCATTGGTACTATCATTTATTTTGGGAATTTTAAATGTATTTTCAGTATATTTTAGTTATTTATCTCACTATTTTTCTTGAGATTATTATCATAAGAATGATTTTAATACACTGAAAACATCCTATAATTTCTAATTTCTTTCTTTTTAATTTGTGTTGTTTAAAATGGTTCATAGCTGTCTCTTGTGAGACTATGGCAGGACCTAGTAAACACAGAAGTGGATGCTCACAGTCAGATATTGAATGGATCACAGGGCCCAAGGAACTAAAGGGAACTGCAACCCTATAGGTGGAACAACAATATGAACTAACCAGTACCCCGGAGCTCTTGTCTCTAGCTGCATATGTATCAAAAGATGGCCTAATAGGCCATCACTTGAAAGAGAGGCCCATTGGACTTGCAAACTTTATATGCCCCAGTACAGGGGAACGACAGGGCCAAAAAGGGGGAGTGCGTGGGTAGGGGAGCAGGGGGGAGGTGGGTATGGGGGATTTTTGGTATAACATTGGAAATGTAAATGAGCTAAATACCTAATAAAAAAAGGAAAAAATAAATAAAATGGTTCCTCCATTAGGTCTATCTTCTAAGTGTTAAAATTAGAAGAAAATATACAGAATTGTTACTGTAAAGGAAAACCTACAGTACAGAGACATACTTTGTATGTGTAGGTCATACATCAAAAATAATTATCCTGAATATACCTTACTGGTATTTGTTATTTGGCTATTTGACTGTCTTCATCTTTCTTTACCACATCTTAAGTGATCATTCTGCCTAGTGACTTTTTAGCTGATTTAGAACATTCTCCATCCTACATTCATGATGTATAACAATAAAACAGACTATGCATGTTCACACCTTAAATCAAAACATGGTTGTTATGCTGAAAAACTACCCATGGAAGCTTTCCTCTAAGTCATTTCAGAAAAAAACAAACAAACAAACAAACAAACAAACAAGCAATATACTGAACAAAACAAAATGGCAAATCCTAAACCCCAGGTTTTTGACAATATAATATCTGCTCATAAATTGCAAACCTTTAATTGTTTTATAGTCTAGATTTTGTGTCAATGTTACTCCATAGCAAATGAGCACACACAAAAAGACACCAAGAGATGATATTATGTAACTCACTCATGTGAAATCTGTGTGCTCATTGTCATATGACAGGATCTTTTCTAAGCCTCAACTACTTTCTTTGATTGAGAATCTGAGAGTAATGATTAAACATGAAAGAAGTAAATAAATATTTGCCAGAAATCTTTGTTTGCCAAACCTACTAAATCAAATGTTGCTCTCATCAAACTCATACCCTGTGAGTTTCATTAGCTTCAGTAATGGGAAGGGGCAGTAAAGTAAAGCCAGGTATGTTAACTCATACCCCTAAGCCCAACAATGAAGGGCTGATGCAGGGTTGCCACAGTTGGCCAGCCTTGGCAACATAGTAATTTCTATGCCAGTTGAGCTACTGTGTGGATACTGTCTCAGAAATACTAGACTAAACCAAACCAAGCCAAAACATGAATTAAAATTGTAAAGTGCTTCAATATTTGCCAAACTGAAAATATTATATCTTATTCATAAAGACTC
Organism: Mus caroli; assembly: GCF_978045245.1. Lineage (NCBI taxonomy): Eukaryota > Metazoa > Chordata > Mammalia > Rodentia > Muridae > Mus > Mus caroli. Next base: position 92,076,284 of record NW_028227265.1, read on the forward strand.
TGTATGATGCAGTTTTTAGTAGGGAAAAAAGTCTAGCCTCTATATCATTGGCTCAGTATGCAAGTAAAAAGGATATAAAACAAGTGTTTTATATCTTCAATGATTTTATATAAATGTTACACTTTAGATTGTTTTGACATAAGCATAGTCTCCATCATTTATTCCTTTGTACCCTAATGTTGCAAATCATTAAGTAAATGTTATGTATTTATGATGACTGAAGGACCATTGTCCATTGACATTTTAGCTAATAGAATGTAAATGAAAAATGATAAGTTGAACTACACTCTAAATAGTATTCTTTCTGCTGCCACGAAGTAAACCAAAATTAATTATTCAAGCCTTTATTGTGAGCTTGTTGTGTGTAAATAATGACGTTGCTAGAGGCAAAACAAGATAAAAACCTTTAAGTATGCATATTAAATCTAGATAGCTTTGTCAAAACGTGGAGAACATATCCTTAGAGTCCAAAAGATAGAGAATCAAAAGCATTCTCTGTGCATAAAAAATACATTTTAACAATAGGACTTAATTAACTGGTGTCTAATGCACAAATCAGATATCATCTTGCAAGGAGTGTTTATACATTCAAAGATATCAAGTCAAAAAAACTGTTCTGGGTCTTTATGAGACAGGCTCTTCTTTCATTGGCTTATGAACAAAATGTTGTTCATCTCTATGCAATAGTCACTTGGAAGTGATTCACTGTTATTATAAGTTCCTCCATCCTTATTCATTAGTGAAATTTCCCACATTGACCTTTGTATATCCTAGAACTCATCAACAATTTATAATTCATATAATACTAATATCTCTATTCTAAATCATATTCACTTTTTCTGTCTCCTAAGTTACAGCAGAGACAGCCAATAGTATGTTTTGGTTTTGGGTGTGTGTGAATATTTAAATTTTAGATATTAGATATTAGATATTTTCTTCATTTACATTTCAAATGCTATTCTGAAAGTTCCCTATATGATCCCCCTGCCCTACTTCCCTATCCACCCACTCCCACTTCTTGGCCCTGGCGTTCCCCTGTGCTGGGGCATATAAAGTTTGCAATACCAAGGGGCATCTCTTCCCAATGATGGCTGAGTAGGCCATCTTCTGCTACATATGCAGCTAGAGACATGAGCTCTGGGGGTACTGATTAGTTCATATTGTTGTTCCACCTATAGGGTTCAGACCCCTTTAGCTCTTGGGTATTTTCTCTAGCTCGTAATTGTTAATATGCATTGAATTATATTTTTTAAATAAATTCTAATTTTGTTCTTTGTGAGACAGCGAGAGATTATTTGTTGCTATGGTACAGGCAGGGCATGGTCAAAGAACCATCAAGGTAACTGGCAAAGCAGAGAAGCAAGACATAAATTTCTCAAGAGTTGATCCCGTTTGTGTTTACCTGCTAGATACAAGGAAAACTATCTCTATTTTTCAAGGACCAGTCAGAAAGATGTAGATATAAAGATGGAATAAGATGCATACACAGATACAATGACTTTAGGAAACTGTCAGAAGCTATCTAGGAAAGGCTGCAGGAATGCAAGTGAGTTTTCTGGAGATTGCCCACTGATTTGCATGGGCTACAACTGATGAGCTCTAAGAATACAGCATCCTTATAGTCTTCATCCCAGAATTGCTTCTTGCTGCTGATATGCCTTTCCTGTCACTGTTGCATATCCTGATGATTCCTGGGCACCAGCTCACCCTAGTGGGCAAATTCCCTGCAGATCATCAAGGAAATAAACTTTCATGAATTAATGCTGTTAAGATGAATTAATAACCTTAGAAAATTCCTGATTTGATTTATATACATATATGATTAGGTATATAAGTATGCATGAACACTTGTGGAGTTGATGAGGCAGGTGGTTAGGCCTGGCCAGATTGTGTTTGTGTATGAGTGAATGTATTTTTGGGTGTGTTATCTGTGTACATAACTTTTTTTTTCTTTTTCTCTCTTTGCTTTCTGGTTCACCATGACTTAATGAGTTCCAGGCCTCTTGCTAGTACGTTTGAGGTACTTGAGTCAAAGAGAAAAGAAACCAGCGTAGAACAGCACAATATAGTAAGAGAAAAGAAACCAGCATGTATTAGCACAATATAGTAAGAGGAAAGAAACTGGCATTTATTAGCACATTACAGTCAGAGAGAGTTACAAGGTCAAGGATCATCAGTCTTTGACCTTCATACAATGCAGTGCCCCAGCTCCTACTGTTCATTCTTAAGACTAGGAATTGCATCATTTGGAGGCTAATTATGGGATGCTAGAGAAAGTATCCAAGGAGCTAAAGAGATCTACAACCCTGTAGGTGCAACAACATTATGAACTAACCAGTACCCCAGAGCTCTTGACTCTAGCTGCATATGTATCAAAAGATGGCCTAGTTGGAAAGAGAGGCCCATTGGACATGCAAACTTTATATGCCCCAGTACAGGGGAACGCCAGGGCCAAAAAGTGGGAGTGGGTGGGTAGGAGAGTGGGGGGCTGGATATGGGGGACTTTTGGGATAGCATTGGAAATGTAATTGAGGAAAATACGTAATAAAAAAAAAAGACTAGGAGTTGCACTTAGCATGGTGACTTGATACCTAGCACACCAACTAATAACAATAGGGTTACTTACCTTTGCTAGATGTTAGTTGTTTTCTATTTCTCAATTACAAATATTTGCCTGACGGTCTCCAAAATGTACATTATCCCCTACCTTGATTATCAGACCTAATTTTGATGAAATAGATATCAATGCTCTTCCAGTGTAAATAATGTGTCAGGAAGGTGGACGTTCCCTCATAATTTATTGGTGCATATGACCTATACAGTTCAATAATTGTAGTGTATACCAATGGCGTTGTACAGAAAATAGATGATGTTGATATTAACGGTAAATGTATGATCAAATGGATCAATTTTACTTCATCTGTACATAAGAAAAGATTGATATAAGTGAATTTGAAATGAAATGCTTCTAAAAACTGATTTTATATCCCAGATTCATGGACATCATAAAGTAGGTTCCTAGAAGTAGCAACCTGGCATTCACTTATTGCTTCAGGCAAATCCTCATGCACCTGTTCTTTGCAATGCCTTTAACTTAGCAGAGTACTATGTAATAGTCCACACGTGGTTCAACTCCCTTTGATACATCCCAATATAAGGAAATGGAGCATTGTGTTTTAAGCATGAGCAGGTGGTACACTGAGGGCATGCTGGTTAAACAATACAAGTAGTCATACAAAAGAGGAACCATGCCATTCTTCTCAGTGGGGAAAAAAAAAGATGTGAATTGGATACAATGATCAGTCCTGCTTACTTGATCACCCATGATAACTGTTGGTTAGCGTCCTCACCAAAATTTCACTGCACCGAACTAAGTAATGAAGATTCACAAAATTTAGAGTTATTATACTGAGTTTGTAAATAAAATTGAAATGCAAATGCAAACTCGATATTTATTTCATTTTCATTATTTCATATTGAGTTTCAAGTTGCTAAGAGACAGTTAAATGAGAATTAAATATCTAAAATAAAATCTAAATTCCTTAAGTCATAGGAAGTGCATTTGAAAAATCATCATTTACTAAAAATAAGTATATTCTTGTTGTATGACATTAGCAACCACACAACAGGTAATCATTAAATAAGTTTATTGCGCTTAGTAGACTCTTAACTACAAATGCCATGCATAACTTGTACCTCAGCTCATTTATCTTCATTTTATCATAATAGCTGTACAATGACTTTATGTATATTATGATAAGAAATAAGTGTGAGAATCAGAACATTCATAAATACTGGGAAAATAGTTTGTATATCTCCTTTCAATCTGCTCATAAAGTAACATACAGAGTGCTTTCTCTGATTTTCATGAATGCCATAATGGTCTGTGTCTATTTTAATCAAACATACTATTATTTCTAAATTCATTCTCAAGGATGAATACTGTTTACTAACTATATATAAGTGCACAACTCTTTACTAACTATATTTTCAATAATATGAAAGTTAGGAGTCCATTCTGGCTTTCTTTCTATTCTTTTTGAGAAATATAAAATGGCAACTAGGGCGAGGAAAGGATTAACTTCTTATAATTCATCATTGATGGAATCAGGGCCATAACCTAATGCATGAATTGAGGGAGAAAAAAATGGAGGACAGTGTCTACCCTTAGTCTCTGCCTCTATCAGCTAGTTTTCCTATATCACGCAGACCTTCCTCTTACAGTGAATGGGCTGGCCTCTCCTATACCAAACAAGACAGTAAATCAAGACAGGCTGTAAGGGGACCAGAGGTCAATCTGATCTAGACAGTTTATCCTTTGAGGGTTCCTCTTCCTATGTGAAAATAGGAGGTTTCAAGCTGACAATAATAGCTATCTAATAAGAATATAATTGTATTTATTTATTGAGATTATAATATAATTAAATTATTTTTCCCTTCCCTATTTCCCTCTAAACCTTTTTGTTCTTGTTCAGATTCATGGTCTCTCTCTCTCTCCTTTTTTTCTTATCATTTTCTATTAGAAGGCCCAGTCAAGATAAAGTTCTTAAAGCAATGATAAGCAATGTTTAATATTAAAATTATAATATTTGTAACATAATTGCTTGAACTAAAGAACAACCATATTCTACAAAAAATTAAATGTTTTCTGATAAATTAAAATATGCTCCTATTTTCAACTTTCTTTTTGTTTTAAACAAATTTTATTCTTACTACTTCTCATGTACTACTAAATAAGCCATTCTCAGTATTTTTACATGTGTTTGTTTCTCCCTCTCCCTCTGCCTCCCTCTCTCTCCGTGGGTGTGTGTGTATGTGTTCATGCACATGCATATGTGTGTGTTTGCACATGTGTGTGTACGTGTGTGTGTCCTGTGTATATCAGAGGATAAACTCAGAGCATCTTGGACCACCAGTTTCTTGAAGCCTCAGTGACTAAGCATTCTCTTATCCTATGGTGATTGCATGTGTCCTAGTGTAAAGGGTCTTACCAGCATACAGCAAATATGTCAATTAGGAGAGCTTACCATCTCAACTTGTACATTTAAATTTTAGACAACATAGTCATAAACCTCTTCTCTCTCTTATATAATGAGTTTCCCAAATATCAGTCTGTTTCTCCAGGCTACATATATTCACATATTCTTTCTGCAATTTGTAGAATGTATTCAACTCACTATGTGTATTTAAATAAAAGTGTGTGTGTGTGTGTGTGTGTGTGTGTGTTCAATTGCATATATACAGGGCTATGTACAGACAGACACGGGTATAAACATGGCTGTGTTGGACAGGGACAACCTTGGCTGCCTTTTCTCAGTTGTCATTCATATTATTTTGATAAAGGGTTTCTTACTGATTGGAATTTGCTCACTAAGGTGTCCTGTAAGTTCCAGTTAGCCACCTGTCTCCCTTTTTCCCTCATTACTGGGATTAAAATACTGTTTTGAGCATGCCATTTAAAAATGTGTGGATTATGAAGGAGTGAATTAGGTCCTTATCACTGCCAGACAACCACTTAGATGGTCAAGTTAGCATCCAAGACCAGAAATGAAAGTACTTTTAAAGAAGCACTCACACTACTACAGTAATTTTGAAACAATTCTCACACCATTACAGTAATTTTGAAACTAGTCTCACTTGCCATAAAATAGGAGAAAAGAAATCTAAATAAAACAAAAAAGGGGAAAGAAAACAAAGTGGTAATGATGCAGTTGTGATTGACACAGGGCCTTGAGGGCACCAAAACTCAACTGCCAGCCAAAGCCTCCCAAGACACTAGCTCTCCATTGTTGTCTGGGGCTGATGAAGATAAAGATATCACAATCCATAGGCAACGTTGAAACAAGGTTTAATAAGTAAAACCAAAAAGTGAAAGGAAATCATAAGAGTGAGAGGACAGAAGACAGAAAATACAAAGGAACTTCTTTGTCTGTAAATGCATATGCACATATGTTTATTTGTATATGTATTTGTAATCTCTATCTATAGCTATACCTATATTTCTATGTAGCTATATATTTACTTATCAATATATTTATATGTCATCTATATATGTAAAGTTGAGCATACCTATATTTCTATATAGAGACATTTATATATAGATGTGTAGAAGTATAGATATAAAGTCTAATAGATATTTTATATGTATATATTTATACATAGATGGTATATAGAAATATACATAGGCATCTCTTACTTTAGGTTTGGGAAGTTATCTTCTATAATTTTGTTGAAGATATTTGCTGGCCCTTTAAGTTGAAAATCTTCATTCTCGTCTACTCCTATTATCCTTAGGTTTGGTCTTCTCATTGTGTCCTGGATTTCCTGGATGTTTTGAGTTAGGATATTTTTGCATTTTGCATTTTCTTTGATTGTTGTGCTGATGTTCTCTATGGAATCTTGTGCACCTGAAATTCTCTCTTCCATCTCTTGTATTCTGTTGCTGATGCTCACATCTATGGTTCCAAATTTCTTTCCTAGGGTTTCTATCTCCAGTGTTGCCTCACTTTTTTTTCTTTATTGTGTCTACTTCCCTTTTTAGGTTTAGTATGGTTTTGTTCATTTCCATCACCTGTTTGGTTGTGTTTTCCTGTTTTTCTTTAAAGACTTGTAACTCTTTAGCAGTATTCTCCTGTATTTCTTTAAGTGAGTTATTAAAGTCCTTCTTGATGTCCTCTACCATCATCATTAGATATGCCTTCAAATCCAGTTCTAGCTTTTCGGATGTGTTGGGGTACCCAAGACTGGCTGAGGTGGGAGAGCTGGTTTCTGATGATGGTGAGTGGTCTTGGTTTCTGTTAGTAAGATTATTACGTCTGCCTTTCTCCATCTGGTAATCTCTGGAGTCAGTTGTTAGAGTTGTCTCTGGTTAGAGCTTTTTCCTTTTGTGATTCTGTTAGCCTCTACCAGCAGACCTAGGAAACTAGCTCTCTCCTGAGTTTCAGTGGTTAGAGCAGTCTCTGCAGGCAACCTCTCCTCTTGCAGGGAAGGTGCACAGATATCTGGCATTGGGACATGCCTCCTGGCAGAAGATGAAGACCTAAAACAGGGCCTGTCCCAGAAGCTGTTAGCTTCTGTAGTCCACACTCTCAACTCTGCAGACTATTCTTGGCAGGATCCAGGAATGAAAATGGTTCCTGCAGATGCTCCAGCAAAGCCCTCTGGGTAGGGTGGACACCTCTCCTCTGGCAGGGAAGGTGCCCAGTTGTTTAGAGCCCGAAACTTGGCCTGCCTTATAAGCTCTGTGGCTCCCTCCTGTCCCAGAAGTTGCTAGCTTCTGTAGTTCACACTCTCACCTGTGCAGACTAGTCTCCACGGGATCTGGGAACCAAGATGTCTCTGGCAGATGCTCCAGCATCGGACTGATTTCCAGAGTGGTTGTACAAGCTTGCAATTCAACCAACAATGGAGGAGTGTTCCTCTTTCTCCACGTCCTCACCAGCATCTGCTGTCACCTGAATTTTTGATCTTAGCCATTCTGACTGGTGTGAGATGGAATGTCAGGGTTGTTTTGATTTGCATTTCCCTGATGATTAAGGATGTTGAACATTTTTTTCAGGTGCTTCTCTGCCATTTGGTATTCCTTATGTGAGAATTCTTTGTTCAGCTCTGAGCCCCATTTTTAAATGGGGTTATTTGATTTTCTGGAGCCCACCCTCTTGAGTTCTTTATATATATTGGATATTAGCCCCTATCCGATTTGGGATAGGTAAAGATCCTTTCCCAATCTGTTGCTGGTCTTTTTGTCTTATTGATGGTGTCTTTTGCCTTGGAGAAGCTTTGCAATTTTATGAGGTCCCATTTATTGATTCTCGATCTTACAGCACAAGCCATTGCTGTTCTATTCAGGAATTTTTCCCCTATACCCATATCTTCGAGGCTTTTCCCTACTTTCTCGTCTATAAGTTTCAGTGTCTCTGGTTTTATGTGGAGTTCCTTAATCCACTTAGATTTGACCTTATTACAAGGAGATAGGAATGGATCAATTCTCATTCTTCTACATGATAACCGCCAGTTGTGCCAACAACATTTGTTGAAAATGCTGTGTTTTTTCCACTGGATGGTTTTAGCTCCATTGTCAAAGATCAAGTGACCATAGGTGTGTGGGTTCATCTCTGGGTCTTCAATTCTGTTCCATTGGTCTACTTGTCTGTCACTATACCAGTACCATGCAGTTTTTATCACAATTGCTCTGTAGTACAGCTTTAGGTCAGGCATGGTGATTCAACCAGAGGTTCTTTTATCCTTGAGAATAGTTTTGGCTATCCTAGGTTTTTTGTTATTCCAGATTATTGTGCAGATTGCTCTAATTCGTTGAAGAATTGAGTTGGAAATTTGATGGGGATTGCATTGAATCTGTAGATTGCTTTTGGCAAGATAGCCATTTTTACAATGTTAATCCTGCCAATCTATGTGCATGGGAGATCTTTCCATCTTTTGAGATCTTCTTTAATTTCTTTCTTCAGAGACTTGAAGTTTTTATCATACAGATCTTTCACTTCCTTTTTTAGACTCACACCAAGATATTTCATATTATTTGTGACTATTGAGAAGGGTGTTGTTTCCCTAATTTCTCTCTCAGACTGTTTATTCTTGGTGTAGAGAAAGGCCATTGACTTTTTTGAGTTAATTTTATATCCAGCTACTTCACTGAAGCTGTTTATCAGGTTTAGGAGTTCTCTGGTGGAATTTTTAGGGTCACTTATATATACTATCATATCATCTGCAAAAAGTGATATTTTGATGTCTTCCTTTCCAATTTGTATCCCCTTGATCTCCTTTTGTTGTCGAATTGCTCTGGCTAGGACTTCAAGTACAATGTTAAATAGGTACAGAGAGAGTGGACTAGCCTTGTCTAGTCCCTGATTTTAGTGGGATTGCTTTCAGCTTCTCACCATTTACTTTGATGTTGGCTACTGGTTTGCTGTAGATTGCTTTTATCATGTTTAGGTATGGGCCTTGAATTCCTGATCTTTCCAAGACTTTTATCATGAATGTGTGTTGGATTTTGTGAAATGCTTTTTCTGCATGTAACGATATCATCATGTGTTTTTTTTTCTTTGAGTTTGTTTATATACTGGATTACGTTGATGGATTTCCGTATATTGAACCATCCCTGCATCCCTGGGATGAAACCTACTTGGTCAGGATGGATGATTGTTTTGATGTGTTCTTGGATTCGGTTACCAAGAACTTTATTAAGGATTTTTGCATCAATATTCACAAGGGAAATTGGTCTGAAGTTCTCTATCTTTGTTGGGTCCTTTTGTGGTTTAGTTATCAGAGTAATTGTGGCTTCATAGAATAAGTTGGGTAGAGTACCTTCTGTTTCTATTTTGTGGAATAGTTTGTGAAGAACTGGGATTAGATATTTTTTGAAGGTCTGATAGAAGTGTGCACTAAACCCATCTGGTCCTTGGCGTTTTTTGGTTTGAAGACTATTAATGACTGCTTCTATTTCTTTAGGGGATATAGGGCTGTTTAGATCATTAACCTGATTTGATTTAACTTTGGACCTGGTATCTGTCTAGAAACTTGTCCATTTCATCCAGGTTTTCCAGTTTTGTAGAGTATAGCCTTTTGTAGAAGGATCTGATGGTGTTATGGATTTCTTCAGGATCTGTTGTTATGTTTCCCTTTTCATTTCTGATTAGGATGCTTTCCCTGTGTCCTCTAGTGAGTCTGGCTAAGTGTTTATCTATCTTGTTGATTTTCTCAAAGAACCAGCTCCTCAATTGTTTGATTCTTTGAATAGTTCTTCTTGTTTCCACTTGGTTGATTTCACCCCTTTGTTTGATTATTTCCTTCTTCTACTCCTATTGGGTGAATTTGCTTCCTTTTGTTCTAGAGCTTTCAGGTGTGTTGTCAGGCTGCTAATGTGTGCTCTCTCTAATTTCTTTTTGGAGGCACTCAGATGCTTTCATTGCGTCTCATAAGTTTGGGTATGTTGTGGCTTCATTTTCATTGAACTGTAAAAAGTCCTTAATTTCTTTCTTTATTCCTTCCTTGACCAAGGTATCATTGAGAAGAGTGTTGTTCAGTTTCCATGTGAATATTGGCTTTCTATTATTTATTTTGTTATTGAAGATCAGCCTTAGTCCATGGTGATCTGATAGGATGCATGGGACTATTTCAATATTTTTGTATATGTTGAGGCTTGTTTTTTGACCAATTATGTGGTCAGTTTTGGAGAAGGTACCATGAGGTGCTGAGAAGAAGGTATATCCTTTTGTTTTAGGATAAAATGTTCTGTAAATATCTGTTAAGTCCATTTGTTTCATCACTTCTGTTAGTTTCACTGTGTCCCTCTTTATTTTCTGTTTACATGATCTGTCCATTGGTGAAAGTGGTGTGTTGAAGTTTCCCACTATTATTGTGTGAGGTGCAATGTGTGCTTTGAGCTTTACTAAAGTTTCTTTAATGAATGTGGCTGCCCTTGTATTTGGAGCATAGATAATCAGAATTGACAGTTCCTCTTGGGAGATTTTACCTTTGATGAGTATGAAGTGCCCCTCCTTGTCTTTTTTGATTACTTTGGGTTAGAAGTCGATTTTGTTAGACATTAGAATGGCTACTCCAGCTTGTTTCTTCACACCATTTGCTTCGAAAATTGTTTTCCAGCCTTTTACTCTGAGGTAGTGTCTGTCTTTTTCCCTGAGATGAGTTTCCTGTAGGCAGCAAAATGTTGGGTCTTGTTGGTGTAGCCAGTTTGTTAGTCTATATCTTTTTATTGGGGAGTTGAGTCCATTGATATTCACAGATATTAAGGAAAAGTAATTGTTGCTTCCCGTTATTTTTGTTGTTAAAGTTGGCATTCTGTTCTTGTGGCTGTCTTTTTTAGTTTTGTTAAAGGATTATCTTCTTGCTTTTTTAGTGCGTGGTTTCTGTCCTTGTACTGGTTTTTTTTTGTTATTATCCTTTGAAGGGCTGGATTCGTGGAAAGATAATGTGAAAATTTGGTTTTGTCGTGGAATACTTTGGTTTCTCCATCTATGGTAATTGAGAGTTTGGCTGGGTATAGTAGCCTGGGCTGGAATTTGTGTTCTCTTATTGTCTGTATAACATCTGTCCAGGCTCTTCTGGCTTTCATAGACTCTGGTGAAAAATCTGGTGTAATTCTGATAGGCTTGCCTTTATATGTTACTTGATCTTTTTCCCTTACTGCTTTTAGTATTCTATCTTTATTTAGTGCATTTGTTGTTCTGATTATTATGTGTCAGGAGGAATTTCTTTTGTGGTCCAGTCTATTTGGGGTTCTGTAGGCTTCTTGTATGTTCATGGGCATCTCTTTCTTTAGATTTGGGAAGTTTTCTTCTATAATTTTGTTGAAGATGTTTGCTGGTCCTTTGAGTTGAAAATCTTCATTCTCATCCACTCCTATTATTTGTAGGTTTGATCTTCTCCTTGTGTCCTGGATTTCCTGGATGTTTTGAGTTAGGATCTTTTGGCATTTTCCATTTTCTTTGATTGTTGTGCCGATCTTCTATATAGAATCTTCTGCACCTGAGATTCTCTCTTCCATCTCTTGTATCCTATTGCTAATGCTCTCATCTATGGTTCCAGATTTCTTTCCTAGAGTTTCTATCTCCAGCATTGCCTCACTTTGGGTTTTCTTTATTGTTTCTACTTCCCTTTTTAGGCCTAGTATGGTTTTGTTCATTTCCATCACCTGTTTGGATGTGTTTTCCTGTTTTTCTATAAGGGCTTCTACCTGTTTGGGTGTGTTTTCCTGTTTTCCTTTAAGGACTTGTAACTCTTTAGCAGTGTTCTCCTGTATTTCTTTTTTGTTTTTGTTGTTGTTGTTTTTTGTTTTTGTTTTTGTTTTGTTTTTGTTTATTTTTATTACGTATTTTCCTCAATTACATTTCCAATGCTATCCCAAAAGTCCCCCATACACCCCCCCACTTCCCGACCCACCCATCCCCATTCTTTTGGCCCTGGCATTCCCCTGTATTGGGGCATATAAAGTTTGCAAGTCCAATGGGACTCTCTTTCCAGTGATGGCCGACTAGGCCATCATTTGATACATATGCAGCTAGAGACAAGAGCTCCGGGGTACTGGTTAGTTCACCATGTTGTTCCAACTATAGGGTTGCAGATCCCTTTAGCTACTTGGGTACTTTCTCTAGCTTCTCCATTGGGAGCCCTGTGATCCATCCAATAGCTGACAGTGAGCATCCACTTCTGTGTTTGTTTGGCCCCAGCATAGTTTCACAAGAAGGAGCTATATCTGGGTCCTTTTAGCAAAATCTTGCTAGTGTATGCAATGGTGTCAGTGTTTGGAAGCTGATTATGGGATGGAACCCTGGATATGGCAGTCTCTAGATGGTCCATCCTGTCATCACAGCTCCAAACTTTGTCTCTGTAACTCCTTCCATGGGTGTTTTGTTCCCACTTGTAAGAAGGGGCACAGTGTCCACACTTTGGTCTTCATTCTTCTTGAGTTTCATGCGTTTAGCAAATTGTATCTTATATCTTGGGTATCCTAAGTTTTGGGCTAATATCCACTTATCAGTGAATACATATTGTGTGAGTTCCTTTGTAATTGTGTTACCTCACTCAAGATGATGCCTTCCAGGTCCATCCATTTGGCTAGGAATTTCATAAATTCATTCTTTTTAATAGCTGAGTAGTACTCCATTGTGTAAATGTACCATATTTTCTGTATCCATTCCTCTGTTGAGGGGCATCTGGGATCTTTCCAGCTTCTGGCTATTATAAATAAGGCTGCTATGAACATAGTGGAGCATGTGTCCTTCTTACAGGTTGGGACATCTTCTGGATATATGCCCAGGAGTGGTATTGCTGGATCCTCTGGTAGTACTATGTCCAATTTTTTGAGGAACTGCCAGACTGATTTCCAGAGTGGTTGTACAAGCTTGCAATCCCACCAACAATGGAGGAGTGTTCCTCTTTCTCCACATCCTCGCCAGCATCTGCTGTCACCTGAATTTTTGATCTTAGCCATTCTGACTGGTGTGAGGTGGAATCTCGGGGTTGTTTTGATTTGCATTTCCCTGATGATTAAGGATGTTGAACATTTTTTCAGGTGCTTCTCTGCCATTCGGTATTCCTCAGGTGAGAATTCTTTGTTCAGTTCTGAGCCCCATTTTTTAATGGGGTTATTTGATTTTCTGGAGTACACCTTCTTGAGTTCTTTATATATATTGGATATTAGTCCCTTATCTGATTTAGGATAGGTAAAGATCCTTTCCTAATCTGTTGGTGGTCTTTTTGTCTTATTGATGGTGTCTTTTGCCTTGCAGAAGCTTTGCAGTTTCATGAGGTCCCACTTGTCAATTCTCGATCTTACAGCACAAGCCATTGCTGTTCTATTCAAGAATTTTTCCCCTGTGCCCATATCTTCAAGGCTTTTCCCCACTTTATCCTCTATAAGTTTCAGTGTCTCTGGTTTTATGTGAAGTTCCTTTATCCACTTAGGTTTGACCTTAGTACAAGGAGATAGGAATGGATCAATTTGCATTCTTCTCCATGATAACAACCAGTTTTGCCAGCACCATTTGTTGAAAATGCTGTCTTTCTTCCACTGGATGGTTTTAGCTCCCTTGTCGAAGATCAAGTGACCATAGGTGTGTGGCTTCATTTCTGGGTCTTCAATTCTATTCCATTGGTTAAGTGAGTTATTAAAGTCCTTCTTGATGTCCTCTACCATCATCATGAGATATGCTTTTAAACCCAGGTCTAGCTTTTCGGGTGTGTTGGGGTGCCCTGGACTCAGCGAAGTGGGAGTGCTGGGTTCTGATGATGGTGAGTGGTCCTGGTTTCTGTTAGTAAGATTCTTACGTTTACCTTTCACCATCTGGTAATCTCTGGCGTTAGTTGTTTTAGTTGTCTCTGTTTAGAGATTTTTTTTTCTAGTGATTTTGTTACCCTCTATCAGCAGACCTGGGAAACAGGGTCTCTCCTCTGGGTTTCAGTGGTCAGAGCAGTCTCTGCAGGCAAGTTCTTCTCTTTCAGGGAAGTTGCACAGTTATCTGGCATTTGGACCTCCTCCTGGCTGTAGATGAAGGCCCAAAGCAGGATATTTCCGAGAAGCTGTGTTGCTTTGGCCTGTCACAGAAGCCATTGTTTAAGTAGTCCACACTCTCCCCTGTGTAGACTACTTTCTGCTGAGTCCTGAAACCAAGATGGCTCCCGCGGATCCTGAGGCAAAGGCCTCCCAGGCTGGGTGGACACCTGTCCTCTGGCCAGGAAGGTGGCCGGTTGTCTGGAGCCAAAAATGGTGCTGTCTCAAAGCTCTGTGGCTCTCACCTGTCCCAGAAGCTGCTAGCCTCTGTAGTCCACACTCTCACCTGCAGACTGCCCGCTGCAGAGTCCTGGAACAAAGGTGGCTCCTGTGGAACCTGAGGCAGAAGCCTCCCAGGCTGGGCGGACACCTGTCCTCTGACCCCCGAAGGTGGCTGGTTCTCGTTTTCTTTTTTTCTTTTTTTATTAGATATTTTCTTCATTTATATTTTAAATGCTATCCCGAAAGTCCCCTATACCCTCCCCCTGTCCTGCTCCCCAACCCACACACTCCAGCTTCCTGGCCCTGGCATTCCCCTGAACTGGGGCGTATAATCTCTCCAAGACCAAGGGCCTCTCCTCCCATTGATGGTCTACTAGGCCATCCTCTGCTACATATGGAACTAGACACACAAGCTCTGGGGGGTACTGGTTAGTTCATATTGTTGTTCCTCCTACTGGGTTGCAGACCTCTTCAGCTCCTTGGGTACATTCCATAGCTCCTTCATTGGGGGCCCTGTGTTCCATTCAGTAGATAACTGTGAGCATCCTCTTCTGTATTTGCCAGGTACTGGCATAACCTCACAAGAGATATTGCTGGTGGGACTGCAAGCTGGTACAACTACTCTGGAAATCAGTCTAGTGATTCCTCAGAAAAGTGGACATAGTACTATCGAAAGATCCAGGAATATCTCTCCTGGACATATACCCAGAAGATGTTCAAACTTGTAATAAGGACACAAGCTCCACTATGTTCATAGCAGCCTTATTTATAATAGCCAGAAGCTGGAAAGAACCCAGATGCCCCTCAACAGAAGAATGAATATAGAAAATGTGGTACATTTACACAATGGAGTAATACTCAGCTATTAAAAAGAATGAATTTATGAAATTTCTAGGCAAATGGTTGGACCTGGAGGGCATCATCCTGAGTGAGGTAATCCAGTCACAAAAGAACACATCTGATATGCACTCACTGATAATTGGATATTAGCCCAGAAACTTAGAATATCCAAGATACAACTTGCAAAACATGTGAAACTCAAGAACATGGAAGATCAAAGTGTGGATACTTGGTTCCTTCTTAGAATGGGGAACAAAAGGGCCATGGAAGGAGTTACAGATACAAAGTTCGGAGCTGAGACAAAAGGAAGGACCATCCAGAGACTGCCCTAGCCAGGGATCCATCCCATGTCTCTGATCTATTCGGTAGTCTCAGGCCCCTTTGTCTTTCATTCAGAGTGCTTGAAATTGGGTCCTTATGATCTAATCTTGTTTGCCCCAGGGCCTTTCTTCATTATAACATTTGTAAGTAAATTAACAGCTTTCATTTTTAGATCATTTTCTTTACTAACTGTATATAGTGAGCCAACTATTGATTTGTTCATATTCACTCTAGAAATGTACTTTTTGGTTAGAATCATTTATAAAGTCTCTTGCATGTATTCATTTTTTTTTTCCTGGAAGGGTGTTAGTAATGTTTGCTAGAGAGAAAAATAGAGAAACAACTAAATCTGTAAGAATATTATTGTTATTTACTTCAAAATAAGAAGCATGGCAATAATAAGACCTTTTAAGTGTTGGGTGAGAATCAGATGATTCTGAGCATTAATATTTGTCATAACTCATGGGCATCAATAGACAGCATATGGCAAAATCTTACAACTGCTGTTAATATCTTTTGTGAAGATCCTTTCTCTTGTAGGTAATCATTCAGTATAAAATATATCATACTGACAAGAATTCTAGGCATTTATATTAGAGATCCTTATTTGAATAAGCACAAATAAATAATAAATTGTTTCATGTTGTGATGGAAAAATTAGGGACATTAGTTTAAGGTATTATAAAACTAGCTCTGAGTTAATATGTCTGGTAGGGAGCTACCACTTCTGGGAATATACGAATTACATGAGATGAGAAAATGCTGCCATGGGATTTAATCTAACAATATAATAGAGAAATAATCTAGTGAGTGTTATATTATTTATTCAATTAATAAAATGTTTAAAATTTTAATATATGGATATTTTGCTTTTATATTAGTTTGTAGATTAATTAAATAATGGTTTTATAATTGTTTTATAATTCATGTTCAAGTCCATCCTCTGCTACATATGCAGCTGGAGCCATGAGTCCCTCCATGTGTACACTTTGGTTGGTGGTTTAGTCCCTAGGAGCTCTGGGGGTACAGGTTGGTTCATATTATTGTAAAAGTAGATTCAAATTTCAAATGTCCTCCATCCTATGGCTACTTCTATGCTTGGGCTTACAGTAATAATACATGAGTTATAATCAAATGAGTATATATGCAACATGTGATATAGCATAAATATATCTTAAATTAACTATTAACAATCATAAAATCTATATAATTCTTAATTTTATTTACTTATTCGTTTCAAACAACACTGAAAGTCTGCTGATGTTGGGATGTAAAGCAACAGGAGGTGAAGAAAAATGAAAAATCACATAATTATTTCATTTAAAATTTTCTATCTTTGGTGGGAGAAGGGTTCCACAAAGTTCGGAGTCGATACATAAGGAAAAAATGATGGCCTGAGTTAGTGTGTATTCTTGACAACGACCAAGACCTCACACCCATGGAAATTTACGAAGCCATCCTCTAGTTCCTGTTCAGATATTGCCAGAGTATGCAAAAACCAGCAACCACATGCAGCTTTCTTCTCCTGGATGACTTCAACCTGAGACTGCTCACCTACACAGTTCCCTCACTGAGAGTAACTAGACCTTCCACTTCTCCTGTTGTAAATAATAGACTTTCTGAGGTTTCCGGTTGTGACATAGTAGTTGCTGCTCCAGCAGAGTAAGCATAGCCTACTGAATCCAGTTCTCCATATGTGCCTGACATTTTTCATCCCTGAGGGCCCCATTCAGGTTGCTGGGACAATGCCAATCTGGGCCTGATAGGTATGAAGTCAAATTTCACATGTAATATAAGTGTGCCTAGCTGGATTAATATAAAGAATGATGGTTTAAGCAACCACTCATTTCATAGATCATAATCTTCCAATATGGTTCTAATCATCTCCCTGAATGGCTGTGTCCTCCTTTGTGGACTGTATGAAACACCAGTAAGAGAAGATTTCAAATCTTAGGATCAGAACATATTGGAACATCCATTAAGCTCCTATGAAAAGATCATTTGCACAGGTCACATTGTGTGACAACTATTGAGGTTTTCATCATTATGTGTCATTGAATCATTCTGCATCTATCTCGTTACATAAAAACTGATACTAAACAATTCACTACAATTAAAGCATAATTATCAGCTGACTGCTTTTATTTTCTTTATTTCAATAATCAATATTTACTAATGTCCTGAGCAAAAGCTGGTTTAAGTTAGATTTTTGTTGCCCTCTACTTATTAATTTCTGATTAGTTCATTTAAAGTAGAACAAGTTAAACTAAAACATGCTTATGAACGTGACCATATTTCTTTGTCTCCAAACAGAAATAAACAAAAACAAATTTCCCATCACTGAAGTATAAATAGATATTTTTTGACAAAATAAATATGATGATACAAAAAAAATAACACACTTTCTTACCTGGAGTTATGACTGACATCAATGTAGAAAAATGGCTTTCAATAGAGGATTTTGAAATTCAAGAATTTCTGTAAAAGCTTGTGTTTTCAAATTTGTCACCAGATGGCAGAGACCAATTATATTAATCATGATATTTCCCTAAAACTTTTCTGCTTAGTGTTCAGATAAAAGCCAGTAGTGCTTACTCATTTCAGACTCCCATTCTTCCCATTGTCCTGCAAATGTGCTATTTTATTCTAAATAGTGAGGGCTTTCTGCATCCAGCATTCAGTTCTCCTACTGTGTTTCTGGCAATTTTGTATTTTCCTTAAAGATTTTTCCTTTGCCTCATGCTGTTTGGGGGCAGTAGTCTTTGCCAGCAGGCAACTCTTGCCTAAAGACTTCTTGTAAATGATGTCCAAGTTGGTCTCCATTGTTTTGTTCTTGCTGTTGGTAAAACAAATAGTAGGCAAAAAGACCTTGTCAGACATCTTTAACTTAATTCTTTAATGGCATTTTTTCCCATCTATGAAATAGAAAATCTGAGAATTGAGTCACCTTCATGTTAGTAAATAAGTCTGCTTTAATGTTTAAAAAGAAGAAAAGAAAAACAATAAATTCAAACTTTGCTAAGTAATTATCAAAACCGAAACTTTACAAATGTGTTTGATTTATGTTGTGTTAGGTATAAGATAAGTCAAGAGCGACTGATCGACCACTGCAACTTCCTTTAAGAAACGCTCACATCTTCATTTTTTTTCTTGATTAGTCACCATTTTTTCTTTAATTAATTCATAAGAATAGATGCTGACGAATAAATGTTGATTCATAAATATCACTCACCAATCAACTAATTTACATAAATAATACATGTTTTATATTACATAATATTCATAAGCTCTGAGACTCTAGTAGAAGTCTTTTGTAGAAAATTCACCTTCTTTATAAGTATAGATTTTTTTGTTCATACATATGTACAATTACCATATCATAAAAACATATTTTTATATTCTATAGTCTTTTGATAAAAATGCCTAACATGAATCACAGCCCATTTTACTTAGTTAGTAAGGTATTCATACTTGTCTTAGTGACATGGAATCATAATTGCACATGTAAATTACTTCTTTGAATATATTCATTCTGATGAAACTTTTTTCTTTTTTCTTTTTCTTGGTTATTTTCTTCATTCCCTTTCCAAATCTCCCCTTTGAAAACCCCCTATCCTGTCCCCAGTCCCCCTAACTCTAAGGGTGTGCTCCCCCACCCCCTACCCACCAACACCCTTCTTCCCACCATGGCATTTTCCTACACTGGGGCATCAAACACCCTCAGGTCCTCTCCTACCACTGATGTCCAACACAGCCATCCTCTGCCACATAGGCAACCTGAGCCATGGGTCCATCCATATGCATACTTTGGTTGGTGGTCCAGTCCCCAGGAGCTCAAGGGCTGTCTGGCTGATTGACACTGTTGCTCCCCCTACCATGGGGCTGCAAAATCCCTCAGCTCCTTCAGTCCCTTCTCCAACTCCTCCATCTGGGACAGCACTCAGTCCATTGTTTGGCTAGGAGCATCAGTCTCTGTATTTGTCAGCCTCTGGCACAGCCTCTACTGGGACAATCATATCATGCTTCTGTCAGCAAGCACTTCCCGGCATCCACAATAGAATCCTGGTTTGGTGACTGTATATGGGATGGATCCCCAGGTGAGGCAGTCTCTGAATGGCCTTTCCTTCAGTCTCTGCTACACACTTCCTCTCCATATTTTCTCCTGTGAATATTGTGTTCCCCTTTCTAAGAAGCACCAAAGCATCCACACTTTGGTCTTCCTTCTTCTTGGGCTTCATATGGTCTGTGAATTGAATATTTGGTATCCTGAACTTTTAGGCTAATATCCACTTATATCCACTTAACACATACTGTGTGTGTTCTTTTGTGACTGAGTTACTTCATTCAAGTTCTATCCATTTACCTGCGAGTTTCATGAAGTCATTGGTTTTGTTTTTTGTTTCTTATTTTGTGTTTGTTTGTTTTGTTGTTGTTGTTGTTGTTTATTAGATATTTTCTTTATTTACATTTCAAATGTTATTCCCTTTCCTCATTACCCCTCTGAACACCCCCCCAATCCAATCCCCCATCCCCCTGCTTACTAACCCACCACTCCCACTTCCCTGTCCTTGAATTCCCCTATACTGGGACATCGAGGCTTCACAGGACCAAGGGCCTTTCCTCTCATTGATGTGCCACAAGTCCATCCTCTGCTACATATGCAGCTGGAGCCATCGGTGCCTCCATGTGTACACTTTGGTTGGTGGTTTAGTCCCTAGGAGCTCTGGGGGTACGGGTTGATTCATATTATTGTTCCTTCTGTATAGCTGTCTCCTGAAGTCATTGTTTTTAATAGCTGAGTAGTATTCCATTGTGTGAATGTACCACATTTTCTGTATCCATTCCTCGTTTGAGGGGGTTCTGTCCAGCTTCTGGCTATTATAAATATGGCTGCCATGAAAAACAATGAATTTGTGAAGTTCTTAGGCAAATGGATGGATCTGGAGGATATCCTGAGTGAGGTAACCCAATCAGAAAAGAACATACATGATAAGCACTCACTGATAAGTGGATATTAGGTCAGAAACTTAGAATATCCAAGATACAATTTGCAAAACGTGAAACTCAAGAAGAGGGAAGATCAAAGTGTGGATCCTCCTTAGAAGGGGGAACAAAATACCTATGGAAGGAGTTACAAAATTTAGAGCTGAGACTGAAGGAAGGACCGACCATCCAGAGACTGTCCCACCCGGGGATTGATTCCATAAACAACCACCAAACCCAGACACTATTGCATATGCCAACAAGATTTTGCTGACAGGACCCTGATATAGCTGACTCCTGTGAGGCTATGCCAGTGGCTGGCAAATATAGAGGTGAATGCCCACTGACACCTATTGGATGAAACACAGGGTCCCCTGTGAAGGAGCTAGAGAAAATACCCAAGGAGCTGGAGGGGTCTACAGCCCTATAGGAGTAACAATAATATGCACTAACCAGTACCCCCAGAGCTACTTGGGACTAAACCACCAATCAAAAAAACACATGGTGGGACTCATGGCTCTAACTGCATATATAGCAGAGGATGGCCTAGTCAGCCATTAACAGGAGGAGAGGCCCTTGGTCTTGCAAAGATTCTATGCCCCAGTATAGGGGAATGCCAGGGCCAAGAAGCATGAGTGGATGGGTTGATCAGCATGGGGGCAGGGAAGGGTATAGGGGATTTTCTGATAGGAAACTAGGAAAGGGAATAGCATTTGAAATGTAAATGTAGAAAATATCTAATAAAAATATGGCTACTATGAACATAGTGGAGCATGTGTCCTTATTACATGTTGAAGGAATTTCTGGGTATATGCCCAGGAGTAGTATAGCTGGCTCCTCAGGTAGTACTATGTCCAATTTTCAGAGGAGCCGCCAACCTGATTTCGAGAGTGGTTGTACAAGCTTGGAATTCCACCAGCAATGGAGGAGTGTTCCTCTTTCTCCATATCCTCTCTAGCATCTTCTTTCATCTGAGTTTTTTATCTTAGCCATTCTGACTGGTGTGAGGTGGAATCTCTGGGTTTTTTTATTTGAATTTCCCTGATGACACTATTGCTCTGTAGTAGAGCTTGAGGACAGGGAACATTTCTTTATGTGCTTCTCAGCCATTCAAATTTCCTCAGCTGAGAATTCTTTATCTCTGTACACTGTTTTTTAATAGGGTTTTTTGGTTTTCTTGAGTTCAACTTCTTGAGTTCTTTATATATATTGGATATTAGCCCCTGTCTGGTTTAGGATTGCTAAAAATCTTTTCCCAATCTGTTGGTTGCCCTTTTGTCCTATTGACAGTGTCCTTTGCCTTACAGAAGCTTTGCAATTTTATGAGGTCCCATTTGTTGATTCTTGATCTTAGAGTCAAGCCATTGGTGTTCTATTCAGGAATTTTTTTCCTGGTGCCTATGTATTCAAGGCTTTCTCCTGCTTTCTCTTCTATTAGTTTCAGTGTATCTGGTTTTATGTGGAGGTTCTTGATCCACTTGGACTTCAGATTTGTACAGGGTTATAAGAATCTCTCAATTTGCATTCTTCTACATGTTGACCACCAGTTGAACCAGCACCATTTGTTGATAATGCTATATTTTTCCCACTGGATGGTTTTATCTCCTTTGTCAAACATCAAGTGACCATAGGAATATGGGTTAATTTCTAGGACTTTAATTCTATTCCATTTATTTACTTGCATGTCACTTACCAATATCATGCAATTTTTTTTCCTTTTTCTTTTTTTAAACACTATTGCTCTGTAGTAGAGCTTGAGGACAGGGATGGTGATTTCCCCCAGTTATTCTTTTACTGTTAAGAATAGCTTTTGCTATCCTGAGGTTTTTGTTAAAGTGAATTTGAGAATTGCTGAGAGAGAGAGAGAGAGAGAGAGAGAGAGAGAGAGAGAGAGAGAGAGAGAGAGAGAGAGAGAGGTATAGGTATAGGTATAGTTTAGGTATAGGTATAGGTATAGGTATAGGTATATATATAGATATAGATATAGATGATATAGTTATAGATATAGATATAAAGAATTGAGTTGGAATTTTGATGGGAATTGCATTGAATCTGCAGATTGCTTTCGGCAAGATGGCCATTTTTACTATATTAATTCTGCCAATCCATGCAAATGCTTACATCTCAATAACACTCATTTGGCTGGGGAAGTGCAGTCCTTTTAGTGCCTATTCTGGCTTCTCTTTCATGTCATGTTTGACCAGAATTTTCTCTTTCCTATCTCAAGAGGCAGCTCATCTGACTTCTTCATCTTCTATCACTTCTGAAATTCAGTTGCTATGGTCCTTTGATGCCTAATGCTATAAAAAGCTGACTCCAATATTTTCCATAAAATAACGAGAAAAACATCAAGTTCAAATGGGCATTTTTTCTTAAATAGCCGATTTTGACTACAATTATGCTGAAAAATGCCCTTGTGCATAAGTCTCATAGATAAAGAGATGTTTAAATTGCCTTGCTAAGTAGACTTTACTGTATTGTTTTCAGCTTCTTGCAGCATTAGTAGCTGTTTAGAGACTCATTTTCTTGGAACAGAAAATAAAATAAATGTCTAGTGTGGAAAGTTCAAGTCATATAAGTTGGAGACTTCAAGCATTTTACCCTTCAAACTATATCTTATTTGTGTCTTTAACAATTAACTTCAGGAAAAACTACTTATGCAGCAGTTAAACAAGAGATCATTAGCTATAGTATGGAAGATAAAATTTTTAAAATGAGTATTTTTTTACTATTTAAATGGAAAAAGGCATCCTACTTTAAGATCTTCCTTTCCAACTCCCAGATTATCCTTATATAAGTCAAGGTAATATTCATTTGAGAGTTGGGGAAAGTGCAAGAGAAAGGGATTAAGTGTTTGGCCTCAGGTCACAAACCATGAGATGGCTGCCTTGGGATTGGTACACAGCGCAGAAGTCAGGGCCTCTATTGAGTCCCCTGTGCTCCACTTCTTTGATGGAATCAAAGGCAGACAACTGTATTGCTCAATCTAACATCGTAAACACTCAATGAACAGTGACACTTACATGAATTGCCACTTATCCTATAACATAAGTATTCCCAAGGAGGAATTTCAGAGGCTTTAGAGCTGAGATGGAAATTTCATGGTGGCAAGAATGTTTCATGTTCATACTTCACCCTGCCAAGTCTTAATCACCTGTTGTGCAGGAGACATGTGCTTCTCTCTCAAATTCAGCTTTCTCACAACAGGAAACAGATCTAAATAAAAATTAGATGCTGACTTACATTTACTATAATGGAATCAAACTGGTATAGTAGATATGCAAATAATTTGCTTATTCCCTGCAGTCCCATGTTTATTTCTCTACATGGCATCCAATGTTTACATGATATGGTTAATTAAATTATTAAATGCCACACTTAAAAAACAGTGATATCAGTTATATCACTTTAAACATACAATTTGATTCTATTTTTATCTTCAACATAGATTACCATTAGTAGTCAAAGATGAACTGGTCTTACTAGGTTCTTTATATCTGTGCTTGGCCTATAGGAAACCCATGCACACATACATGTGTGTGTTTATCTATGTGTGCATGTTTGTGTGTGTATGTACATGTGTGATGTAAGAGCTGCAGATATGTGTGCACACAAGTGCCTCGACTCTTTTTTCCTGACAAAATCCAGAAGTTAAAAAGCCATGTCCCACTAGTATCCTACAAATTCTTCATCCTTGCACCCATTTTAAGTTGTCTCAATCCTCTCTCAGACAAGGTAACAAGGATATAGTGATATGGCACACATGCTTTGTTGATTATATTTTATTCACTCCTATAGATAATTATCATTACTTTGGAGAAAATAAAATGGAGCATTGCTCAATTGGTTTTAGTGTTGTTGAATAATTTAGAAGACTAATCATTTGCATTGTGAATCTTCCTGATTTTCTTCTTTAGTCTCATGGATATAATTGTGGTATAATATTTGTAGTTCTTCTTGCTCATACAGAAGGATACTTCAGCTAATAAAATTCTCTTGTACCTTTCTTTTTTCACTTTCATTTAAGAAGATAATAAAACCTCATAAATTAAATGGAAAAAGTATTTGGTAGAAACCCGAAGACTATAACAATGTCTGAAGATATTCTAAGTCCAGGGTACTGACATCTAAGTGAAGGAAGTTGGTAGTAATCAGCCTCTGAGGAATGATGAAGAGAAGGTTGAAATTAGGACTATCACATCCAAGACAGGCTCCCAAACAATTCAATTCAGTAGAGTGAATTCTATTTCTACTATAACCTGATGTGTTTCTCTACACTAAAATCCTGGTGACAAAGAGCAACCAATAGTAAGTTATCATATTCATATCCTTCTACACGTGTTCCATTGTCATTATCTCTAACTCATCAGCTATTAAGTACTTCTTTATTTGATCCAAATTTTATAACCCTGAAAATTACCCCTGTATTACTTTTTCAAATCTTTTCTTTCAATATCCGGTTCTGCATGTGAACATGAACTTATCCCAAGCTGTTCTTCCAAAGCCTGACTGGATCCACATCCTCGTGTGTATTCTGTGTGTTTATTTCTTTTATTCCTCAAAAGC
Source organism: Mus caroli (assembly GCF_978045245.1). Classification (NCBI taxonomy): domain Eukaryota; kingdom Metazoa; phylum Chordata; class Mammalia; order Rodentia; family Muridae; genus Mus; species Mus caroli. The sequence goes on from NW_028227265.1 coordinate 92,101,242, forward strand.
TGCCAATTTTTCTTTAAAGTTTATTTGTACTATATTCTAAGTCTTGAAAATTCTCACAGAGCATTAACCTCTCTTACGAGACACACATGATTTTGGGATCCCTGTGAGGCACTCCATTTCTGTTTTGTGTGCATCACTTTTACAATGCTTAGTGTTTGGTATCAACTCTAATAATATATCATACGCATGGATTGACATTTGCAATGTATTATTATAATTATTTTCTTTAACCTTGTTATTTTTGACATGTTATTTTTTCTGTGTGCTTGTTGTACTTTCATAGTATATTAAATCCTTAATATACTATCTAAATCATAAACTAACCTCTCACATTAATGTCAATTCATAGAACTACTGACTAATCTAAGAATACTCTTTGTCACTATTACTACTGTTCCCAATTCTGGTGCCCTACATAAAATGTTTAATATCCATGTTACATTGTTGGACTGTTTAGTTAATCACCAGGATTCTACTATCTTAGATGATTTTCCCCTTCTGTAGTCTTCTACCTTTCTGAATCAGTAACAAGTGGACTGCATTGTTCTAATTTCTTTCTCATTCAGCTCAAGAGACTTTATGAGTTTCCCAGAGCTACATAATTAGTCATAAATCATGTTGTTACTCTTGATTAACCATTCTCTTCTAGTTTTTATAACCTATGCTCTATAGGAGACAAAATTGATTATATTAGAAACATATTTTTATACTTTTGGATAAAATATTTGAAAACTCAGAAAATATATTTAGATTTGCCCAGATATCTTTGATTTAACCTTTAAATGCCTTGATGGAAATTTGAACAAATTATTACATTTTAAAGGTATTTTTTTAAATTGGAGAAATTACAAAATCCCCATATAAAACAGTTCTGCTCTGAGTTACAGAGAGAGATATTAGATCCATTTACCTTATTCAGAAACATCAGTATCTTGATCTAAGAAGGCAGATGCACTGATTTATTTAACCAAGAAACATTAGGCTTTGGATGGATTCTAATTATTTCTGAATATGTGAGATGGGATGCAAAAATTATGCACCACAAACAAGACAAAGAAGATCCAAATTGGTTCAAGTTGTTAAGAGAATTGGAGGTTCAAGACTATTGAATTCATTTTACAAAAAGAAGATAGTAATTAGCCAAAGAATCATTTTGGGAAAATGAAAGTGTCTCTCAGGAAATGGAAATTATCTTTTTTTTTTTTTTTCTACTATTGGACAAAACCACAAGCTGATCTGTTGGTGAGTAAAGAAGTTGGGAAACTCTACACCTCATATCCTGTGGTCTTGGTCAAAGTTCAAGGGCCCTACATGTGGCTTTGTTTGCTTTCTTATCATCTATAATAAGTGTATTGGAAATACACATAAAGTTTTTGTATGGCATTGATTCACAAAGACAAGCATCACAAAACCAGAAAAATTTCAGAATTACAAAAAAATACTTTTAGGCCTTACAAGAAGACTCAACGGTTAAGAGCACTGATTGCTCTTCCAGAGATCCTGAGTTCAATTCCCAGCCACTACATGGTGGCTCTCAACCATCTATAATGAGATTTGATGCCCTCTCCTGGTGTGTCTGAAGACAGCTACAGTACAAAAAGTAAATAAATCTTTTAAAAAAAAGATTTCTTTATTATTTTATGTAAGTACACTGTAACTGTCTTCAGACATCAGAAGAGGGCTCAGATCTCATTACAGATGGTTGTGAGCCACCTTATGGTTGCTGAGATTTGAACTGAGGACCTTCCAAAGAGCAGTCAGTGCTCTTACCCGCTGAGCCATCTCTCTAGAGCCTGCCATATCCAGGGTTCCATCCCATAATCAGCTTCAAAACGCTGACACCATTGCATATACTAGCAAGATTTTGCTGAAAGGACCCAGATATAGCTGTCTCTTGTGAGACTATGCCAGGGCCTAGCAAACACAGAAGTGGATGCTCACAGTCAACTATTGGATGAATCACAGGGCCCCCAATGGAGGAGCTAGAGAAAGTACTCAAGGAGCTAAAGGGATCTGCAACCCTATAGATAGAACAACATTATGAACTAACCAATACCCCAGAGCTCTTGACTCTAGCTGCATATATATCAAAAGATGGCCTAGTCGGCCATCACTGGAAAGAGAGGCCCATTGGACTTGCAAACTTTATATGCCCCAGTACAGGGGAATGCCAGGGCCAAAAAGTGGGAATGGGTGGGTAGGGGAGTGGGTGGGAGGGTATGGGGGACTTTTGGGATAGCATTGGAAATGTAAATGAGGAAAATACCTAATAAAGCATATAAAAAAATACTTTCAAGCTGGGCAATGGTGGTGCACGCCTTTAATCCCAGCTCTTGGCAGGCAGACACAGGAGGATTTCTGAGTCCAAGGCCAGCCTAGCCTACACAGTGAGTTTCAGGACAGCCAGGGCTATACAGAGACACCCACCCTGTCTCAAAACAAAACAAAACGAAACATTAAAAAAAAAAATGAAAAATAACAACAACAACAAAACCTTTCTGTTCTAAGTATTTTAACTGAAGCACATGTGTTTTAGATGAGGTTGAGTCACATTCAACCTATATTTCTTTGCATTTGTTTAGGAGGTCCCTTAGAATAAAAGTTCAAGTTGGATGAAAAATATATCTGTTTTATTTGTAATTTTTGTACTGATCCTAGAAACTCAAGGTTTTTAACAGTGTGACCAGACAAGAGTTTAGTTTATCCTTTGGCACAGTTTAAATATAACTCTAGTCCCTTAGAGCTGTATCTGCTGGGATGGTTAATGCTGCATTATTCTGGCCACAGAGAGTTTTCTGAACTTGGAAATATTTGGATCTCCAATTTCATTATGGAAAGGAGCTTCTAGGGTAAACTATAACCTCACTACTTCTGTTGCTTCTGTCTCTACAGTATCTGTGAAGAAAAGGGTGTTTTGTTCCCAATTCTAAGAAGGGGCAATGTGTCCACACTTTGGTCTTAGTTCTTTTTGAGTTTCATATCTTGGGTATTCTAAGTTTCTGGGCTAATATCCACTTATCAGTGAGTACATATCATGTGAGTTCTTTTGTGATTGGGTTACCTCACTCAGGATGATGCCTTCCAGGTCCATCCATTTGCCTAGGAATTTTATAAATACATTCTTTTTTAATAGCTGAGGAGTAATCCATTGTGTAAACGTATCACAGGACCGCCAATGGAGGAGCTAGAGAAAGTACCCAAGGAGCTAAAGGGATCTGCAACCCTATAGGTGGAACAACAATATGAACTAACCAGTACCCCCGGATCTCGTGTCTCTAGCTGCATATGTATCAGAAGATGGCCTAGTCAGCCATCAGTGGAAAGAGAAGGCCCATTGGTCATGCAAACTTTATATGCCTCAGTACAGGGGAACACCAGGGCCAAGAAGTGGGAGTGGGTGGATAGGGGAGTGGGTGCAGGGGAGGGCATGGGGAACTTTTGGGATAGCATTGGAAATGTAAATGGAGAAAATACCTAATAAAAAAAAGAAGAAGAAGAAAGGGAATATGCACTGACTTACAAGTCAAGTAAGATTCAGGAAACACTACTGATGCCCCAGATATGGAAAGACAAAACTAATTAAACAAAATTTTTCCTGGTTTCCAATCCTAATTTTATTTTTATACTTATTAGCAGCAGGCACATTTTACAAATCTTTTACTGATCTCCAAAATAGCTGTGTATGCTTATATTATTTTAATAATAATCTTTTATTAATCTTTTTTTTATTTTGAGCATACCATAATTTATAACTGATATATAAACTATAACCAACATGAGCAAATATAAGTGAAAGTATTATTTTTCAATTCAAAAATCTCATAAGAATTAATAAAATGCAAGTTCATTATTGTATACTTAGGAAATTATCAATGTTTTCCTTAGAAATAGTCTTTGGTTTCTTTACCCTTGATTATAGGTTGTAGCAAAGTGAACATGGAATTGACTTTGGGAATAAGTTTAGAATTTTAATTTATGTGTATTAGCAAGGAATATTATCTTCCCTTTTTGAAATCTGACCTGTCTACATCATTATATCACTGTGTGGTGTATGGTGTCCTTTAGTGCTTCATATTTTGCCCCTCATTTCAATATTCCTCAAACAAATGAACAAAAACTTTTGGGGATTTAGCAGGTGTTAAGTGGTGGAGCATCAATTTATTTAGTGAGACAGTCAGTAATAAATTGCCCTTGCATAAGAAGATGACCTCCCACCAATGCTTGGATAAGAATCTCTAATTAAACTCAGTGGGTCACAGATACACACAAAGAAAAATTTGGACAGAGACTTGCTGGGAGACAGTAGTCAGCTAGAGGGAGAAGTGGCAGAGGGCATGGAGGATTTACAAGAACAAATTTCATTCTATAAAATAATTAAACTTAGAAAATATACAATGCTAAATTCATATGGTGTACTCTAGATTGTAATTATTTTTCTTTCTATAATTTCCTGAAAACACACTATTTTCATGGACAGGTATGCATTAACATATATATGTATATATGATGTCTTTCAGAGAAAGGGATAAAAGCTTGGGAGTGTTTAGGAATAGAGATACCTGGGCCCACGACACAGGTCTGAGTCTCCATAGACACTTTCTTGGAATTAAACAGGCTTGACTGGAACCAGTGTGTATCATTGGAAGAATCAAGTCAAACGCTATGTCAGTAACACAGACAAGGATAATTTGAGAGTATTCTCTGGGCATTTTTTTCTGAGGAGTTTTATACAATTTAAATATGAAAAGATGGATTTTATTTTTTATTAAATGTAAAGATTGGTTTTATTTTTTAATCTTTCTCTCACTTCCTCCCTCCTTTCTTTCCTTCCTTCCTCCCTCCCTCCCTCCCTCTCTCTCTCTCTCTCTCCCTCTCTCTCTCTCTGTCTCTCTCTTTTTCTCCCTCCCCTCCTCCATCTCCCTATTCATCTTTCTCTCCCTCTCCCTCCCTTCATGTGTATTCACTCCTCTTGTTTTTCTTCTCTTTACATTTTGCAACTTCCTCTCATCCCTCATATCTTACCTTGATTCCATCCTCTTCTCCTCCTCCCTAAAATTCTTTTTATCCCCACTCTCCCTCCTACTTTCTCTTCCTCAAACACTTCCTAACTCCCTTCATCTTTTTCTTCCTTTCCACCATTATCCTGCCCTCCTGCACTTCTCTCTCCTGCCCCCTTTCTCTATCTTGTTCTCTTTCTGCCTTTCTTCCTATGCAGATGACTCGAGAACAATACATACTAGCCACACAGCAGAACAACCTGCCGAGACCTGAAAACGCACAACTCTACCCCGTGGGGATTTACGGATGGCGCAAGAGGTGCTTATACTTCTTTGTCCTTCTGCTGTTGGTTACCATGATAGTTAACTTAGCCATGACAATATGGATATTGAAGGTTATGAATTTCACTGTGGTAAGTACCACCACAATTTTACCTCTATTGTTTTGGGATTAAAGATAGCCTAACTTTATTATTATCATTAAAGAAAATGTTTCAATTCACTTTTTATAAGTACATACCTTTAATTCTCCAAAGTGACCATACATTTTACTTCAGAATTACTCTGAATATATTTAGTTACGATGTACATATGATAATCTACCTGTCATCTAAGAGTGGAAAATTTACATTAAAATAGAACTGTATCTTGATTCATAAATAATTTAGTATTATTGATAAAATAAACATTATTCAATGCTTGTTATACCTGAACATCCAAAAATACGCTTTTTAGATTTTAATGTTGTAAAATATAACTGCTTTGGATTATTCTTGATATAGTTCATGATTTCCTATTTATCTTTATTTGTCCTATAAACCCTGGACACATTCCAGTGATGTGTAGTTCATGAAGTATGAATGTCATCAAAAGCCATCCACTTCTTTCAGAACTTGTGCTTGGTATATAAACTATAAAACATAAATGGCCTGGAAATAAAATTGTTTTATGATAATTAATAGCTTAGTAGCATGTATTGGAAAGTTTGGATTCAAATTACTGAACATGCATGATAAATCCATGTTTCTGACTTACATAAGAAAAACTCATTGTTTTAGTAGAGTCAAGCTTAGCTCAGTTTCTATTTTCAAGCTCAAGGCTTCTACATTTCAAGTCTTCTTTTGTTATGTAATAAAATAACAATGGTTTCTTTTATTAAACAGTTCTTTTGTAGATGGCAGATTCTTTCAAACCAAAGACGTTGAATAGTGCCCATGTTTTAATTCTTCGGTAGCAAGTACTGTGACAGGCAAGGGAAAGCCAGTAGCAACATAGTTACAGAGTGACATGAAATGTATACATCTGAGTATATGTTTTCCTTTTACAAATACAGTACATAATGTAGAATGGATGAGGGATCATGACACTCTCTGGTGTCTTGCTCACACAGCTCAGGATCTTTACAGTCAGGTAGGAATATCTTGCTAGTTACACTCTTCTTCTTCTTACTTGTTACATTTTCAAAGGTAAATCTCAAGTTGCCTGTTATGATTTTGTTGAATTACATGTATGGGGCAGGTTGTTTGTTATTTCAACTCAACTGCATACTGATTTAACAATAACAACAAAAATTAACAAAAAATTTTCTTTCTGAATTTGTTAATTCAATATTCTACCCTGAAACAGAATCTCAAAGTGGAAACGAGCTAAGCTGCATGTCACAGTGTAGAATTCTGCACACATATGCAGAAGGAGCCCATGTGGGCAGGTGGCCTACTTTTCCACCCCAGCGAAATAAAGTATTTAAACCACAGTCAAAGAAACTATAGGCATGAGAAAAATTACCCCAGAAACAACGATTCCATTTGTTGTGAAACATTGGATATACTGAAAGGTAGACAGAAAATATAAACAGCAAACCTGAGCAAGCAGAAAGTTCATGTGTCATCATTCTTAAAAAGAAAACAAACAAACTAACAAATGAAAAATATTTTAGAAATAGTTTAGTGTCTATGATCTTGGATCAGAGCAGTAAATAGTCCTGTAGGAGGTAAGGTATAAAGATAAAGTGTGTTATGAGAGTCACTGGTGATTGGTTCTAAACACACCATGGTTCATCGGCTGGCACAGTTTCTCTTAACCTTTGGGTATATGTGGGTACACAATAGGTATTCTGTGCTCTGATGGTATGTTTCCTGATGGTTGCATCATTCATTGATTTATTACAATAGTGAGGGACATATTCATACTTCTTAAGAAACCTTCCTCCTAGCAGGAGTAGATGGGTTGGTGAGCAGGGAGAGGGAAGAATGGATGGGGGTTTTGGGCAGAAGGAAACCAGGAAAGAGGATACCATTTGAAATGTAAATAAAGAAAATACCTAATTAAGAAGAGAAAGAAAAACAGAAAGAAATAAATTTTCCTCTTACTTTAAGTACCAGCTAAATTAGTGTATGCTAATGGTATCATTTACATTCTTCTTACTAATTCAAACCCACATAAAAACAAACACATATTATTTAAATATATGTAAATAAAGTTTATACAAATATAATATACAGAATTTATATTCATAAAAATATATCTGTATTGCATCTACAAATTTGGGTACCTGGCCAAGGTGTTTTCTTTTAATAATTAAAATGTTTAAATCAAAATATAGTTACAATATAACTTCTGTGAAGGTATATTTCCCTCACAAACTATGATTACAACTAACAGAACAACTTAAATATATTTTAATAAATAAATGATTATTTTAACTATTACAATTTCAATAGCTTAGTTTCTTACCTCAAAGCCATCTGTCAAAAGTTTATGAAAGAGTACATCAGCTCCGTCAGGAAAAGTCTGCTTCTATCCAGGGAACTGCATTGTGAGAATCTTTAGCTTCAAGGCAGGTTAGATTCAAAACGTATTTAAATTAATTAGAAAGTGTAGTAACCCCATAATTACATGGCTGCATGCCTCACACTCCTAAGGACATCGCCCCATGCTGACACCAAGGTTTACAGAGCCATTCTTGAGACATAATTGAAAACAACACCTGAGTTTCCAGGACTCTTGTAAGCCTTGGGGTTGATGTCATTCATGGAGCTACATTATTTGAGCCCCTGCTGGCCCAAATGTAAATGCCAACATATGCTGACATAGTCGTGGGGTGAATAAAAAGCGATAGCATTCTTTTTTTAAATCATGGATTTATTTTCATTTGTTGCATTTCCCTTCATCTCCTCTTTAAATCTTGATTTTTACCTATACTCAAATGAAACTGCCCTTTCTTAAATACTGAACTATTTGCATAACATCTCATGCAAATGAAGCTTTGATTGCATCAGGATGTTTCTAGTTAACACTCTACTTCAATATAGGTATTGATAATTTTCAGAGAAATTCAGAATTACTTAAGTCATTGAAGATTACTGCAGTCTTAAATAGAATAGATTAAGTTAAATATAGTTGAAAACTCCGAACTAATGTGGGATCCTCTTACGTAGAGCAGTAAAAATAAACTTTATGGTTTTACTAGTACATTGAGTGGATTTCTTTACCCAGAGCATACCAGACCTAGTTGTTATATTTTGACAAGGGACAGAGTTATGAAAATTATTTGGGGAACCTTAATTTGTCTATACAACACACATTTCATTTTCGTTATAAGTGTTACCACCCAATACATGGGAAAATACAGGCTTTAGCATCCTTTATTTGAACAAAGTAGGCATGTTATTGTTCTCAAACTATTGTATTTTCAGCACAATAGACTGGCTACATGTTTTATAATCATGCATAAATTCTGTCATTTTGTTTTTTCCTTTCTTTTTTAGTTTCATTTTCGACTTTTATTGGATAATTTCTTTATTTACATATCAAATGTTATTCCCATTTCTGGTTTTCCCCCAGGAAATGCCTATCCCATCCCTCCTCCCCTTGCTTCTATGTGGGTGTTTTCACCCACCCACCCACTTATCCACTCCCATCTTCCCGCCCTGGCATTCCCCTATGCTGGGGCATTGAGCCTTCACAAGACCAAGGGCCTCTCCCAACAAGACCATCCTCTGCTACATATGTGTCTGGAGCCATGGATCTCTCCATGTGTATTCTTTGGTTGGTGGTTTAGTCCCTGGGAGCTCTGAGAAACAAATAACCCTATTAAAAGTGTGGTACAGAGCTAAACAAAGAATTCTCAATTGAGGAATATCAAATGGCTGAGAAGCACCTAAAGAAATGTTCAACACCCTTAGTCATCACGGAAATGCAAATCAAAACAACCCTGAGATTCTACCTCACACCAGTCAGAATGGCTAAGATCAAAAGGTCAGGGGACAGCAGATGCTGCTGAGGACGTGGAGAAAGAGGGACACTCTTCCATTGTTGGTGGGATTGCAAGCTGGTACAATGACTGGAAATCAGTCTGGTGGTTCCTCAGAAAATTGGATATATTATTACCAGAGAACCCAGTTATAACACTCCTGGGCATATACCCAAAAGATACTCCAACATATAACAAGGACACAGGCTCCACTCTGTTTTAACAGCCTTATTTATAATAGTCAGAAGCTGGAAAGAACCCAGATGTCCTTCACAGAGGAATAGATCCTTTGTTTTTTAAAATAAATCATTTCATTCATTTTCGTCTCAAGTGATATTCCCCTTCACAGTCCCTCCTCCATCCCACCTCTGTCCTCTCTTCCTCGTTCTTGCCTCTATTTAGGGTGCTTCCCCACCCCAATCGTCCACTTCTGCTGCACTGTTCCAGCATCCCTCTATGATGGGGCATCAAACCTCTACAGGACCAGGACCTCCCTCACATTGATGTCATACATATGCTACATATGAATCTGAAGTCCTGGATCCCTTGGTTGGAAGTCTAGTCTGTGGGAGACCTGGGTGGTTCAGTCAGCTGACATTGTTTTTCCTATAGGGTTGCAATCCCCCTCACTCCTTCAGTCCTTCTGCCAGACCCCTCCCCCACACACCTGGGTTCCCAAGCTCAGTCTGATGGTTAGAACCACATCTACATTGGTCAGGTGCTGGCAGAACCTCCCAGAGAACAGCCATACCAGGTTCCTGTCAGCAAGCACCTCTTGGCAACAAGAACAAGTGTTTGGTGTTTGTATACAGGATGGATTCCGGGGAGAGGGGGAACAGTCTCTGGATGACCCTCCCTTCAGTCTCTGCTCCTTTATTTTTGGTTCCTGTCTTTCCATGGAAAGGAACATTTCTGGGTTAAAAACGTTGAGATGGGTTAGTAGCCCCATCCCTCGACTTGGGGCCATGCCTATCTACTGGAGGTGGTCTCTAAAGGCTCTATCTCCATTTCCCTGTGCATTTCTGCTAAAGATATCCCAGCTTGTTGCTGGGAGCCTCTCACTTCCCTGGCATCTGAGACCCTCCAGTGGCTACCCTGAGTTCCTCTTCTACCACTGCAACTTATTTTTATTTGATTTCCAGAACCTCTATACCTCTCTCCCATTGACTACTGCTGCATAAGTTGTATCCAGATGAGGCATCCGGATTCTCATTTTCTGACAAATAAAGTTATTCTGCTTATTAAAATGACAGGTAGTAGAAATCCAAGAAAAAGGAAGTTAGTTAAAACTGCAAGTTGAAGAGCTCAGGAGAGAAATCAGCAATAATTCCCTGGCTGTAAGAATGGATAAGGTAGGACTGAGTTGAAAGGAAACATCTGAAGCTCCTTTGCCCATGATAAGTAGAACCCAGCTACAAGAGGATTGGTTGATGACAGTTAGTTAATTGGTATATATCTGTAGCTCAGTATAAATGAACGAGCTTAGTAGGTCCCTCTATAGAGCCTTTCACCTGAAGCAACACTTTTCTTGGTTCATATCCCATTCTAAGTATCTCAGCTTTGTATTCGAAAAATGAAATTTATGTGATCATGTTGAATTTGTTTTGATAAAATTGACAATAAAAATTGTTGCTAGACATCTGCTGCAGTATAATTTTTATTACATAGGTGGAGTTGCTAGTAGTGAGGTATGGGGCAAGTTATAAAAGTAAATGGGGTATGAATGTGTTTTTATATATATGATATAGATGTATGGATTATCAATAATAAATATTATTGAAAAGAATGTGAATACAGATGCCTTACACTAGGTAAAAGAGAATAGTCATGAACCCTGTGACAGAGAAGCTCATATTTATTTATGAAAATATATTCTGAATTGAAATTTTAATTTAATTTTTAAATTAATTTAATTTAAATTTCAAGCTTTAATTTAATATTCAAGCAGTGCTAAAGTACCATATTTCTTCATGTCATTCCTGAGACCTATGATCTTTTATCTTCATTATTAGCCTAGTGATAGTTTTCAGTGCTCTCATCAGTCTACCTGATGAGGCTAAGTAGACTTACAATATGTTCATACTATAAAGTCTTTTCAAACCCTATCACACATAGTCTTTAAATCAAATCACTTTTAAAGTAAAAACTTCTACCTTCTCTTATTTATTTTTATATCTAGCATATACAGACAAAGGCTGATGTATGGGAAGTATAAATATAAAACAACCATGAGTTGTTTTGTTGTGGTGGTTATTGTGGTTGTTTTGTTTTGTTTTGCTTTGCTTTGTTTTACTCCTCTTTTCTCCGTGCCACACTTATATACTTAGTTTGTTTTTATTGTACTGTTTCCTACCCTCTAGACCAAAGACATCCTTAGTGGAACACAAAGCTCTTATCCCCTTGTACGGATGAAAAATTCCTTTACTGTTTTAAATTTCTTAATATAAATCGCCTTTGTTTATTCATCCACTTAAAAATCTGTTTACTCTGTAATTTTGTTGCTTGGGTGTTTCCCATCACAATGATCTTACAAACTTCCACATGGACCACTGTTGATGGCAGGTACACAGTCCTGTGGCTTAGATTTATAATTTTAAGAACTTTGAAATTTAATGGCAAGTTTTCTTCCCAAAGTGATTATATATGTATATATATGTCAATACTTATTTAACTTTTTAAAGACAATGACCAGCTAAATTCACCTTAAACAAACCCCAGGTCAGATGCCCTGTTTCATGAAGACTTTCATTATTTCTGTCTGTTTTTCCTCTCTTTTTCTGTAAACACTTATCCCTTTTAAAAATCATATAGCTTATCCCTGTAATAGGGTTTAACATGTATTGGATAAATAAGATGGTTCATCTAATTATACTGACCTTTCCTGCCTTTGTCATCTGTTTCCCTCAAGGTAGAGTGCAATAAATCTTAGAATATAGTCTAAGTGCCTTACACTGGGTCTGGGACAGACATCTAGAATGTGTTACATTCAATATCTGGCTGAACATTTATGATCCAAAAAGAACCAATTTCTTTTCCAGATAGATTGCAGATTTAACACTTTTAACTTTTCAGAGTAAAATATAAATAGGAAATTATTTTAGAATCTACTCCAAATTGCAAACTATTTAGAATGTGGTTTTCTTTATTCATTCATATATATATAATATAAATATTATATATAAATATATATTTATATATAAATATATATTTATATATAAATATATCACATAAAATTTATGTATTTATATTATAAATATATTTATAATTTTATATATTTATATATAAATATATAAATACATATATGTATATATATACACACACATTTATTTATTACTTGTGTTACACTTATTTAAATTGTAGCTCAAATTTATCTTTTCTAGGATGGATATAATATTACTGCATACTTCACTAAGTTGAATAAATCCCAAGTAAGAAATAAAAGTACTTTTGAAGTATCACACCAATAGTTTTGCATGAGTTGGATATTATTATTGCTTTTATTAGTTTTCTTCTGACCCATCCTGAGAGATATAGGATAGACCACTTGAATTAACTATATATTTCCTAATTGACTGAGAATAATATAATCCAGAAGACAAAGGAATTGCTATGAGTGCATATGAATAAATAAATATATAAATAAATGCTTATCTAGTTGATTCTGAGGATGTTTATAAGGGAAAAGGTCATGATCTTTGCACTCAGAGGTCATGACTGGCAGCGTAGCAGGATGAGTTTGGACTTCTCAATAATCCCAGATTCTTCATCTGTGAAATACTGGTAATGATACTGACCTCATAGGATTTTGAAGACTGTGAACTGAGTGACCTTGTTTAAAAAGTTTAAAGTCAATTGTTTGCTATGTGAAGAATTTCTTATCAGTTGAATATAATGGTAATGGTAAATATTAAGTTCATGCATTGGTAGTTGTTAATAATTAAAGTTGTTTTATGTGGAACATTTATGAGTGAAAAACCTTACTTATATTAGTAAAGAATGATAAATATTTCTTATGTAATTCTAATCTAATGGTCAGGTAGGTAAAATATTATAACAACTATGAGAAGCAGATATATTGTCAAGGGTCAGAACTAAATCTGATGGCATTAAACTTCATATTTGTAAGCTAGCATTATCAAAATGCACTTCTTTGGACCCTTCTACCACACACCTTTGCCTTTTGAGTCCTATGAAAATAAATTAGGGCTGATTTACTTTATCCTAAAGATGGATATCTGTTCTTAATTGTAAACATTCCTAGTTTCTTTAATGATTTGAGTATAGATGGGCCAAACTCCTCAAAAGGTTTATGCCTTTCAGATTTACTCATAACATCATAATTACTCAGCTAAAGCCCCTTACTCATTTTTTATTTATTAAACTTAAAATTATGGAGAACTGCATGTTTCTAAGATTTCTTTCCTGTCAACTTCAATAGCAACAACAGTTGGTTCCCATGGTCGATGCAGTTCCTGTGAACATGAAAGAGATACTGTTGTTATTGTGTTGAAATATTGCACTATAAATTATTTTTAAAGTACTCTTAATTATAGCCCTTAGTCCATAATACTTTACAGTATGAGAGTAAATTTTAAGATTTCGGGAGCTCAGATTCAACAAGCATTGTTTATGTGGCAAGACCATGTTTCATAGACTAGCAATTATTGGTATCACAACATACAACACATTATCAAATACTCTTTGGAGGATAAGGACAGAGCTTTAGAAAAACGAATTCTACAAAATATCAGGGTCTAGAATCCTGTCGTGGTTTTTTCAAAGTGTGAGTGTGTGCATGCAAACTGCTGTGGGCCTTGGAAGTCAGAAAACAAATCTTAAGACATGGTCCTCAATTTCCACTTTGTTGAAGTGGGGAGCTCTTTGATACCAGCATAGTTCAGATGATCTGACCCTCAAGCTTCTCAACAATTCTCCTGTCTCTGGTTCTCATCTCACTTGTGAGTGCTGGATTCTACATCCAAGCCACTGCATCTGTCTTTTAACCCAGCTTGGAGATGATGCTTCTATAACTACTCTAGTTACAACACACTTTTAGTTTAGAGTAAGGTCCAAGTTATGCATAAGCCTATGCCACTTACTGGTATTATCTCTGCAGGATACACAGTGATTTTTCAGAACGCATATTTAATCCTAATTGCAGGCTAAGTTTTGTACAGCTTGAACAGTACGCTGATGAGTATTAATCAGCTGTGATGAGACCCCTCTAAAGGTTAGTTAGGATCGGGGAATTCTGGGAAACTTTCTGCACTGTCGTTTCCATTTTCTGGATTCATTCTTCAGTGCATATAGCCCAAAGTACTCTTGAAGGAGCGAGGTGGCGCACCCCTTCTGGAGAGGGCGTTGCTTCTGTGGGTGAGTGCCTGCAGCAGGCAGCTGCACTGCTGGCTGGCTTGTGGTGTGTGGATTTATAACAGAGTTTATGAGAGTGAATGATTTAGTTAATGTGGCAAGACCGCTTCCATTATGGCCCTTTCTTTGCACCTCCTCATAATTTTCTGACAAATTGTCCCTCTCAGATGAAATCTTTCATGCTTAGTTTTAGCCCAGCAGTCATTTTTGTTCACTGACTTTACAAAGAAAAATTTAGTCATTTTTGCCCAAATTCAAACAACTACCTACTGGTAGTTTTTTTTTTTCCTAAAATAAACTAGAAAATAAATGGGTCATAAACCTAACCATAAACAATATATACCATGTGAAACATGGGAGTCATTAGAATATCACATGTGCTGCAGGAGAAGAAGGATGAAGAAGGCGTTTGGGGCCAGCAAGTTAGCTCACAGTAAAGGCACTTGACACCAAGACTGGGAACCTAAATTAAATCTGCGGGGCTCACATGATAGAAGAAGAGAGTCAGTGATAGAAGAAGAGAGCCAACTTGGCAAACTGTCTCACTGTCTCTAACACAAACCTAGACACACACACACACACTTGGAGGGGAGAGGAAACAATTAAGCCTTCGCATGTATTATGAAATGATATTCAGAGCATATGTACAGTTTCAAAAAGTGCAGCTTGAGTCAAGGCAGTGAAACACACATCGAATTGAAGAGTTTACACAATAAGGGCCTGTTGTGTTTATTTTTCAAAACAGAGGTAGTAATTGACATATGGTTATGCATGGAAGAAAGAAGTGGGCACATTATGATGCTCTGTATTATAAACTCAGTAAGATTTGAATGTTTCCATTTGTCTTTCTCTTGGCTATGTAGAGTATAGAGCTCAAATAGAAATAAACTAGTCCATACCAAGTCTAAATAATTTACAAAACTGGGTCAAGTAAGTTTTGAATATAAAGTATACTTTGTAAATCAGCTCTACTGGAAGGGGAAACATTCATTATTATTTTGAGTTCATAGTCTGTACATACAAAAATCATTTAATGTGGCTCCTGGGTTCAAGCAATTTGATTTTGAGAAACAAACTTTATTTTATTTCAGTCCTTTTGCATGGATTCATCAGTTTAATAAGTAGCATATGACAAAACATTGTTGAGAAACAATGATGGGAATTAATCTAAAGTTAATTGAAGCACTATTGTATTTCAAATTCCAACGTTGGTGATATGAAAACAGCATTCTGAGAATTTATGAACCTGACATAAATAATTATTTTTACTTTATCAGTATAGCCTAATAATTAATTCATCTAAAAGAACAATTTCATTGTTTCATTTGCATTAAATTTCAGAATGAGAATAAAAGTTTTAGTTGTGCATAATGATTAGTGATATTTTATGATAAAATGACACTAATGTATTTCCTATATTTTGCTAAATTCAACATGAAAATACAAGGTTCAGAAGAGTGAAACATAAAGCACTTTTAATTTGTTTTTTATGTGTCTGTAAACTGTGGGGCTCATCCTCATGTGCACCACTGACAGTCAGAGGACAACTTTGGGGAGCAGACTCTCTCTTCCATCACAAGTAGAGAAGACAGAACTGCAGTGGTACAGATTGCAGAAGAGCTTTTATTTTCCCTTGGGAGTTATCTTACTCAGCAGATAAATATGTTTTTATTCATTGGATTCACAGCTAATTGACTAATTTCACTTCATCACAGTATTTCAAAATAAGAATCAACCATATCTTGGGAAATACTTAAGGGCAGTGACAAGGGATTATTTGCCATTAAAAGTAAAAATGCAATCCTATTATAGTAATCACAAGTCTAAAATCTGTACTTTGATGATGTTTTCAAACTTGATGATAAAAATGCTATAATTACTCCATTAAGAAGTGGATTACTAATTTCTAACTGCTAAAAGCTAGTTATGATTTAATTATTTACAATGGAATTTATGTCAGTTGACTATTTCATAGCCCCACTAATCAATACATGTCAGTTGTAATATTACAATTAACTACTTGTTCAAAATTACTTCTATCTCACTAATATATATATATATATATATATATATATATATATATATATGCACAGTAGCTATTGATGCATCATCATGTTATCTGCACTTAGGATAACTTTTTATTACATTTACTATTATTATACTCACATGTTTAATTGTCATCTGCAATGGCATGGAAATAGCAAAGGATATCTCTAGAATTTGAACAGAGTTGAGATGCTGTTAGTATATCTTATTTGCACTTCATTAAATAGATCCAAGTGTATTTATTTTTATGAGGCAAGAAACTTTAAAAATCTACCACACCAGTATTAATGATGCAACATTATTAACGTGCACAGAATGAAGCTGTATTTCTTCAGAAATCTAGATTAGCATTGTACATGTTTGCAGTTTTAAAAAATATTCATAGTTTCTCCCATTTACATATGTGTCAGATGTGTATGAAGGTTTCTTTACTGTATACCCTCAATAGAATTTGTTTTATTGATCATAACTATGAAGAATGAGATGAGACAGAATCTCAAATTATTTACAATTATTTACATTTTCCTCATGGATAAAAATGCTGAAGATTTTTTTTTCAGATATTTTTGGTCATTTACTTTTTCTTCTATTCATACCTAACTGTAGACAGAATCTCTTACAAGCACCATGTGTCAATTAAAAAAAAAAGGTAACAGCCAATGAGCTGAAGCAGGAAATACAATTTGGGACCTTGGCTGGAAAAGAGGATTTTGGTAAATAGTAAGGGATGAAAGAGAGACCCAGGATAGCTGCAAGAGAGATGGGACTGGAGACAACTGAGGAGAGGGACATAAACCAGCAGGGAGCAGCTGAGGAGATGCCAAGGAAGAAGCAGGCTGGAACTGAAGGAGAGGTAACTAACCAAGTGATAGATATTAAATAGCTTAAATGGTTAAATAAGTTAAGAGTTAGTCAGAGAAGGAACCAAAGCTTGTGGTCTAAGGCATTTAATAATAAATAATTAGTCTCCAAGTCATCAATTTGGAATCCCTTGCCAGAAAGAGGAAAAATGGGTATAAGGTATTATACATAAAACTGGCTTTCCATTTCACTAGACAATTTACTGGCTGTATGTTTTAATGCTTAATTTTGGCAGATATATCCAGGTACTAGACAGGAATCTTCTGAATGGCTTTGGGTTGGCAAAGTTGTTCTCACATTCTCCAAGCTGTCTTTTACTCTGTTAATAATTTTGCTTGGTTGGTGTAAACTTTTCATTTCATGTAATGCCAGTTATCAAACATTTTTCTGGCATGATATCAGAAAAACCTTCCTCTCGTAAGAGTCAATATGACTATCAGACTATAAAGTAGAAGAGAAAGACACACAGCTGAGGGTGGGATGAATAAGAACTAAGTGGAGTGAGACATTTGTGTAAAAAATCCCACAATTAAACTCAGTACCTTGCACTTAAACTTCAAGGTATCAACTAAATATTTAGTATTCTACTTGATAATTAAAAATAGAATTCATCAGTTTGTTATATACAGTTTGTTATATACTAAATATAGAATGCATAAACCGTAAATAATTTTGGCTCCCATTAACGGAGGAAATGAGACCAAAATTATCAGGACATTATTGATGTTTTTGTTTTTGTTTTTTTTAGAACCACAAAGTTTTATTTGTGGTGACAACTAGAATGTTATATTTTATAGCAATTTTGTTCATCTTAAAGGGCATATTTGTAAATAGGCAGGTAGGTTCTTTTTTTTTTTTTTAATTAGGTAATTTCCTCAATTACATTTCCAATGCTATCCAAAAAGTCCCCAATACACTCCCCTCCCCCAGTCCCCCACCCACCCACCACCACCCCTTGGCCCTGGCATTCCCCTGTACTGGGGCATATAAGGTTGGCAAGACCAATGGGCCTCTATTTCCAGTGATTTCCTACTAGGCCATCTTTTGATACAAATGCAGCTAGAGACAAGAGCTCTGGGGTACTGGTTAGTTCATAATAATGATCCACCTATGGGGTTGCAGTCCCCTTTAGCTCCTTGGATACTTTCTCTAGCTCCTCCATTGGGGGCCCTGTGATCCATCCAATAGCTGACTGTGAGCATCCACTTCTGTGTTTGCTAGGCCCCGGCATTGTCCCTCAAGAGACAGCAATATCTGGGTCCTTTCAGCAAAATCTTGCTAGTGTATGCAATGGTGTCAGCGTTTGGAAGCTGATTATGGGATGGATTCCTGGATATGGCAGTCTTTAGATAGTCCATCCTTTCGTCACAGCTCCAAACTTTATCTCTGTAACTCTTTCCATGGGTGTTTTGTTCCCAATTCCAAGAAGGGGCACAGTGTCCACACTTTGATCTTCGTTCTTCTTGAGTTTCATGCGTTTAACAAATTGTATCTTATATCTTGGGTATCCTAAGTTTTTGGGCTAATATCCACTTATCAGTGAGTACATATTGTGTGAGTTCCTTTGTAAATATGTCACCTCACTCAGAATGATGCCCTCCAGATTCATCCATTTGCCTAGGAATTTCATAAATTCATTCCTTTTAATAGCTGAGTAGTACTCCATTGTGTAAATGTACCACATTTTCTGTATCCATTCCTCTGTTGAGGGGCATCTGGGTTCTTTCCAGCTTCTGGCTATTATAAATAAGGCTGCTATGAACATAGTGGAGCATGTGTCCTTTTTACCGGTTGGAACATCTTCTGGATATATGCCCAGGAGAGGTATTGCTGGATCCTCTGGTAGTATTATGTCCAATTTTCTGAGGAACCGCCAAACTGATTTCCAGAGTGGTTGTACCAGCTTGCAATCCCACCAAAAATGAAGGAGTGTTCCTTTCTCCACATCCTCACCAGCATCTGCTGTCACCTGAATTTTTGATCTTAGCCATTCTGACTGGTGTGAGGTGGAATCTCAGGGTTGTTTTGATTTGCATTTCCCTGATGATTAAGGATGTTGAACATTTTTTCAGGTGCTTCTCTGCCATTCAGTATTCCTCAGGTGAGAATTCTTTGTTCAGTTCTGAGCCCCATTTTTTAACGGGGTTATTTGATTTTCTGGAGTCCACCTTCTTGAGTTCCTTATATATATTGGATATTATTCCCCTATCTGATTTAGGATAGGTAAAGATCCTTTCCCAATCTGTTGGTGGTCTTTTTGTCTTATTGACGGTGTCTTTTGCCTTGCAGAAGCTTTGCAACTTTATGAGGTCCCATTTATCGATTTTCGATCTTACAGAGCAAGCCTTTGCTGTTCTATTCAGGAATTTTTCCCCTGTACCCATATCTTCGAGGCTTTTCCCTATTTTCTCCTCTATAAGTTTCAGTGTCTCTGGTTTTAAGTGGAGTTCCTTAATCCACTTAGATTTGACCTTGGTACATGGAGATAGGAATGGATCAATTCGCATTCTTCTACATGATAACCGCCAGTTGTGCCAGCACCATTTGTTGAAAATGCTGTCTTTTTTCCACTGGATGGTTTTTGCTCCCTTGTCAAAGATCAAGTGACCATAGGTATGTGGGTTGATCTCAGGGTCTTCAATTCTGTTCCATTGGTCTACTTGTCTGTCATTATACCAGTACCGTGCAGTTTTTATCACAATTGCTCTGTAGTACAGCATTAGGTCAGGCATGGTGATTCCTCCAGAGGTTCTTTTATCCTTGAGAAGAGTTTTTGCTATCCTAGGTTTTTTGTTGTTCCAGATGAATTTGCAGATTGTCCTTTCCATTTCGTTGAAGAATTGAGTTGGAATTTTGATGGGGATTGCATTGAATCTGTAGATTGCTTTTGGCAAGATAGCCATTTTTACAATGTTGATCCTGCCCTTCCTTGTCTTTTTTGATGACTTTGGGTTGGAAGTCAATCTTATCAGATATTATAATGGCTACTCCAGCTTGTTTCTTCCTACCATTTGCTTGGGAAAATGTTTTCCAGCCTTTCATTCTGAGGTAGTGTCTATCTTTTTCTCTGAGATGAGTTTCCTGTAAGCAGCAAAATGTTGGGTCCTGTTTCTGTAGCCAGCCTGTTAGTCTATATCCTTTTATTGGGGAGTTGAGTCCATTGGTATTAAGAGATATTAGGGAGAAGTAATTGTTGCTTCCTTTTATTTTTGTTGTTAGAGTTGGTATTCTGTTTTTGTGGCTGTCTTCTTTTAGGTTTGTTGAGGGATTACCTTCTTGCTTTTTCTAGGACGTGGTTTCCATCCTTGTATTGGTTTTTTTCTGTTATTATCCTTTGAAGTGCTGGATTCGTGGAAAGATAATGTGTGAATTTGGTTTTATCGTGGAATACTTTGGTTTCTCCATCTATGGTAATTGAGAGTTTGGCTGGGTATAGTAGCCTGGGCTGGAAATTGTGTTCTCTTAGTTTCTGTATAACATCTGTCCAGGCCCTTCTGGCTTTCATAGTCTCTGGTGAAAAAATCTGGTGTAATTCTGATAGGCTTGCCTTTATATGTTACTTGACCTTTTTCCCTTACAGCTTTTAGTATTCTATCTTTATTTAGTGCATTTGTTGTTCTGATTATTATGTGTCAGAAGGAATTTCTTTTCTGGTCCAGTCTATTTGGAATTCTGTAAGCTTCTTGTATGTTCATGGGCATCTCTTTCTTTAGGTTTGGGAAGTTTTCTTCTATAATTTTGTTGAATATATTTGCTGGTCCTTTGAGTTGAAAATCTTCATTCTCATCTACTCCTATTATCCGTAGGTTTGGTCTTCTCATTTTGTCCTGGATTTACTGGATATTTTGAGTTAGGATCTTTTTGGATTTTGTATTTTCTTTGATTGTTGTGCTGATGTTCTCTATTGAGTCTTCTGCACCTGAGATTCTCTCTTCCATCTCTTGTATTCTGTTGCTGATGCTCGTATCTATGGTTCCAGATTTCTTTCCTAGTTTTTCTATCTCCAGTGTTGCCTCAATTTGGGTTTTCTTCATTGTTTCTACTTCCCTTTTTAGGTCTTGGATGGTTTTATTCAATTCCATCACCTGTTTGGTCTGGTTTTCCTGCAATTCTTTAATGAATTTTTGTGCTTCCTCTTTAATGTCTTCTACCTGTTTAGCAGTGTTCTCCTGCAATTCTTTAAGGGATTTTTGTGCTTCCTCTTTAATGTCTTCTACCTGTTTAGCAGTGTTCTCCTGCAATTCTTTAAGGGATTTTTGTACTTCCTCTTTAATGTCTTCTACCTGTTTAGCAGTGTTCTCCTGCAATTCTTTAAGGGATTTTTGTGCTTCCTCTTTAATGTCTTCTACCTGTTTACCAGTGTTCTTTTGTATTTCTTTAAGTGTGTTATTAAAGTCCTTCTTGATGTCCTCTACCATCATCGTGAGATATGCTTTTAGAACCGGGTCTAGCTTTTCCAGTGTGTTGGGGTGCCCTGGACTGGGCGAAGTTGGAGTGCTGGGTTCTGATGATGGTGAGTGGTCTTGGTTTCTGTTAGTAAGATTCTTACGTTTACCTTTCGCCATCTGGTAATCTCTGGGATTAGTTGTTATTATTGTCACTGTTTAAAGATTGGAGCAGACTCTGTGTTCCACTCACCAGAAGTCTCAAAATCCTGTGGCGGGTGTCGTGGGTAGCTGGCAGGTGTCAGCAGACCCTGTGCTCTAGCTACCCAGGTGCTGTTCAGACCGGAAGAGGCTTGTGGCCCTACTCAGGCCGGATTTCTGCCTCCCCAACCAAAGCAGTCTCAGGTCCTGCGCTATTGGACTGGAGCAGAAGCTGTGTTCCACTCACCAGAAGTTTCAAAATCCTGTGGCGGGGGTCCTGGGTAGCTGGCGGGTGTCAGCTGACCCTGCGCTCTAGCTACCCAGGTGCTGGTCAGACCGGAAGAGGCTTGTGGCCCTACTCAGGCCGGTTTTCTGCTTCCCTAACTAATGCAGTCTCAGGTCCCATGCGCAATTGGATTGGAGCAGAAGCTGTGTTCCACTCACCAGAAGTCTTAAGATCCTGTGGCGGTTGTTGTGGGTAGCTGGCGAGTGTCAGCTGACCCTGCGCCCTAGCTACCCTGGTGCTGGTCTCGATGCTTTTGTTTTTAAGCATCATAATTTTTGCTTTAAGTTGCAACTCAATATTATTGTTTTAGGGGCTGTAGCTGAAACTGTCAATAAAACTTTTATATCTAGTTGGTTCTGCTCTGACTGCTTCATATTAGAGTCTTGAATTGAGAGACTAGTAAAACTTTTTAAAATTAAGATATTCAACTTCAATTTGCAATTTGGAAATTTGGTAAAAAAAAAAAGCAAAAACAGTAATAGCAGTAATCTCGTTCTGTAATGTGCTTTGAAATGAGCATCAGATGCTGTCAATATCTCTAATTTGGATTTTATCTATTTTGATCCAAATAAAACAAAATGATTTCCCTATACAATATGTGTGTGTGTAATTATATATAGAATTCACATGTTCTTTATATATCTTTATGTTTAGCATATTCAATTAACCTTAAAAACTGTAAGAAATGGAGATTTGAATTGTTCATAGTCTGAAGGAATCTGAACTCCTCTTGGTCATACATATAGTTTCCATATTTTCTGAAATATGAATTCTTTTGAACATTTTCTACATAGTTTTCCTTACCAATATGTATTAAAATCACACTTTCCTGAACTCCCAACTTTTTCTCATTTAATGTCATATATACTTCATATTTTATAACCCTTTTTATTAATTCAGGTTCTCAAAAAGCCAATGAGATATAAATAGAGAGCAAGAGTCAAAGAAGATTCCTATAGTGCCTCTATATCCCTATAGTGCCTCTACTTGGTACTCCTTAGAGCTTTAAATGTCCCATTCTTGCTCTACTTTCCTCAGCATGTTAAATGTATCTGTTTATGTTGTATTTACTATCATTGTATTGTGGAGGTCCTGAATCTAAAGCCTATGCATTATTTCTATTTGCTTTTATGTCATTAATACATTTAATGCATATATATCAGCATAACTTTGTGGTTACTATATCCGTTTTTAAAACATAGACACAGAAATTGCACAGTGATGTACTTTAAGTACAACTAACAGATACTAAGGGCTGGGGAGAAGCTGAAACAATTTGTAGGTATAATTGCAATAAAAAAGAATGTGTATTTTGGAATATTCACAAGATTCAACATTTGTAATTTTTACTTTTAAAAGATTGATCAAGTAGTTCTTGTGGAAGACTCCATGCATGTAGAATAAAGAATCACTTGATTTTCAGTGGATCTAGCCCAAAAGGCTTTTTCCTGTTGTCTAGTTCCAATGTCACTTGTGTACTAGACAAGTTGCAATGGCAGGAAAGTAGCCAATCATTGCTTAAACACTGACTGAAAACAAAAACAGGCACGGCAGAATGTCTTAAATATGTAATAAGTGGCACTCACATGTTGGTGCCAATCAATGGCTGTCTAATGGGACTTAAGACCCATTCAGTAGAAGGGAATTCATACTTGCCTGTGGCTACCGAAGTCATGGACCTTAGAAAAAGTTTACTACCATCATTTTGTCAGTCCTGTGTAATTCCTTCCTACATCCTAAATATCATTCTTATACTCACAGAAAAGTGCAGCTACTACACAGCTTCAAAGGACCTTCTCTTTACAACAAATAGGAACCATAATAAAATCCAATATTGATCACAATGCAAAGATCAACATTCCCAATGAATACACAACAATCCAATGTATAAGTGAAAACCAAACTTCTGTCACTATTGTTCATGGAATAAACATTGTACAACATGGGAGGAATGGCTCAAACAGACAAAAAAAAACCCAAAAAAACCAAAAAAACAAATGTTCAGCTGTGAAACAGTCTGGGCATGGTGGTGCATGCCTTTAATCCCAGCACTAGGGAGGTAGAGGCAGGCAGATTTCTGAGTTCAAGGACAGCCTGGTCTACAAAGTGAGTTCAGGACAGCCAGGGCTATACAGAGAAACCATGTGTCAAAAAACAAAACAAAACAAAATAAAACAAAACACAAAGCAAAACAAAACAAAAGGCTGCTAACAATATTAGACAGTGGAAGTGTCAAAGGGTGTGCAAATGCAGAAAGGGGAAATTTTTAACCTAGTTCTACTCCTGAACAAACAACCCTACACTACTAATGGCTGCTAGAAAAGGGAGAATTACCCTTTCTTGGGATGAGTCTTGTCTTAGTTTGGAACACTATTGCTGTGATGAAAAACCATTACCAAAATATATTGAGGTAGAAATGGTATATAGGACTTCTCCTTCTCCTTCATGCTTCATCACTGAAAGATATCTGGTTAGAAACTCAAACTGGGCAGGAACCTAGGGCCTGGAGCTGTCAGAGACCAGGAATGAATATTGCTTACTCTCTCACACCTTTGATTAGCTTGGCATGATTTCTCCCGGAATACCAGCCTAGATGTGGCCCTCACACACAATAGTCTGGCCCTTTCAGAATCAATGACAAATTAAGAAAATGCCATGCAGGTTTGCCTATAGACCTGTCTTATGGGGGTGTTTCTTTCATTATTAAACTATTTATTTATTCAATTTACATCAGATTGCAGGTCCTCATTTCTTCCCAGTCTCACACTCCCACCTCATTTCCCCAGTCCTCCATACCATTCTTCTAAGAGAAGGGAAGACCCCACCCCCCTGTATGAACCAGACCTAGCACATAGGAATAATCCCATCCTTTTCCACAAGGCTGTCCAGCTAGAGGAAAGATATCCAAAGGTATGCAATAGAGTTCAAGACAAATACCACCCCTGCTGCACTTGTTAGGGGACACACAAGAGGACCAGGCTGAAGAATTGCTACATATATATATATATATATATATATATATATATATATATATATATATATATATACATATACATATACATATATATATATATATATATATATATATATATATATATATATATATATCTGGGCTTAGTCCAGACCATGCATTGTGTTCCGTTGATTGTTCAGTCTCAGGGTAAGTTGGTGCTGTAGGACTTCTTTGCAGTATCCTTGACCACTATAGCTCCCTCAATCCCTCCCCCAACTATTCCAGAAGAGTCCTTGACCTCTGCCTCATGTTTGGCTTTGGTCCTCTATATCCGTTTCTATCAACTGCTGGATAAAGCCTCCCAACGACAGCAGTACAAGACTCCTGTCTGCAAGCATAGGGGACTTTCATTAATAGTGCCATGGGTTGGCTCTCTCCTGCAGGGTTAGTCTGAAGTTGACCCAGTCATTTGTTGGCCATTCATTCCTTCTCTGCTCCATCTTTTCCCCTGCACATCTTGTAGGCAAGGCAACATTGTGAGTGACATGTTTGTGGGTTGGTTTGTGTCCTCTTTCCTTGTTTGGATGACATGCCTGGCTACTAAAGGTGGCCATTTTAGGAAACATATCCCCAACTGCTAGGCTCTCATCTAGGGATCCACCCATATCCTCCCAGGGGCATACCGGATCTCAGGTCTCCAGCTTGTCTCAGAGATGCCTCCTCCACCTATTTCCCTTCCCTCTCGAAGAGTTTTTCCCACACCTGATCCCTACCCCTATTCTCTAACCCACTCCTTCTCCCACTCAGCTACTTCTCTCCATCCACTTCAGATGTCTACTCTATTTTACCTTCTGAGTGAGACTGGTATCCTTCCTTGGTCTCTCATTATTACGTAGCTTCTTTGGGTCTATGGATTATAGTATTGTTATCCTGTACTTTATGACTAATATCCACTAATAAATGACTAAATGTATGTGTGTCTTTCTTGGTCTGTATTACCTCTCTCAGGATGATATTTTCCAGTTCTCTCTATTTGCCTGCAAACTTCACAGCATCCTTGTTTTTAAGAGCTGAGTATCCCATTGTATAAATATACCACATTTTCTTTATCCAATCTTTGGTTGAGAGACTTTCGGGCTGTTTCCAATTTTTTTACTCTTACTATTACTAATTAATTTTATTACTATTACTATTATTAATAAAGCTGCTATGAACAGAGATAAGCAGGTGTTCTTGTGAAATGGTTGAACATCTTTGGGGTATATGTCCAGGAGCAGTATAACTGTGTCTTGAGGTAATACTATTCCCAATTTTCTAAGAAACTGCCAGATTAATTTCCAATGTAGTTTCACAAGTTTGCATTCTCACTAGCAATGGAGGAGTGTTTCCTTTGCTTCATATTCATGCTGGCATGTGCTGTCACTTGAGTTTTTAATCTTAGCCATTCTGATGGGTATAAGATGGAACAAATCTCAGGGTCATTTTGATTTGCATTTCTCTGATGACTAAGGACTTTGAGCCTTTCTTTAAGTGCTAATGTGCCATTAAAGATTCCTCTGTTGAGAATTCTCTGCTTAGGTCTGTACCCTATTTCAAAAATTAGATTATTTAGTTTTGGTGTTTAATTTCTTGAATTATTTATATATTTTGGGTATTAACCCTTTGTTGGATGCAGGCTTGGTTTTGATCTTTTTCCAATATGTAGACTGCTGTTTTCTTTTATTGACTGTCTCCTTCAACTTACAGAATCTTTTCAGTTCCATGGCGTGTCATTTATTAATTGTTGTTCCTAGTACCTTGAGCTGTTGGTGTTCTGTTCAAGAAGATGTCTCCCGTGCCAATGCATTCAAGAATATTCCCACCTTCTCTCCTATTTAATCTATCATATTTGTTTTTATATTGAGGTCTTTGATCCACTAACATATGAGTTGTATACAACATGAAAATATGGACCTATGTGTGTTCTTCTACATGCAGACATGAGTTAGTCCAGCACTACTTGTTGAAAAATGCTTTCTTTTATCCATTGTATAGTTTGGCTTCTTTGTCAAAAACCAAGTGTCCATAATTGTGTGGGTTCATCAATGGGTCTTTGATTCAATTACCTTGAACCACTTGTGTGTTTTTATGCCAGTACCATGCAATTTTTATTCCTATTGTTCTAAATACTGCTTGAAACCAGGGATGGTGATACCTCGAGAAGTTCTTTTGTTATACACAATTGTTTTAGTGATTAATTTTGTTTTGTTTTCATAGAAAATAGAAAATTGCTGTTTCAAGGTCCATAAAGAATTTTGTTGGAATTTTGATGAGAATTACATTGAATTTGTAGATTACTTTTGGTAAAATGGTCTTTTTCAGTAAGTTAATCCTACAGATCCATGAACATGAAGGATTTTTCCATCTTCTGATATCTTCTTCAAATTCTTTCTTCAGAGACTTGAAGTTCTTGTCATATAGGTCTTTCAGTTGGCTGGTTAGAGTTACACCAAGATATTTATATTATTTGTGGCTATTGTGAAGGATACTGTTTACCTAACTTTTTTTTTGTCAGCCCATTTAGCATTTGTAAAAGGAAGGACTACTGATTTTTTGAGTTAAGTTTGTATCCAGCCACTTTGCTAAAGGTGCTTTTCAGCTGTAGAAGTTCTCTGGTAGAATTTGTGGATCATTTATATATAATATCATATCAATTAACAATAGAAATACTTTAGCAACTCACTTCCAGTTTTGTGGCATACAGGCTTTTGAAGGAAGACCTAGTGATTCTTTGGATTTTCTCAACATCTGTTGTTTTGTTCCCCTTTTCAGAAATTTCTGATTTTGTTAATCTGGATACTGTCTCTGCCTTACATTTAGTTTGCCTAGGGGCTTGTCTATCTTGTTGATTCTTTCAAAGAACCATCTCTGTGTTTCATTGATTCTTTTTTATTGTTCTCTTTGTTTCTAATTTAGTGTTCTAAGTTTGATTATTTCCTGCAGTCTAATTCTCTTTTGTGTGCTTCCTTCTTTTTCTTTTTGTTCTAGAGCTTTCAGGTATGATTTTCAATGCTAGTATAGCAATTCAATTTGTTTATGTAGGCACTTAGTTCTATCAACTTCCCTCTTAATGCTGCTTTTATGGTTTCCCCTAAAATTGGGTATGTTGTGCCTCCATTTTGATTGGCATCTAGAAAGTCTTTAAAATCATTCTTTATTTCTTTCCTGAACCCGTGACCATTGAGTAGAGAGTTGTTCAGTTTCCATGAGTTTGTAGGCTTTCTGTTGTTTCTGCTGTTGAAGTTCAGCTTTCATCCATGGTGGTTTGTAAAATACAAGGGTATATTTCAATTTTCTTGTACCTGTTAGGGTTTGCTTTGTAAACATGTATATGACTAGTTTTCTAGAAAGTCCTGAGATCTGCTGAAAAACAGTGTATTATTTTATGTTTCCGGTGAAATGTTCTGTAGATATTTAGCTGTTAGGTCCATTTAATTCATAGTGTCTGTTTCAGTATTTCCCTCTTTAGTTTCTGTCTTGATGACTTGTTCATTGCTGTGAATGAGGTGTTGAAGTTTTCTAGTACTAATGTGTGGAATTTGAGCTTTATTAGTGTTTCCTTTATAAAAGTGGTTGCTCTTGCATTTGGATCATAGATATTCAGAATTAAGATATCATTGTGGTAGGTTTTATTCTTTGATGAATATGAAGTGTCCTTCCCTATACCTTTTGATTAATTTTGGTAGAAAGTCTATTTTGTTAGATATTAAAATGTGTACTCCAGCTTATTTCTTGGTTCCATTCCTTGGAAAACATTTTTCAGCCCTTTACTCTGAGGTAATGTTGATACTTTCTGTTAAGGAGTGTTTCTTGTTCACAAAAGTATGATGGATACTGTTTTCACATCCATTATGTTTCCTTGCCTTTTTATTTAGGAATTGAGACCACTGATATTAATGGTCAATGATTGTTAATTTCTGTAATTTTTATGTTTGTGGTTATTGTGTTTGTGTGTGTGTGTGTGTGTGTGTGTGTGTCCCTTCTTTTCATTTGGGTTTTGTGGGTTTATTTCATGTGTTTCCACTGTTGTAGTTAGCTACCTTGGGTTGGAGTTTTCTTTCCAGTATCATCTTCTCTATGGATGGATTTGTATATAGACATTGTTTAAATTTGTTTTTGTCATGGAATCTCTGTTTTCTCTCTCTATGGTGATTAAAATATTTGGTCAATATAGTAGTCTGAATTGGAAACTGTGATCTCTTAGCATTTGCAAGCTATCCACCCAGACACTTTTGGCTTTTAGAGTGTATGTTGAGACGTAAGGTTTAATAGATATGAGTCTTCCTTTGTATGCTATTTCACCTTGCAGCTTTTGATATACTTTCTTTGTTCTGTAGATTTAGTGTTTGGATTATTATGTGGCAGGAGAATTTTATTTTTTGGTCCAATCTAATTTGTGCTCTGTATGCTTCTTGAATGTTTATAAGCATCCCCTCCTTTATGTTGGGAAATAATTCTCCTATGATTTTGTAGAAATATTTTCTGGTCCTTGGAGCTGGGACTCTTCACATTCTTCTATTCTCATTATTATTACCCTAGGTCTTTTCATAGTATCCCAGATTTCCTGGATATTTTGTTTCAGAATTTTTTTAGATTTAACATTTTCTGACTGGTGTATCGATTTATTCTATTGTATCTTCCATGCCTAAGATTCTCTCTTCCACCTATTGTATTTTGTTGGTGATACTTGTGTTTGTTGTTTCTCTTCTCATCCCAAGATTTCCATCTCCAGTATTGACTGACTTTGTGTTTTCTTCATTGTTTTTGTTTCCATTTTCAGGTCTTGAACAGTTTTATTCACTTCCTTCATTTGTTTAATTGCGTAGTCTTGTATTCCTTTAAGGAATTTATTCATTTCTTCTTTAAAGACTTTTCTTTATAACATTGGTTTTAACGTCATTTTTTTGTACTTCTGTTGTGTTACTATATCCAGAGCTTGCTGTAGTAGGATAGGGGGACTCTGTAAATACCATATTGCCCTGGCTTTTATTGTGTTCTTACACTGGCCTTTAGCTATCTGGTTTTCCCTGGATGTTCCTGGTGAAGCAAATCTAAGGAAGGCAGGCCATACCTGAATTTTACTGATGTATCAGGCCTCAGGTGGGTGGCCTGTGGCTGAGCAATGGAACTCTGGGGTCAGTGCTTTCAACTCTGGGGAGTTGAGTGTGCTCCAAAGAACCTGACAGGCTGGGGATTATAGAGTGAAGACTGTTTAACCAGCATGTTTCTTGTATAGGACACCTGGTGAAAATGGGTGAAGTCAATGCAGGACAGTAGTTATAAGAGGACAGCTTGCAGCTTTTGGGTATTTTCTTAATGGATATTCCATCTCCTTAGATTACTTTAGTGTGTGTGTCAAGTTGACAAAAAGCTATCCAACACAAAACCCTTTTTCTATTACCTAGCACAAAGTGATTAGACCTGGAAACATATAATAACAAACAACAAGTACTTGACCCAGCAAGTTGTATTTATATATTTTTGCATACATGCAGACATATATACATACATGATATAATGATAAAAGATAATAACAATTTAAAAGGAAAGACGTTATCAGCTTGAGATTGGATACATTACGTATGTGAGGGCTTAGAGGGAGAGACTTGAGAAAAGGAAAGAATATTTATGGATTTCTATTTTAATTAGAATTTGCATTAACAATTCTAAGAATTGTATTAACTGCACATATTAGCAAGAGTGCATGCATTAGTTAAACACTTGTAAATGGTATACAAATATCTAATCACTACAATTAAAACTTATCTTCTTCATCTCTATAAAATGGAAAATAGGCTACTATTAATAATAGTCATCTCCCATCCACTTATTTCTTTACCAAACTAAGTTTTTATATTTATTTATCCAGCCCCTGCTTTCTTCTCCTCCCAAACATTTATAATCGTTATTCTACACTCACACTGACTCTTAAGAGAGAGAAAATGCCTGACCTATTTTCTTTACAATCTTTAGTTTGCATAGCTTTAGAAAATTACAGAATTTTTCATCTTTAAGTTAGAATAAAAATCTATTAAAGAGGATAGAGAGATGGCTTAACATTTAAGAGTACTGTTGGCTCTTAAACAGAAACCTGGGATGAATAACTAGTACCCACATAATTGTGACCCACAGGGATCAGAAGTTAAGTACAGCAGAATCTCTTGTTCTCTTCTGGTCTCCATGGACTCCAGGATACATGCACATGCAAGCAAAACACAATGTACATAAAATACAGTTTTAAGAATGAAAAAGTAATCTATTGCATAAATGTACTACTTTTCTTTCCCTTTACCCATTGATGTTACAAAGGTGGGTTCTATAGTTAAAGTATTTCAAATGCTTTTTAGTTATGCTCCTTCACAAAGAAAAGCACTAAGTAGGTTTAACTGCCTTTATTAGTTATCGTCATGTCACCAGATAAACTCACCAGAAAAAGATGACTTAAAGGAGGAAAGATTTATCTTGCTTCATAGATTCAGAGTTTCAGTCTGTCATGGAGAGGAAGGCATGGAAGAGTGACTCCACCAATAGTAGTGCTAATTAGTGGCAGATGCTCTGCATAACATGGTCGACCTATATCCCAAGAGAATGGAACAAAATAAAGGACAACGTAACATATTCCAAGATTCACCACCAGTTACCAGCCTTCTCCAAACAGGTTTCTCCCCCCGAAAGGTCCATAACATATCTCAAATAGTGCCATAAGTTGAAAATAAACTTTGAAAATGCAAATTCATGGGGACCATTTCAGATGTTTCATTGCTTAGTAGTCATCTTCATTTCTACACATCTCTCTTTGGCAGTAAAATATATCATGATCTGGTCCTTCATCAAATTTATCATAGTTATTTAAAATTTATAGATCTTGTTCCTTGCGATAGTAATCTCCTAGATCAAATCCTAATAGAGTAAGTATAGTCAATAAAAAAGCCAAACAATCCATTTCAAATTAGCATTATCTACTTTGTGGTACTGAAATATTTACCACGGCATTGTCCCTTATTATAGTTTTATTTAGTTAATAACACATAGGAAATCAAGAAGGAGTGGGGTGAGATGCTAGTAGTAAGCGAAAGCTAAGAGCAGACCATCAGTTCTCTTAGAAGTGAATAAGTAAAAGAAAAAAGAAGAAATGAATAAGGTAGCTGGGTTCTTAAACACCTTTTAACCTCCATCCATGAGGAAAAATCTATCTAAAATGAAGAAATAACTAATACTCATGTGTTTGTCTCACCTATTTGTGTTTATCTGTTGGTGATTGCCATGTCTGTCACAGAGCATGAAAATAGCCTTACATCAGAAAGATAGGGTACAAACATATTCAGAAATATGTAAGGAAATGCCCTGAGTCCTTCTCAATCAGTGTTTGATACTGAAGAAATTATATCTTTGTGTGCTACAAAGAAATGCCAATTGATTATGATGAACATTATGACTTCCACTGGCATTCTGAAGCTTTGGATGAGGTCATTACTGTTGAGGTATAGAATAGAAATTATAATCCATGAGTACTGACTATGACAGATGATTACAAGATCTGAGGAGTCAGGCAGAAATTGTGGTATCTATGGAACCGTTTTAATACATTGTCTGAGATAAAAATCATAGCTCATACAATTCACAAGTTTTAACTATATGAACTATGCACTAGGCATCATGACATTAGGCAGGACAATGTGGCCACTGTCACAAAGGGTAAGGAAAAGTGGAAGAGAAAATGACTGACATCTGTATGACATTCTAAACCTTTGATCTCACTTTCAGCCCAGACCATAGAAACAATGATTCTCATATAAAGCAGAAACACAATTGAGCTGAATATTGCTTTGATGTTCTACAAGACCTTAACCCGGGAGAATGACTTAACTTATGAAGCTTAGGATATATGTCCCTCCTCATTCTCTTAGTGTCATTTTAGAAGTTGAAACACATAAAACAGTTAAATCGCTTCCAGAATTATAGAGGAAATATGCTTTCTTCCTTGTCTTGATTTTAAAATCACTACTTTTGTTCTTGTTGTGACTTTTAATGTCTTTCATAATAGCAGTGCAGAAAAGTTAAATCTGAAGATATGAGTTAGTTGCTCACTTTCTTTTTCCCATTGAAAATAATTTGGTTACTTGACCCCAGTTGATGGTGCATGCTCAGATTTTCATTCTGTTATTCTATAATGTTCTGGTTTCTGGTACTTAGGGTTTTTCTCCTATATAAATCATTTTATTCCCTTCATATATTCTGCCTCTCAGTGTCTCTGTTACTCTGATGATCT
Source organism: Mus caroli (assembly GCF_978045245.1). Classification (NCBI taxonomy): domain Eukaryota; kingdom Metazoa; phylum Chordata; class Mammalia; order Rodentia; family Muridae; genus Mus; species Mus caroli. Next base: position 92,134,901 of record NW_028227265.1, read on the forward strand.
CTCTACCTCTGTCTTTAAGTCTCCATCTGTTTCTCTGTATCTCTGTCTTCACTCCCTGCTCACACCTGCAAATGTAGGCACACCAATACTAATGAGCTTATTGCTTTAACTTTTTCAATTATTCTTGTGTTTATGAACATATTCTAAAGATGCATCCACAAAATATATCTTTAAACAACTTTCTTTCATCTAGAGAAGAAAGAAAAGAAAAGAAAAGAAAAGAAAAGAAAAGAAAAGAAAAGAAAAGAAAAGAAAAGAAAAGAAAAGAAAAAGAGTGAGCTCTCTTAGGCTTTGTCTGGCTCTCCCCTCTTTGAACTAGCACATCGTAAAGGCCAGCAGACAGTAGCTGATAATATGTCATCAATCATACTCCATCTTATTTTTTTGACAACATATTTCTCACTGGACCTCTAGATCAACAATTGACTGTACTTTCTGGTTCATCCAGACTGGCTTGCCAGCAAGCCTCTGTGACTCTACTCTCTCTATTCTTCCAGCACTGGGATTAAAGGCACATGTCATGCCTGGTTTCTTATATGAGTGCTGGGCATAAAATGAAGGTCTTCCTGTTTACCTGGCAAGCAATGTAGCAAAGGAAAAGCAATGTTTTAAAGCAATGTGCCAAATCCCCTCCTCCACATATTACTTTTTAAACACTAGAATTTAAGATCTTACACTTAATTATGAAGTACCCTTAATTTATAGTTTGCCAATGTATTAAACCACAGATATATTTCACAAAAAAATCACAAAAAATGTACAAGTATCCCAAATAAATCAGAAATTATATACTAAATATGGAACACTTAGATAGGTAACATTTGCTTCTTAATGTATACATGGGAGTTGAACAAACAAAATAAATATTCCAAACCAAAGAAAGATGAGATTAAAACAGGAAAGAAATACATAATGGAAATATTAACCTGGAGAGTAAAGTACATGCATAACTGTCCTCAATTTCATCTTTTTCTGTATCTATGGATACATGAAATTGAAAAATTGAGGGGAACTACTATGAAGTAATGTATTCACTTTTGCTAAATATTTTTCTCCTTAAGATCATTTGTATGATTGGGTTACATTTTTATTACATGGTAATTGTAAGGGGAAATATGATCTACTAAAATATACATTACAAAAATATACATACATATATATATATATATGTGTGTGTATATATATAATGTTGTAATGTTATTTAATGAAAAAAAAAAAAAAAGGAAGGCCATGACTTTGAAAGAGCAAGGAGAGATGTATGGGAGTATATGGAGGAAGACAAGGAAGGGAGAAATGTTTACATGGAGGGACCCATGGCTCCAGCCACACATATGTAGCAGAGGATTGACTTATCTGACATCAGTGGGAGGGGAGGCCCTTGGTCCTGTGGAGGCTTGATGCCCCAGTCTAGGGGGATGCTATAGCAGTGAGGCTGGAGTGGGTTGGATGGTAGGGAAGCAACCTCTTAGAAGCAAAGTGGAAGGGGAATGGGATGGGGGAAACAGGGAAACCTTTGAAGTGTAAATAAATAAAATAATCAATAAAAAAAAAAAAAACTACAAAAAACCAGAAAGCAAAAAAACAAAAAGAAGAAAAGAAAAGATAAGCAAAGGACATAAACATTGTCTCTTACAAGGCTGTGGGAGGCACAGTGCTCAATCTAATACCTTCCTTTATCCCATTAAGACAGAATATTACTTTTAGACAAAAACTGCACTTTCTTGTGTTTGAGTATCTAACTCTTTACTCAACAATTCAGTCTAGATGTTGCAACTCTTAAAAAAGAAAATAGAATAAGAGACTGCTTCTTACCTAGCTCTCATTTCATGCTTGCAAGATTCTCTTCCTATGGTTGGTTATAGAACTGGTGCATGTTGATTAGATTAACCCCTGACTGACTGGCCAGAGAAGAGAGAAGTGAAGGTTGGAAAGCATCTGGTGACGGAGCTAAACATGAATCAGTGGTTCTGCTCAGAAATTCCGCAGGGCACAGAAAAAGTTATCCATATGAAATATTACAATTTCAAGAGAACCTGGCCAGCCAAGTATGAAAAAGCTCTAGAGACCAGCTTCCTTACCCTTTTTTTTTTGGCTCTCTAGTTATCTCTCCCTCACTTTCCACGAGGCTGACAGACTTGGCTCAGCCCTATCTTAGATTATGTTCCCTCCTAACTTCAGTATTCAGGTGACATCTCAATGTTCTCATCTGGCCAACATTTTCTTCGGTCCCTGAAAGGACACATTACCTTGGTGCAAGCCTGGACCAGTCTGACCACTTATATCACTACCGTGATATTTTGCACCTTGCCTTACTGGAGTGTGTTGGATCCACTGCTTTCTGCAGTAGCCAGAGCTAGATGAACAGATGAAAATATGCAGCACACTAGCTAGCAAGGATCCATGTGTTTTATATTCCTCTTGTTCTTATCTGTCGATGTGATGTGGCTAGCTTCTTGAATTCTTGCCTTGGCTTCTCTAATAGGATATAAAGTAAGCCAGGCACTATAGGTATACAAGTTCAATCCCAGCCCTTGGGAGGCAGAGGCAGGTGGAGGTCTGTGAGTTTGGGGCCACCCTGGTATACAGAATGAGTTTGAAGTGAATTTAGTAATTACTCATGTTCAAAATAAATATGTATTTGTAATAGTTTTGTTTAAACTAGTAACCTATTACAAATTTCAGAAAGTACCATGAAAAGAAAAATATAATATGGAAATACAACAGCACAGTGAATTACATTAAAGGAATTTGAATGACCAATACACTGTAATTATAACTGCACTTTTAACATTTTCAGTTAAAAATCCATAATAATGTCACAATGAGCCTCCTTGTAGCAATAACTAACTATAACTATCATTAAATTATCTATTTGGTGTCATGAAATATTTTAAGTAGTTTATTATACAAATTACTGTTGAATAGAATTTAATATCAAAAAGGCTGAACAACTCTCTGCTGGTAGAATATTCAGCTAACACTAGTTCTTGACAAGATGATACAGAGTAAACTAATACTCTGCTTGAAAAAATAGAAATAACACTGTTGTCATTTGCTTGATAAATAATCTCAAGCTTGTCAATAATTTATGAATAAATAATACATTCTAGCATCCTTCAGAAATGATATGAAAAGTAATTTATCTAGTATATACTAATAAATTTATTTTTCTTCCCTTTTTCCTCCCTAGGCTTTTTAATAGTATGTGATGTCTTGTGACGCTTCAAATAACTATCGTAAAACTATAACAAGTATTCAAATTCCTCTATATACTAGATGACACAGATATTTTTAAATATCTCTCACATTAAGCATTTGGCAGATAAAATATGTTGAACTCTTCAAATTGTGTTGGAAACTAGTCATTGCCTATTACACAGTCAATGTGATTCATATTTCACAAAAGAATTTTCTATAATTAGTATTCCTCATAAGGATTCTGCATGCATTACACAATTGAGAGATGTGTTTCTACAAAGTGAACCTAATATGTTTAAATTTAATTATGGTTTGTAATGAAGGAAATATTATGGAACTGCTGGAGGAGTTAATCTCAAAAAGAGTTTATCTAAGCCTTTTATAGCACACATACAAAGGCTGCTAAAGCTATTGGTGGGCATATTTAACATTCAGATCTCACAAATCAATCATAACATTGGGGCAAATTTAGATATATTTCTATTTTGGAAAGACAAGGGTATCATAATTAGACCTCTGAATTGTAGATCCAAGTGCTCCATGTTCAGATATGAGTATATAAAAAGTAACCATAGAATAAGGCTAAAGCATCCTACTGGATTTCATTACTAAGTGATTGAAGCGGACAGCCCTATGCTATTTGCCAAGAGGACTTCACAGGGAGTTGAGAACAGATGCTAAACAATATGGCATATCTGACTTCACAGTGCTCACAAATGCCAGCCTCTGGTAGGCTTTATGAGGTCAGAGGATTAGAAAAACTGTAGTCAGCAGGAAAACAAGGTATGTAAGTAGAGAGAGCTAAGCAGGTGTGCTGTGATGAAGTCCTTCTGGGTTTCCCGCAGGTGTGTCTTGTTTACCCTTCAGCTTTTGCCTGTGTGGAAGAAGGGAAAAATAGGGCTTGGGTAAGTCAACTCAAGAAATCAATTTTATGAACACTGAATAGGATGTAAACATGTATACTGAACTAAATGTGTGCTATGCCTAAACTTAGTGGTGTGTAAGCGCTACATATTAATGATCATATGAAGGATGTCTGATGTATATTCATACATAGATATGAAGCATGAAATACCTTGGTGGGAAATAATTCAATTATGCAAATGTAATTCTAATGTAATCTTGGAAAAATATGCTGTATATGAAATTAAGGTTTATAAATTTTCCATGTCACTGAACTCTTCATGCGACACTTGCATTATCAGCCATTTCATCATTTCAATTTGGGGACATTTTCCCAACAGAGAAAATAATATTTAGTTTTCACCACAACAGTGGAATTTTTATCTAAGGCTGGCAGTTCTATAGACAGAGATGAAACATATATAAATACTACATAATTTTTGAGACTTTTGACAAGAGCTGCCAACTACAGATGTTTGTGTCAAAGACTAAAGGCATGGAATATTAAATCTGACCAACTTTTCATAACATAAAAAATAATTGAATTGAGTTTGACAGCATCTCACAATTATTCTCTTATGTACATTCATCCAAGTTCTCTGACAGTTATAAAAATACTTGTATTGAGTATGTGCCAATATTTAGATGAAATATTTTAATTAAGTGCTATTAAACATAATAATAAAGATTTGCTTTTTTCAATAACTGAGAACTTTACTTATATGTCCTGTTAGCTGATTATGACTTTTTAAGAACATTAATTGTCAAACAATGACATAGAAATGTATTTCCTCTTTTTCTTCTTAGTGAAATAATGCTGTAAGGGACATAAATATTTGTACTAAGTTCAGGATCACTGAAATATCTTTCATCACTTAGCACTGTTGGCATTATATCTTCTGATTGGTGTCTGATAAACAGCTTGTGATTTTGGAGTGACTCAACTATGATTAGTCTACATAAAGTTAACATTAACAATGGGAAATAGCTCCTAATCTTAATTATGCTTTAAATTGTGATGCATTTACTTGGGTGTGTGTTGGTGAATGATGCTCACAGTTTCCATACAGTCATGAATAAGTGTGTAATGATGAGGTACAAAAATAATTAAACTATTTATAGTATAAAGTTAAACAATAATAAACTTTCACCTGGTAAATTAGCAGATAAGCTTTGTCATAAGAAATAAAAATTTCCTTTAGTATGAATATTACTTTATACTTTTTGTGTAACAATTATACATTAGAAGTGAGTTAAACATGACAAAATTAAGCATTAATTCATTCCAAAAATGAGCTGAGTTGCTAATTGGAAGTTGGTTACTATTTAGAGAGTAGAAGACTTGTTTTCTTTGCAGAATAAGGCATTAATATCAGTGTATGTACTTCTGATACACAAACAAACAAACAAAACCAAGCATACCACTCATAAACAGGAAGAGGAAGAAGGTGGATTTTTAGATTAGCACAGTTAAAAATAAAGCTACATTATCTCCTGGTCAAGGAGAGTTAAATCTCTACATGTCCTAATTTGGCTTTCTATTCTTGTGACAAAACCATCACCAAAAGCTATTTGAGGAGAAAAAAAGAAAAAAAGATTTACTTGGATTTTATATTCAAACCAGAGTCCATCATTGTGGGAAGACAAGGAAGGAAGTCCAGCAAGACAGGAACCAGGAGTCAGGAACTGAATTAGAAACAAGGAGGCACACAGATATCTAGCTTTTCCCCATAGTTTTCTCAGCCTACATTCTACTAAGAACCAGGACAACCTTCTCAGTGGTAATACCATCCACAATGGGCCAGGCAATCTTGCATCAATCAGTGAAAAGAAAATAATATAGTGCCCCCACAGTCTTGTCTTTTGAGGAGGCATATCTGACGAAGCCATTTTTTTCAATCAAGCTGTCCTTTACATATTCATAACACAGACAAGAAGACTGTGTCAACCTGACAAAAATCTAATTAGCACATGTTACAAGGCATGAGAAAGTAAAACATCTCTTCATGTATGATAGCGTGGATAGACCTGAAACTATTTAATTGCATGAAATGTGTTTGACACAGAAATAAAAATAAAGTAGATCACAAGCAGAATAGCAGAATGATTACCAGAGACTAGGGAGATTGAGTGGGTAAATAATTTAGTTCTTTCAAATAAAATTGTAGATTTTCTGGAGAAATAAATTCCAATTGTTCTGTTGCCCTGTGTTATTACTACTGCTAATGATGCGTTATATGCTTCAAAACAGTCGAAATGAGGATATTTAAAGTTTGCTCCCCCCAAAAAATCCAATAGCAATTTGGGGTGCTCAATGTGTTAGTTGGACTTACTACATTATTAAGAATATTTGTAGGTAGTTAGAGAGTACAAAATTGCTTAGAAAGGTCTGGAGTACATTCCTTATGTCATCACTGGTCATTGTCATGACAATCATTTGTGAGATCCTAAAAGTCACTGCCGCAGACCCTCTGGGTCCCATGCCTGCATAAAACGGTTCTCTAGAGTAGGTGGGCAAAACTTAGGACGTGACAGACAGACACACACACAAGAGAGGTGTTGAATCTGAATGTAATTATATTACATTTAATTAATCTAATTAACTTAGACTAATTATATCTAGAAACTAGAGAGAGCACACATTAGCAGCTTGACAACACACCTAAAAGCACTAGAACAAAAGGAAGCACATTCACCCAAGAGGAGTAGACGGCAGGAAATAATCAAACTCAGGGGCGAAATCAACCAAGTGGAAACAAGAAGAACTATTCAAAGAATCAACCAATCAAGAAGCTGGTTCTTTGAGAAAATCAACAAGATAGATAAACCCTTAGCCAGACTCACTAGAGGGCACAGAGAAAGCATCCTAATTAACAAAATCAGAAATGAAAAAGGAGACATAACAACAGATCCTGAAGACATCCAAAACACCATCAGATCCTTCTACCAAAGGCTATACTCAACTAAACTGGAGAACCTGGATGAAATGGAGAAGTTCCTAGACAGATACCAGGTACCAAAGTTGAATCAAGATCAGGTTAATGATCTAAACAGCCCTATATCCCCCAAAGAAATAGAAGCAGTCATTAATAGTCTCCCAACTAAAAAAAGCCCAGGACCAGATGGGTTTAGTGCAGAGTTCTATCAGACCTTCAAAGAAGATTTAATCCCAGTTCTTCACAAACTATTCCACAAAATAGAAACAGAAGGTACTCTACCCAACTCATTCTATGAAGCCACAATTACTCTGATACCTAAACCACAAAAAGACCCAACAAAGATAGAAAACTTCAGACCAATATCCCTTATGAATATTGATGCAAAAATCCTCAATAAAGTTCTTGCTAACCGAATCCAAGAACACATCAAAACAATCATCCATCCTGACCAAGTAGGTTTCATCCCAGGGATGCAGGGATGGTTCAATATAGAATACAATCTTAAAAGGCATTTACTATAAGGTAAAGCTTAATAGAGTGCAAGTGAATCTGTACATTAAACTAATGCGGTGGAAATTTGATTATTATGGGTTAGGAGAAAACGCCAAATCTCCAGGAGGGGCATTTCCATGGAACTCTGATCCTCAAGAACAGCTTCCAGGCTTTACGCATGTCAAACTGACCCAAACTGGAGAGCTGACTTTCGTCAGACTTTCAGGAGGAGAGTCCTAGAAATTCATTTCTCATGAGCAGCTTTTTGGCATTACTGCCTCACCAGCTGTCTCCACCGGAGTCCCTTGACAAGTCACAGGTGATTTCACTAAAACATTTGACTTTAATAAAAGATGTTTTTCAGAAGTGCTATGACAATGAAGTAAATGTAGTCTCTTCATGTGACATTGTATAAAAATTATGTTGGTAAATATGGAGGTTTAGTAAGAAATATATCCATAATACATTTTAGATTTTGGAATGTTGAGGTAATTATGAAATACCATTTTCATTTCTTTATCTCTTCTGCCCTACTGATCTATGAAGGAACTTTTTACCATTATGTGGCTACAGTTTAGCTCATGTGTACCAACATAAGAAAAAAAAAACTTATCAAGCAACAATAGTGTAATACTTCCTATATACACTGTTATTTTTTACTTGTGTATATAATAAATCTTATTAACTTATAAGAATTGAAATTATTTCTTCCTTGACCAAGTTATAATTGAGTAAAGTGTCGTTCAGCTTCCATGTCAACATTGGCTTTCTATTATTTATGCTGTTATTGAAGATCAGCCTTAGTCTGTGGTGATCTGATCGGATGCATGGGATAATTTCAATATTTTTGAAATTATGTAAGAGACAAATTCATATACAAGTGCCTATGTGTGTAATCTTAATGAATGATGAGCGAGTTGCTTCAGTTGTGGGCAGTGAGTGGTCTACCATTTGTTTTGCTTTATAATGCATAAATTGTACTTAGTGTCAAAGTCATACGGTATTGGATGCCTGAGAAGAAATGTTACCTGTGGTTGTAAGTAGTTATGTAGGGCTGGGCCTCTGCAAGAAGAGCAGGCACTCTTACCACCACTACTGTATCCCAATATGTCTTTTTTTAAGAATTCCATTGGCCATAAGGTTGAAGAACTATCCTAGTGTTTCTGTAATTTAGTTAATTGCTTTCACAAGTTTTCTTTATTATGTTGTTACCATATCCAATTCTTTGTACATATATGTTTTTCTAATATGGAAAGACTAATTTCTATTTAAGGATTATATAACCAGTACCATTCTTAGATTAGTTGACAGAATTTTAAGTAATGATCCATGCTATGAAGAATTTGACACATTTTTAAATGGAAGAATCCTCTCTTAGGAGGTGATTAGATCACAGGAAAAAATGGAAAAGTGACAAATAACAAAAACAAATTGAAATGCACTCAGACCCATTCATCTGCAATGTTAAATAAACCAAAGTGCTTATTAAATAAATTGAAAATCACCAAGATGTTTTATAATAAATTATACTCCTAATCATGCCTAAAGGCTGCATCACTCCAAGGCCAATATTGGAAGTATAAATCAAGTAGCTTACTTTACTTTTCATAAAAATAAAAAACTAAAAATACTTTAGAATCACAATAACACAGCCATTTCATTAATCAAACATAAAACTGAAAAGAGAAGTATTTAGATAGTAATGCTGATAGTATATTATTTGTACTACAAAAAATTACCTACATTTCATTGACAAGATTATTTCTAAAAAATGTATGCTAATAAGAAAATCAAGTACATGCATTTATGGTTATATATTGTGGACATGGAATATATTTTAAGACTTCTCAAAACATTGGAGTCAAGAAGCAAATCAGTATATACATTATTTTATGCTGTAAGCAGCATGCATTTGACTTGTGTGTGTGTGTGTGCCACAGAACTACTCGTTAAAAGCTAAATATGTAAAAATAACCCTTCTTTAGATATGATAACTAAGAATGATTTTGAAATCCTTTAAGAGAAGAACAGGAGCATAAACTCAAGGTAATGACTACAGAAAAAAAAACAGTTTACTTTATGTATCTACACAATCACAGTGACCTAGAAGTTCACATTTATCAGGAGGAAGTGTCAAATAAAGCAGTTTTAAAATAGTGGCAGCCCAGGTGGTTAGTTCACAGGTCTCAGCACAGGTCTGGCACAAGTAATAGAAACAAGTGCCTATTTATACTGGAGAAAAGGGGACTCTATCACACATTTTTGTCATGATTACACTTGCAAAACATCTTACTACATTGTTGGAGTCTTTAGTTAAAATAGGTTATTACTAACTGAAAGTTGCATACTGTTTTATTAACTATTCCATTTTTAAAGCTGTATATATATATATTGGATAGTAAAATTTGTATGAAATCAATTTTTTTCTGTAAGTTCTGTATGCATGTACAAAAACCTAGACATGTATAATTAATTATGTGTATATGTTTACCACACATTTATATGTAAAAGTAATAAGAAAATTTTAAGTTATATTTACCTATATATTAAGAAACAAGTGTTGTTTATCATCATGGAAATATTTATTGATGTTTTCATTAAATCAGATTATTTCTGCTGTCTTCCTGAAATATTTTTTAGCCTGAAGATTAGATTTGAAAATGTGTGAGACTGAATAACTTTTAAATAACTAGGTGCAAGTAAAGAATTGTAAAAATAACATTTATTTGCCTGAAGTAATTGTTGTCTCAAAGGATTACGGCTGAATAAGCTCATCTTTTCCAGTTGTTCTTAACTCTGCTTGGCTGCTTCAACTCAACTCTTCTGGCTCAAATGCCTCTCCAAGATGACTGATCCAACCTGGTTTCTTTCAGCTTCTCATTGAATGTCTCTGCATGGCCTCTAACTAATTCTGGCAGTCTGTTCTAATCTTCTGGCTCCTTACTCTCTGGCTTCAAGTGCCTCTGCTGACCGCTCTGAACTGCATAAACTCATGAACTCAACTCAACTATTGTACACTCACTGTACTGACTGCCAATGACTGACTGTAATCTTTGTGCCCTAGGGTATTCAGCAGGTGTTCTGAGAGTTGGTCATATCCTATCTCTGACTTATTCTGTCAAACCTTTCTCTGATTCTTCACATTTTATGCCCTTCATTTGTTTGGCATTAATGATGTGCACTATAGGGATGTCTGTATTCTAGACAGATTACACAAACATTTGGATGTGATCCCTTGCCAGAGCAGACATACTACTGTATTAAACTTTCTCAGTAAAGATCTATACACAGGCTGCCTTATACTTTATACCACCCACTATGTAACTTTGCTTCACCATTTTCTGAAATCTGCGATAACATATCCATTAGCTAGCTGCATTAAGTGATGTTTTTATTTTATTTTATTATTTAATTTCATTTACTATTATTCTTTTATCTATGTTTATATGATGTAGGAGGTCCATGTGTGTCTGAGTGTGCATGTATGAGTGTATGTGAGTGTAATTGTAAGTATATGTGTTACGGATATGTACATATAAATGCAGATGTCTGCATGCCAAAATAGGAGTGGATTTCAGCAGGTGTTTATGAGTCTATTTTCTCTTCCAAACATGGAATCCTTGAATTTAATGCTCTTACATATCTTGCCAGCCCTAAAAGAATGTTCAATGCAAATTTAATAACAGAATTCATTTTGCCACATGGCAAGAGATCATAAATCTTTAGTTCAGTTGATTACTAGGTAAAATAAACTAGTTGTTGGATATCTGTATTTTTTTTAACACAAACAAACAAATGAGCAACAGCAAAAACCTTCTCTGGGGAAAAAATGCTGCTTTTATCAGGGCAACACCCAAGATGACCTGATCATGCCCATTTGTGTCCACATCACCTGAGCACGAAACTCTGTTTCTGATTGATCAACCATTCTGAAATTGAAGAAGTCTGCTACCTGTAAGAGTGGTATTAGAATAAACAAAGCCTCCGGGTCCCCATATACCTAAAGCATGATCACTGAGTGTAGATATTAACATCTACCTGTCTTGCTAGTGGAATACTTAAATTGATCTTGATGTATTGATAAGGCTGCATATAATAACCAAAATGTTGCTGTTGATAAGAAGAAATTGATGGTTTCTAAAAGTATCTTTTGAAGCATTAAAGACAGAAGTCTATTAAGTCACTAGCACTCCCATTATTTAGACAACTCCTTAAAGGATATACATAAACTATGCACCTTGGGGGCTACTTTCTGTGCCTGTATAATTGACTGTACTGCAAAGAACTATAGACAAGCATTCAGATTTATAGATTTGGTTTGATGTGTGTCGTACATTACAGTCAAGAATGTAGCATGTGTAAATCAATTTACTTACATAAACAATATAATCACTCATTGACAAAAGATACATTAGTGAATATTTCTTTGTTCTTATTCCTTACAAAGATTTGTGTATTAAGCACCAAATCCATATTGAAACATGCAACAATGAGCAATGTTTATCTGAGATAATTGTTAGTAATTCTGATGATGTTTTAGCAATATGTGTGCCAGTTTTGTATGAAGGAGACATTTCCGGGGAGAAGTTCAAAGTTTCTAAAAATTAAATCAGGAAATCTAGGTTATAGGCAGCACTCTGAGGAGGCTTGATCTCTGCACAGGAAGGACAATTTGTACAAGGACAAATTTGGCTGGATTGCCCCTGTCTCTTTGATGATGAGAAATGCTTGATACTGGACAAATAGCTCAGTGATTTAGAGAGCTTACCATTGGTCCAGAAAAACTGAATCCAATTTCCACCTCTCACGCTAGATTTTTGTCACTACAGAATCCAGAAAATTCAATACCTTCTCCTAGTTTCTGAGTGTACCCCACCCGAAACCCATTCACTTAAATGTAATTAATTAATAGAAATGCAACTGCTGGCATATTTACTAAAAATTCACACTTTCAGACACAGTTCTCACAAATTAACCATAGACATAAAAACAAAATTGGAAAAAAAATATTTGTTTGGCATATACTCTGGCAAACTCAGAAAAACTAGTACCAGGGTACAAGCTTTAGAAGCTAAAATTCCTAGGTTTTTTATTTTTTAATCATTTAAATTTGAACATCAGTTTTTATCTTCATATTATACCAGGAAAACTGGATAAACTATAAACACACCAACAAAAGTAGAATAACAGAATTAGCATATAATATGTATTTATTATTTAGTTAGCATTATCCCTATGTGTAACTTGTGAGAAAGTCTTGATTTATAAGTACCTTCATATATTTGCACAACTGATAATTCAGCTTCTGCCTGTTTATGCTACCATGTGATGCAAAATGTTCCTTCCAACACCCTTTTTCTATTTTGTGAACATAGTAGTCATATTTCTAGCATTCAGCCACGTATGAAAACAGGCTAGAAAATACCCAGATGGAAAAATCTACTCACATGACTGTGGGTTGTCATGGCTTTGATTATTAGTGCACAGATATGTGGTAACTGAGAAAGTTTCAAATGCCAGGCATGTGGCCCTTTATTGTAGTACCCGAATTTCATTATTTCTTTAAATGCTTCTCATTTTGCTTTGCTATGGTTTCCAAATTTTACTGTACAAAATGATAAAACTTCTTTATTAAAAATATATGGCCAATAAACTCTATACTATATTCATGTGATCCAGATATAGTCAATGGAGAGCCTGTTCTTCTTAAGTCAAAAGAAATGGACTTAATCTAATTCTGGAAGGGTTATTAGAGTGTTCTGTAGCCTTGACTACAGGATCCTATTTAAGGACTCAGATTAAGGCCCCTTGGTCTTGCAAACTTTATATGCCCCAGTACAGGGGAACACCAGGGCCAAGAAGTGGGAGTGGGTGGGTAGGGGAGCAGGGCGGGGGGGAGGGTACAGGATAGCATTTGAAATGTAAATAAAGAAAATATCTAATAAAAATAAGTAAATAAATAAATAATCCATTCAGAATTCCTCAGGTGGTGGTTTTGTGTAAAGGCTGCATTTAAGGCAAGGAAGCCAAGCAAGCCTGTGATCAGCGGGAAAGCTGAGCCTGCCCCTCCCATGACAGAAGCCACCCACTGTCACCACCTGCTGCAGGCTCACAGCACTCATGGCCCATTGGGAAGACCTGTGGACAGGGAATGACTGGAATGCAGAAACTGAGTCATTTGCCTGCATGGAAGTGAACTCCTCTCCTGGGCCTGTCCCTTGATAAGATGTGATATGACACAGAAACATCATTACATTCTGTGCATGTTCCAATTGACTGGTGTACATTAAATAAGTGATAAATGCAGAGGTCAAAAAAAAAAAACCCTCAGGTTAAGTACAATACCATTAATGCTATTTTCTTCTAAAATTCTTTCATATTTTCTTAAAATAGTAAGGACATAGAAATTGAAAGCATTGTTCTTCGCTTATGGATTCCTGATATGTAATGAAAAGCAGGATAAAACTTGATAACTCTACTGTTAATTTTTATCTGACTCTCTTGCCTGCAGTTTGGGTCCGATTCCTCCTTTCCTCTGCACACTGGCATGCTTATCACTTAAGGAATGCTCGTGAATTCATCTCCATCTTTCAATGTCAAACAGAAGCAGAGCTAAGGTATTCTGCTTCAACTTTTTAGTTAGCAGGGGAGGAATGCATTTCCTTCTGAATGCATTGCTTTTATTCTCCTCTCTCTGCCTTTCCCATTCTTCTTTCCTTGTCTTGCTAATTTCCTTCTTCCTCACAAACAGTTCTCTTTCTCAATTTATAGATGATTTTATTTGTACACATATGTATTTTAAATATAGACTCTGCATATATACTGCATGAAAACATGAAGTATTTCTCATTCTTCTTTAGACCCCTCCTCCTTAGTGCTTTCTTTTCTACTCTCATGTCAAAGAGGAGCATCTGTCTTCTCTCCAATTAATGCTTTTGATACCTTGTCACATGTACATGGCTCAAATGTATGGGTTTATATTGAGTCATCTCTTCTTCACTGTTAGAATGCATGCCTTTGCCCAGCCCCCCTCCAGAGGACATGATGTTGTCATCATGACTCCGCAATGTAGTGAGGGATTAGGTATTGTGGTGGTTCTACAATTACTCTTTGTGCTTATAAATGTTCTGCCCACTTGGTGTATTTTATGTTGCCACATATGTTTTAAGACCTTTTCGTTTTCTACGTTTGTTAAGTCTCATGAGGATCACACTGAATGAGAGGCTCACTCTTGGTAATTTATCTGTGTTCACAAGACATGGCTGACAATCCCAGATGATGGGAGCACTTTCCATTTTCCAATGTCTCCTTCAATTTCTTTATTCAGTGTTTTATGGTTTTTAATCATCTTGCATAGATTTATTTCCAGGTATTCAAAGGTCATGAGTAATATTTCTTCATTTGTTTGTTTGTTTGTTGTTTGGGTAAGGGAGTTTTGCCTACCTGAATGTCTGTCCATGACTTCTGTGCCTGATGCCTATTGAGGCCATAATATGTAATAGATTTTCTAGATCAGGAATTACAGATTCTTTTGGGCATCAACTAGATGCTGGAAATCAAACCCTGGTCCACTGGAAAATTAATCAGTGTGCTCTTTTTATTATATAATATTTTATTTTATTTACATTCTATTGCTCCCTGCTTACTCTCCCTCTCACAGTTCCTCATTCCATTCCTCCTCCTCTGAAAGAGTGCTCCTCACCCACCAGTTCTACCCCTTCCCTGGGGCCTCAAGTCTCTTGAGGATTAAGCACATCTTATTCCATTGAGGCCAGACCAGGCAGACCTCTGCTACATATGTGCCAGCGGCCTTGGACCAGCCTGTGCATATACTCCTGGTTGGTGGTGTAGTCTCTGGGGGCTTCAGAGGGTCTGGGTTAGTTGAGACTATTGGTTTTCCTATGGTGTCACTCGCCCTTTCAGCTTCTTCAGTCCTTCCCCTAATTTGAAGATAAGGGTCCCTGACTTAAGTCCAGTGGTTGGGTGTTAAGTATCTGCTTCTGTCTCAATCAGCTGCTGGTAGAACAGTTAGGTAACACCATCTATTACAAAACAATCCATTCTAATTTGACCTTGTAATTCAAGCAGCCACCTGTGTTTGCTAGATTTTGTCACAAACAAAAATAAAATCTTGTTTAATATTTGTATGCAATGGGTAAATTTACCGTGTAGAACCCAGTTGTACTAAATAAATACTTAGTTTACTAAGTAAATATTAGGCTATTTTCAGTCCCTCAGAAATCAGAATATGCAAGGAAGCATACTCTTGTTGTTTAATTTTTAAAAACCCTCAATTCTCAATTCCAAGTCTTTAACTTGAAAAGCTAGCAAAATGATCTTTTATATATATATATATATATGTATATATATATATATATATATATTGTGTGTGTGTGTGTATGAAGCACAACATAATTTACAATTGTATATTTTCAAACAAAATGCTCTTAGCAAAAGGAAGGTAGAAGAATTTCTTTACTCTTTATTCAAAGAAAATTCAATTAGCATTTTCCTGCATCTAATTTCTATTAGTACACAAATTTGACTCATAATGTAGTAAAATTCTTTTACTGGCACAAGCTGATGTATGTCATAGTCATAAGAACAAAGTAGCTAAAGGCAACTGTACCCAAATTTCCAAAGGTATTTTGTTGCTGGTACATTGCCCCTTAATTTCTATGACTACTAATGTCCTTGAAATTTGTTAATACAAAGTAGAAGGTTTGGTTTGTCCAGAGGAAAAACATAGAGACTGAATTATAAGTTTTGGAATTGATGAAACTTTCGAGGTCACTAACGTAGTGACTCCTATTATTGTGATGTAAAGTAATTGAAAATATGTATTCTGTCATGGAGCATGAACTAAATGTTGCTTAAAATCAGTTCATTTTTTTTCACTAAAATATCCTGCTTATTATTTTAGATTTTGAAGTGGAGTATTTATGTTTTTGAACCCCAAATTTTTCAGACAAATCAAAGATAAAAATTGATTCTTCTGTTGGCATGAGATCTTCTTTCTCTAAAAGACCTTAGGATATATTGTTAGCACCTCTGGTGTGTAGGGAACGAGAAAGAATAAATTGGTTACAATTGTTTGAATGCTGCCTAAAATCCTGTAGAATGTATCTAGTGATTCAGAAAACAATTTTAATATTGCAGTTCTCATAGGCAGACCTACATATTGCTCCTACTAAAATATAAATCTCCTTTATCTTATAAATACATGACAGGTAAGTTTAAAATTAAATTTTCTAATCAAACACTCCAATAGTTTTGTTTCTTATTTTAGCTTGCATATACTTTAATAAAATCTTAAAAGCACCAAGAGTCCAGGAAGATAGATCAGTTTGTTAAATTCCTGCTTTGTACACATCATGAGAACTGGGGTCTAAGTACTCAGAATTCATATGAAGGAAAGGGAGAGGTCCTACATATAGGTAAGGGACCTGAGAGCAGAAAAATTCATCTTCACCAATGGAAGAGTCCAACTGGTTATCCAGTACCAAACAGTCAGCCATGAAAACATATCCACAAGTAATGTATAACAGTCTGAGCAGGCAATATTGTATATAAGCATTTACATATGTATATACACTTGTATATATGCATGCACACACGTATATATGCATGCACATATATGTATATTGTGTCTGTTTATGCAACAATAAATCAATGAAATGAAGTGAAAATTTAAAAAAGCAATGGATCTAAAAGAGATCAATAAGGGTTGTATGGGAGGATTTGGAGAGAGGAAAAGAAAGGAAGGAATGATATGACATTGTTATCTTAAAAATATAAGAAATATGTTTTTTTAGAATATAGGAATATATCTTTTAATTACAAGTAATGCACTTTTAATTCTTGTTCTGGGGCAGTAGAGACAGGTTCATCTACGAAACTAACTATCCAGCTAGTCTTGTCTACTTGTCAAACTTCTGCTCCATTAGAGAGTAGATCTAAAAATAAAGGTGCACAGCACCCTAGGGAACAAACACAAAGTATCGATGTGAGGACTTAGCTCATATTTATCAGCTACTTTTTAACAGGTATATATTTTTCAGCATTATCATTACTTCTAAGTTTCATACTACAACTGCGTATTTTACATGTTTAATCAAATATATGTAAAACTTCGCGTTACTCCTCCTTGGCAACATCTTTCTGTATTAAAAGTCTGCATAATCTGAATAGGACAAAACTGAAAATATTTCAATGTTTGTAAGACACTAAATTCAGCTGTCAGTAGGGTATTTAAACCTTAGTGATAAAGCCTTTAAATCTATTAATATTTGTACTTCTCTTTATTTGAATTTTAGTATCAGCAGAGAGAAAATTGACGATACTACCTTATTTTAGTATGGACACAGACACATTAAAATTATTAAGATATATATGTATGTATAATTACCTTCTGAGTTTAATGCTTATTCCATCAAGTAGTAAAATCTTATTGAAGACTGCATAATTTATTGTAGCTAATTTAGGCACTCGAACATTTTATGAGACTTAAAAAGCCTCCAAGGCTTTTTCACCTTGGGAAAGGCAATTGATGTTTCTTTCTGAGAAGAAATTGCTTTCCTTTAAACATTCCTCATCTATTAGTCTCTTTCTAACAGCCCAGGGTTGTGCATAAAGCCTGGAATTAATGATTACACAGCAGGTAAAAAAGATTATATACATTTGGACACATCATATGCTCTAAGCAAAAGTAAGAGTCACAGCCAAAGCAATTATACTCATGTTTCAAAACTATTTCTATAATCCTATAATTTTCATTCTGTATTTTTGCTTTTAAGTTGCAAGTAGAATCATAGGGAAATTTAAGCCTATAGTACTGTTACTTGGGCTGACATTGTAGATCCTTGACAGTGCATTTGCCTCATCTATACAGAGCACTGGGTTCTAATTCCATATATATATATATACATATATATATATATATATATATATATATATATATATATATATATACATACATATATATATAGTATGTATGTAATGTACATATTATATATACATACACATACATATATATGATATATGTTTAATATCTATTATACATATTATATTAAAGAACACACACACATATATAGAGAGAGTTAGTTTGTTTTATGAGTACCTTACTGCTGTGAAATACAGAGTACTTGCCTGAGAATATTAGGTGGCTAGAGAATCCAATAACTGTGGCTCAAGGTACACTGATTACCTAGAATTCCTTGTTATATTATCTCTCTCCTCTCTCTTGGAATCTTGTGAAGAGAGACATGAAAACAAGAAGCTAACAAAATTTGTAGTGTGTATATATCTATATCTATACTATACCTATACCTATACCTATATCTAATCTATCTATCTATCTATCTATCTATCTATCTATCTATCTATCTATCTATATCTATATCTATATCTATATCTATATCTATATCTATATCTATATCTATACCTATATACTACAAACTGAAAATTACCACAGGAAATCAGAAATTAAAAGCCGTCATAAGTTGTCTTTAGCTTGAAAACCCAGGTTACTGGTAATAAAACCTGGGTAGTTTGCTGCTAGAGAGAAAGCTCAGCACTGATATTACTGGTCTTTTAAAGGACCTGTATTCATTTCCCAGAATTCACATGATGGCTCACAAGCATATATAAGTCTAGTCTCAG
This sequence comes from Mus caroli, assembly GCF_978045245.1. Lineage (NCBI taxonomy): Eukaryota > Metazoa > Chordata > Mammalia > Rodentia > Muridae > Mus > Mus caroli. The sequence continues at coordinate 92,154,094 of NW_028227265.1, forward strand.
AATACTTGACACTTTCTTCCAACCTCCTTGCACACAGTGGCACACAAACATATATGCAGCCTAAACACTCATTCATATATGAAATAAAATTAAATTAAATGAAAATAGAATTAATAAAGAACCAAATAAAATATGAGTCTGAAATATAACAGTTCAAATAACAGTAGTCAGTGACAAAAGACAAAAGGGTTTCATTCAAGTGAAGGTGATAAGCTCTTCCAGAAGGCAGGAGGCATGTTAGGATATGGAGATGTTTACTTAACAAAGAGCTAGTGAGGAGTTCCACAAATTAAAATAATGTGCTAACTAGTAAAATTAATAAGTTATCCCTCAATTTCTTTAGATGAAAATAAATGACAAATGCTTTATATACCAAAGACTTGGCATCTCTTTGCATAAGGGTAATTGACTTTCTTGATTCCTACTTACAAATTTAAAGTACTGTACAAAACAACTAATCAAGTTTATTATACTGCAGACATCATTATGTTTCACAGGTAGGAAAATAAATGTGTCTGTTGTGCAAAGTAATTTATTGTACACTAGCCAACATGTTATCTTTATAAAATGTTTTATCCTATTCTGCATTTTCGTTATAGTATGGTATAGTTTGCCATTCTGTTTGGACCATAAGCTTGTGAAGAAAATTTCTGTGTATAAGCAGATCAGCAAAACCAGACATCACAATTATCCAAAATCAGAAGTCCTTTTCTGTAACTATCTGAGATGAGTCAGCATGCTTACATAGCAAGCAAAGGTGCTTGCCAAGGAATTGGTGACTTGAGTCCTGTGTTTACTTTCTTCCTCATATTTAGTATGCGTGCACACAGTAAAATTGATGCTAAACTTTTTTATGTAACAAGAGGCATGCTGTGAAGAATGATGATTGCAAAGATATCTGATTCCACGGAGGTGGGATGTGTTTTATTGACAAAAGGAATGAAGACTGCAGATTAATACAAGTGTTAATCAAAAAGCATGTAGGGTAAAGAGAGCTTCCTGGATCACAGAGGCACCGTTAATGGCATTAAATACTCAAGTTGAAAAGGGTACAAAAGAGAGAGAATTACATAAATTCTAAGTAATCATATCCCTGGTTTTGAAGTTATTCTCAAGGACATTGAAGCTAACAGAAGTATCCTCCTGGATCAGGACAGAACTTAATGTATAGAAGGCAATTTCTCCAACACTTGATTTCCTGCTATAGAGATATAACTTAGATGTTGAAAACCAGAACAAAAGACAAAGTATTAGTATATGATTTACTTTATGCCACTAAAATTGTCTTAATTTATTCTAGTAGAAACATTATATTAAATCAGGCAATGATGCAAGTCAGCAATATTGGTTCACTAAATATCTATATTTATTTCTCTTACTTTCTGAATGATGTGCTTATAAAAACATAAAATATGTAATACAGAAATATGAGAACTCTATCTTAATTTGTGAGAAATGATTAAAATTACCACCAACATAAAAATTTTCAATGTATAAAATGTTACTATAATTTGATTAAGAGGAACTTTTAGTCAAAAATAGGTAAGCACCATATCAATTCCAAATTCAGATTGAAAATTTCTATGTATACATGAGTGTTAATGTATTATGCATATATATATACATGTAAATATATATGTAAACATCTGTGTGTGTGTGTGTGTGTGTTGTGTCTGTGGGTTTTAAATGGATCTTACCTATTTTATGAAATAATGTAAGTTCAAATATCTACAAAGAACATCTCTAAATCCTAGTGGGTTTTGAAAATGTATTATTTACTTCAAATGCTTGAAATACTTTTCTTAGAATCTTTTTGAATGTCTGGAAAACGAAGTGTTTTAAAATATCTGGAAAGAAGTGCTTCTATTCAGCTTTCTCACCAGCTGTGTTTAGCAATCATTGTTTCTTGATTTCCTCCTTCTGTGAGGTACTGACTGCATGGAGAGCCCTACATTTCCCATAAGAGTGTCACTGATAAAAGATCTGAAATGCGAGCTGAAAATGCAAGATGTTACAATTGCCCATAGTACACATTCTGAGTTTTGAATTTCACCAAACAGATCATCAAAACGTTTCAGTACACAGTAGGCTAGCAGTCTTAAGTCTTCCTTGTCTTTAAGGTGTGTTATTAACTTTGACTCTGAGGTCCAGTGAGGGAAGTCACAAGGTTAGGAAGTGGACTGGGAGGATTGAGAAGCATATGTGATAGGGGTGCATGATGGGAAATTCCCAAAGGCTAAATAAGAATATGTTGTTAGAAATAAAGTAAAAGCTCCATTATCTTAGGATGCAAGACATATTTTGATAATATTGTGTATTCACATGTGTATGTACCTCAGCTCAAGCACCTTGGCATGTCTGTGAAGGTCCGAGGACATTTATGGCAGGTGTTTCTCTCCTGCCCTCTGCTTTGAAACTCACGTGTTCAAGCTTTTTTTAGCAAGCACCTGAAGTTCCTGAGGCATCTTGTTGGCTCTCTGTAATATTTTATCTACACAGTCTTCTGATGTCATTCTACAAAAGAGTGTTATGTCTTAAAATGCGTGTTGTCCAATAGTATCTTATTTGGAAATATCAATTAACTTTTGCAACTTATTTGCTTTGCATGTAATTTTTGGTTGTTTAATTAGGACAGTCTCTGACTTGGGATTATACAATACATTATTCTACACATTGCATAAGAGCAAAGTTAAATCCAAGTTTATGTCATGTGTATATTTACTGGAGTAAATGGGAAGATTACTGTTGTGTAGGCAATGGGAAGTGTGTAATGTATGCTAATGTTGCAAGGGCATCTTATGAGGACACATTCACTACACATATTCAGTCTTTCAGCAGTATTTAAGTGTGAAGTATCCTGCCCAGTTTTCAAAGTGACTGGGATTTGTGCCTGTACAGTGTCCATGTTTATGAGTCAGGTGTCAATCACAGATCACTATAGCAAATCTGCAGTCTTGTGAATCCCAAAAATGAATGGAAGGTGCTATGGAAGCAATTCACCTGTTATAGCACCTAATTTATTCACTACACATTTATTGTTTTTCTTCCAGTTCAAGTAACAGAACAAGTGTTTCATGGTATTTGTTTTGTATACTGCTGGTATTAACATATGAATATATTTTAAAGGTAATATCGTATTCAGCTTTCACCAAATCTAAACTATTACCTCACAGTAAATCAAAATGTTTAGGGCTGAGTGGCATTTTTAAATCACTTCAATGATTAAAAGGCTGTAAGGATACAGGCGCAAATGTAATGTATAAAATATGCATATGAACCATGGATAGGATGACATCCTAAATATCTGGTGTTAATAAAAGTATATTTACATATCTGATCATTTTATGAGTTCATAAAATATTCAATTTTGATTTTAACCAAAATAAGTTCAGTTTTGGACTTTAAGAAATACTTGTTTTCTCTGCAATAACAATATGTTAGATATACCATGACTATGTATAAACTGTAATCAATATTTTGAATAATTATTTAATAGCCAGAATTTTATCAATACATAATTAAGTGTATGATGAACAGTTAAATGCCTAGAACTTAAAACATTTTGTAAAATGTATTGCTATGTAGACAAAAATCTAAATAAGTTTTAAGACCTGATCCTATCAAATATAATTCTTCCAGATGAGCTATTAAATGAAATGCCCAAGAATTTCCCCAAGATACCAATTTATAATATGCAGCATCAGGTCACAAAATTGATATATAGTATAACAAGTAAAGTTTTATTTCATTTCTTTGAAATATTTTTTACTTCCTTTTTAAAAGGAATTCAATAACTTAAATATTAATTTAAATATACATATAAAATATAGTCATACTGATGTCAGCTTTGCCATATTCTGTAAAGAGTATAATACACTTACATTTTCAAGATCTATGACTCCTTGCTCAGTAGAATGTACATAAATTCTTTAAAGCCCCAAGTGTATTTCAACATATTATAAAAGAATAGCTATTCTTTACAGAGCTTAGTATTCGTGGAACCTTGGAAATCTCTGTGTACAAATCCAGACTGAATATTGCTAATGAATCACATCAGGTACTAAAGCATTCATCTCTGATGTGCAACATTTTTGCCCTTCAGGATTCTATGTTCTGAGATAAATAAATCTAAGGGGATGAGTATTAGCATGTAGAAATGCATGTGTGTTCACACTGACTGAAATATATACATACATATGTATATATAAATATGTGTATATAATCATTATTTTCTACTGCATTTTATTTATTTATATAGCTGCTTATCTATAATCTAAAATGGAGTACCACTATTTAACTCAGACTGGCCTAAAATTATTTTTGCCTCTAGAATATATATATATATATATATATATGAATATATCTAGACTACACATGTAAAATATATATATATATATATATATATATATATCATGATCCAAACTACCTAAATTTAATAAGCTAAATATAGAACCATTAAAATGCTGAGAAGCTGATAGAGTGACTCATCTGGTAAAGTGGCTTGCCACCAGTTAGATGATGAATGTCAAAGCTGAAATCTTTATGATGGAGGGACATAAAATGTCCTATACTATCTTCTTAACAAAATAGAAAACGAATAAATGAAAACAAACTTTCCTTTAAAATGCCATAATTTCTAATAACTTGTATCTTTACTTTAAATCAAAACTTAAAAATGAAAGATATAGATTAGAACCATAAAAGGTTAACAAAAAATGTAAAGCCATATATTATGGCATTTGCCTTTAATCCCAGAAATCTAGTGGCACACATATGTCATCATATCACTTGGGAATCACAGACTGGGAGATTTCAAACTCAAAATTAGCTTGAACTATATAGTGAGATCCTGTCTCAAAGCTAACTTAACAAAAAAAAAAAAAGAAAGAAAGAAAGAAAGAAAGAAAGAAAGAAAGAAAAGAAAAGGAAATTAACCAAGGAGTGGGAATATAGCTTATTGCTCATGTATGGGCAAGACCCTACATGGATGCTAACATGGTAATTTTTAAATAATATTTTGTAATTTATGACCTGATATATAGTAAAATATTGGGGTACCATCAGTGTAATAGTGGCATGGCTGTTATGAAAGTAACCAACTGCTTCCTGCTTTAATTTTACACCTACCCTATAGGAATAAATACATGCTTGCTACTCATGACCTGTAATTCACAGGTGCATAGTACTGATTTGTTTTTCTTTTGCTAAATGGGCATAGATCAAAACTGCTTCCAGAATTCATGTCTCCATGTCCACGTAACTTTCAGACCTCAGTGGAGAACATTCCTTTGTGTAGTGGTTAGTGGCTAATGGAGAGTCACAACTGCTCAAAGTGCAATGAATAAGTATCTGTGGAGTGTTCAGTTACATGTATGCCATCGATATCACTTCTTTACCCCAAGTCTGTGTCTACTCTGAAAGATGATAAAAAATTATAAGAACTGGAGATCAGTGCAGACCAAAGGGAAACCATGCCTTCTGGACGTTGAAGGATCTCTGCCTTCATGAACTCACAAGTGATTACTTGTGGAAAAACTTTCCAAGAACAAGCCATTTGCTGTTGAGAATGGAATTAGAAAGCTTTATGAGTTGTTAGCCAAGGAGCTATAGACACTTAATGGCTGATGTTGATGAGAGATTAAATTTTCTTAGCCAACAATGCCTGAGTGGATAGCCCTATGCCCATATATATATATATATATATATATATATATATATATATATATATGACCAAAACAAATTAGACATGATATGTTATTGTATTTAAGTAACATAAAATGGGGAAAAAAGGATACATAATCTGGAAAGAGTGTTGAACTAGGATATCACAAGAGTTGGTTTAAATAGGATCAAAATAATTAGTAGATAATTATAAAATAATTTTCATAGAAAAAACATCTTGTGGATATATTTCAGTTAAATACATCAGAATGAAAATGTATGATTTCATGAGATATATTTTAAACATAGCCTTATATATTTAAACATAGGCTTATAGTAGTTACAATTTAGATGACTAAATCAAAGTCTTTGATTCAGTGGACTTTAACTGAATGTGAAAACTGACATCCTGTACCTTCCAGTGAGAGAGGTGAGAACTGGATCACAAGGAATGAGAGTGACAAGAGCATACACCATCAGTTGTGCTTTCCTACACTGTGCCTTTCAGAAGCGCATCTAACACTTCAGAAGAAAACAGGCTCCGCAGACAAACACCACTGGTGCCTCCTATAGAAAATATGCAAGGTCCATAATCTAATCTATTCCATAACAAGCCATACTGAACAGCAAAGAAGAAATATATTTAAAATCAATTCTACTTTTAAAATGCAGATAGATTTATGTTGGAGATACATTTACTGTCAAGGCAAGTACAGTTGGGACATCTTGTGGAAGGCACTCATTGTAGCACAAGTGTCATTCTCAGATACTTTATCTTCTGCACATTATGTTGCTTCCGTTTTTATTTCTTTTTTAAAATATATATATTTAATTATAAGACTGTGCTTTCTGAATGTACACTTAAAGCTAGTATCAGGCATCAGATACCATGATAGGTGGTGGTGAGCCACCATGTGGTTGCTGGGAATTGAACTCGGGAACTCTTGAAGAGCAGCCAGTGCTCTTTCACACTGAGCCCTCTCTCCAACACTATTATTTCATAATACATATACTTTGCCCACAAAATCGAAATAAATTAAACTGTCCCAGATTTTTCACTTTTACCTCCTGCTTCTTACCATCATTTACACACACACACACACACACACACACACACCCCGAGACCAATATTAAATGAATGAGCAAATGTGGTTGTTAGGGAAAAGATATTAACGTGGCTTTGAGGTAAAGATATTAATTTTTCTTTACAAATTTCCATGCTAACTTGAGTTTTATTTTGATATTTTTAAAGTCTCTTATCCTACTGTATTATTTTAAAAAATAACCTTGGGAAAAATAAAAGCATTACACATCATAATTAACCATATACAATCACTGTACAACTTAATGAACTTATATACAGTTACAATTATATTGCTTTTATGGAGAAAGATCTTGCTTAATTTTTTGCAAAGATTAATTTTATCTATTTTGTAATTTCATAGCTGGTGAAATAGTACCTTCTAACCACAGACACATTGAAGACAATAACAATAGTTTACAATTATGGATTTTTACAGTTGTTCTCATTTTTCTTCTTAATGTAACTGCCACTTCTTAGAAATAAACTTGCTAAAGTAATTTGTTTATAATTAATTCTTTTAAAAAAAGAGACAACTTTTAAAGGTTTTATATTGCATTTCTATAATGCTTTGTAATAAGAATAGACTTGAAAATGTGATATATTGGGGAAAATTAAGTTACACTCTATTCAAATTCACTAACTAGTAATGTTTTATTTTTATATCAGAAACATAATTCTAACTAGTTAGGTAAAGGAAAATGGTTGTCATGTTTTTGAAGATAGCCTGGTGTACATAGTTAATTCTAAGTCATCCTAGGCCACAGTATGTGACCTGTCTCAAAGAAAACTTAAATGACTGGTTAATTATTTTACTTTGTGAGGATGTAGAACATATGAATATGAATTTGCATGTTTTTGATTTATTTAATTTAATATTTATTGAGGTGGCAAATGATAATTGAAAGGGTTAGATAAAATAAATATGATCAATTTTGCACATTGGTACTTCATGTGTATATGGCATCATAAAACTGTAATCTCTGTAAGGAGACTGAGGGAGGGAAATCACAGATATGATGCCAACATGGACTAAACACTAATCAATCAGTTTTGCAATATTGGCTATATAAAGTTACAATAATATAATAATAAAGTATAAAAAGTTTTATTTTAAACACAATGAAGGGGCATGGAATGGTTTTATCAAAAAATAATACATAATATAATATATGATGAAAGTCAGTCTAGCAGTCCTTTTCCTTTAATAATAAGATGAAATGTTTGTCTGAGATAGCACCAAGAGCTAGAAAGATAGGGGATAGCAACATTAGGAATTAAGGAGGTATCTGGGCAGATGTTTCAGTAGGCATCGTGCTTGATGTTCAAGTATGAGGACCAAAATTCAGAATCCCCAGAAACCCATTAAATGTTTTCTATTAATGTGGTAATCTCAATTTAGAGAAAGGATTGAGACATATTCCAAGCTCATGGCCATCCGACTTATATGAACTTGTGTGCCTTAGATTCACCCTGTGTCAGAAATGGGGTGGATAGTGACTGAGGAAGACACCAAGTGCTTGTTTCCTGCAAAGGTACATGCAGAGGTATATCTCCACATGATGTAACCTCCCCCAACACACATACACCCTCACAAGTTACATAAATTCACAGTCGTAAGATGAATAAAACTTTTAGGGCTCTTGAAGTTAAGACATTTGACTGACTCTGAGTAGCATCAAAAAAAAAAAAAAAAGAATCTGCACAATTACAGGGCTGAGGATGTATTTATTTTTTTAACAGCCTTTAGGAATGGTAATCCCATTCACTTGTGTGTTCTGTAACTAAAGTACAATGTTCTGAAAAGGAAGATAAAATGAGATTAACACAAACATTTCAAGGATATCACTTACTATGAACATTTGAATATAAATATTGTGAATTCATGAGTTGTGGTGTTGAGAGGAATTACGAGGAGTTGGGGAAGGCGAAAAGATACTCTGAGTATGCTGCATGAAGAAACATTAGTTAAAAAAGAGGTCTGCTTAGAGATACTTACTAAACCTGGAATGGCATAGGAAGATTACCCACAGACACTGTGTAGGAATTATATGCAAATTTGAGGTATATATAACAGGTAATTATAATGTAGATCAAAGGTCATTAATCCCAAACAGCTCTGGCAAAAGAAATCCTATCGAGGATTAAGATAAAACCAGCGGAGCGTACAGAAATAGATTAGATTTTAAATTATCCTCAAATTATACATTTCTCCTTGAAAAAATCAATTGTAATAAATGGAGAGTATAGAAAGAAATATGGTTTGAAAAAAATTAACATTTCAAATAAGACCCCTAGAATCTGTAACAATCCGAGTATGTATAGTTGGCAGCAAACTTTGTAAGACAAATCACTAGTATTAGCCATCATACCACATACAGTGTGACATTATCCACTTTGTTTCTTATAAGGTAGTATGTTCCTTGTGTATTATTTAAGAAAAAAAAAAGTAGCCTTCAGGCATTCTGACAGATCTTGAGTAGAATAGTTTTTACTTAGATAAAAAAAGGTAAAAAAGAAAAAAAGATAAAATTTGTATCTACAAATACATCATGCAGTTATGAATTAGAATGGGATTTACACTTTAAAAGATGAGTCTTAAGAAATCTCCAGATGCTACCATGTGCACACAGTGATTAAGCTCTGGACGAGTGACAGCTGAAAGATACTGGTTGGATTCAATAATTCTCTCTGAGAATTTCTGTGCTGGATGTGATATTTAGGTGGCACCCATATCTTTTACAAAATGCTGCCAGTCGCTAAAAACCTGATTTGTCATATGTTCTCTCTGTGTATATCATTTTCCCCATGAAGTGCTCTGTAGGGCTTGGTGAGAGTCGCATCTTCATATTTGTGGATTTCTACAATTTTCATCTTAATAATAAAGTTTGAGAGCAAAACCTATCACATGAAATGCAATTAATCCATAGCTGTCTGTCACTTCTGGTACAGTACTTTAAATGATTGCTTGATCATTATTACTTAGTGAGTGGATAGATCACTGAGGTTACAAACTGAGCTGCTGAGCCATGTTGACAGTAAAGCAAAGTGGCTGTGTATGATATAGTAGAGAAAGGAAAGTTGCTGATGCAGGAAAAACGTAATGATATTTCTGGACCAATCAATCATCATGCGTCCCTAATAGAAAGAAGGTCATAGCCACAAGGAGAGGGTTGATCTTAGAAGAAAGACAAATTATCCATATAAAGAGAGACAGAGACAGTGAAATAGAGAGACAGACAGACAGACAGAGACAGAAAGAGAATATTTGAAGGGATATATGGAGGTGAGATGATATAGTGTTGGGACATATGTAAATTCTTACCAGATAATTTCTATTAAATTAGTGAGGGTTAACTATAATCACCAAAGAAAACTGACAATGAATAGGAAAAGGAAGGAGTTAAACATGATTTTAGATAAACATGGAAGTGAGTAAAGAAAGGAGGGATAGTAGGTACTTTGTCTTTGCTTTTGTTTTTTCTTTCTCTTTGGGGAGCACAGGACATTAATTTTTTTAGTAAGGAGTTTCAGGAGAATATCACCTGCATTTCCTCTTAGTTCCTACTGTCTTCTTTTTATTTTTTCTCATTAAAAAGGCTTAACTTGGCCATTTTTCAATTTTATTTTATATGTGATAATTGTTACCTATGAAATATTTTCAAACGTGTTCTCTGGCTCCCACTTTGCATTGTGATCTCTTTCGCCAACAAGTACTAATCTCTACCGAGGAGGCATAGCCAAAGGAGTCTTCCAGAAACTCAAATTTACCTCTAAACTTTTGACCTAAATTATTCCTTTTGACAATAAAGTTATCTCTCCTCAGGAGACTTGTTATAGAGGCAGAAAACTCTATTAAACTCTGTTTAAAAGAGAAGTGTTTAATCATAGATTTTATGTATGTACAAAGATGAAAAGTATGGTGAATACATAGTGAAATGTATAGTAAAGCCTTTGTGTCTGGCTTTGAGGGAAATGTTTCAACAAAGCCTTTCCTTATTTGAGTCAATCATTAGAGGCTGAGAAATTGGGGACTGTTTGAACCTTGAAGATATGTTGTCTCCTGGAAGTTTGCATTTGATGCCGTAAGAGAACCTGCAGCTGCACCAACTTTGGTCCTCAGATAATCCTGGCCCACATAGAGTTCTTGTGTTTGATTCTGACTAGCCATGGTTAAAGGGAACTGTGATTTGTGTGGATTGTCTGCTTACATAGGCAGCAAGGGCAAGATAACTTTGGTATCTGGAACCTTTCCCAGCCCCAATTAACCTTGAGTAATGTTTGAATAAAGTAACTGGAGTGAGCTAGCTGGGTGTCCTTCTTTTCCAAGAAGGCTGAACCCCTTTGCTCCTTTGGAAAATGAAGGCTTAGCATCTTAGTAAGCTTCACTGTCTACTCTGGTACCTACAAACCACATCACTCAATATCTGGCACCCAACATTGTGGACCAAAAGGGAGAGGAGGCCAGACTCACTAGGACTGGAGGTAAAAGAAGTTGTGCTTAGGAGGAGGTGAGTCTCCAGTTTTGGCAGAGGTCACGGGAAATTCACCAGCTGGTCTGGGTAATTTCTCATCTCAACAGCAGAAGTATGTGCACTTAATTAGATGTTTATTGAAAGGAAGCTGGGTGAAAGGAAAAGAAAGATATTGACCTCTTTGCTTTAATTAAAAAGCATTGTCTATGCTTTAAATCAACTCCATATGTCCAATTAAAATTGTCGGCATGAAAAAGAGTGATAAGTACTTTAAGATGAGACCACCAGAGAGAAGAGCAAGTACCTATAAGGACTTGGTCTTGAAGTGCTTTAATTTTAAATGCCTTAGAACTATTACAGAGCTAACCATCAGAAATATATAGATCTAGTATAAAGCAGGATAATCGGACAGAAAGTGAGGAGATTATCTCAGAAGAAACTGAAAGAAAGACAGATGAGTTGAATGGAGAGGAATTTTCTCCCCTCCCTTTAGATGAGAGAGACATAGGAAAGAATAGATCATAAACATACTATGCAACTTCAAATATTAACTAAACAAGAAGAAAAGCTTTTGAGACAAAAAGTTACTTCCTAAAACAAGAGAAAGTATATTAAAAAGTTAGTTCCCCCAAAAGACGAAGGTCATGAATTTTTTTTTTAAAGTTACTTCCCAAAAGATGAAAAAGGGTATAAAAATATAAAAAGTTACTTCCCAGTAGAAGGGTATGGAAAACTTTTAAAAAGATTGTTTTCTGAAAGAATAGAATGTGTATAAAAGACAGCATTTTAAAAAGGGTGTTTAGATAATCTGTAGATTTCTTTTGGCAAGATAGCCATTTTTACTATATTGATCCTGCCAATCCATGAGCATGGGAGATCTTTCCATCTTCTGAGATCTTCTTTAATTTCTTTCTTCAGAGACATGAAGTTCTTGTCATACAGATCTTTCACTTCCTTAGAGTCACGCCTAGGTATTTTATATTATTTGTGGCTATTGAGAAGGGTGTTGTTTCCCTAATTTCTTTCTCAGCCTGTTTGTCCTTTGTGTAGAGAAAGGCCATTGACTTGTTTGAGTTAATTTTATATCCAGCTACTCCACTGAAGCTGTTTATCAGGCTTAGGAGTTCTCTGGTGGAATTTTTAGGGTCACGTATATATACTATCATATCATCTGTAAAAATTAACCCAAGAAGAGCCCTTCTCTTTAAAAAGAGAAGTGTTTAATCATACATTCTACATATGTATTATATATGAAAAGGGCAGACATTGGGCTAATGAATGTCAATCAGTAAAAGATGTCTAAGGCAATGTTTATCATTGGGAAATAAGATGAGGAGACTAACTTAGGGCCCAAAAGCAAATAACATCAACCAGTAATATCCTGAGAGCAATGAAATAGTTGACCAGTATTAGAGACTTCATGCATGCTGCTTCAGATAGTGCTGCTCTTGACTTGGCTGCAGGTAAATACCTTATACTTCCTTATATTATATATGTAGGCAATATCTTATATTTCCTAATAAAATAGCCACTGATGTATATGGGTCTATTACTATTCTACAGGAAAAGTAGCAATAATCTGGGGAAGAGGTAGTTTCACAGCGAAAGGCTTATTAAATATCCAGGGTTAATAGGTGAAGATGATGAAGATGAAATTGAAACCATGGTGTATGTTAAAAAACAAACAAATATACAATTAGAGTCAGCAGCAGATTGAATTGCTCAATTATTATTACTCCCAAACCCTAAAGATAAGGCAGCTCCTTGAAATAGGACAGGAGGAGTTAGAGGTACTGGGAGGGAAGTATTTTGGCAAACTGGCATTAATGATGACAGGCCAAAGTTAAGGTTTATGGTAGATTATTGAAATTGAAGGTTTAGTGGTCAGTGGAGATGATGTATATATAATTTATGAAAAATATTGGAATCAAAGTTGAGACTTAGCCAGGCATCGTGGCGCATGCCTTTAATCCCAGCATTTGGGAGGCAGAGGCAGGTGGATTTCTGAGTTCGAGGCCAGCCTTGTCTACAAAGTGAGTTCCAGGAAAGCCAGGTCTATACAGAGAAACCCTTTTTCAAAAAAAAAAATTGAGACTCTTGCAAGAAGTCTCAACTCAGTTTATAGGTATTGGTAACCACTAAAATAGCATACCCCACTTTTAAGAGTTCACACTTGGGAATACAACTTCGAAGGTTAGGGAAAACTATATTATTGTTGCATATCCACCATTATGGTTTCACCCTGTAATATTAGAGCTAAAACTCATCTGTTCCTCGCATTTCTGTCTCCTTCACTGCCCATTGCTTTGCCAACCTCCCCTGCTTCTACCTCTTCCATATTAGTTTCTTTCCTTTTACTGAATCTCATACAGTTGGAGGCACATATTTTGTAGTCTTTACAAATAAATTTCATTCATTAGTAATATGATCACTAATTCATGGTTTTTCTTAGGTGAATAAATAGCTCCTTCCATTTTTTTAACCATTTTATTTCTCTGAAAACACCTTTTCTTGTATGGAAAATAGCTTTTCCCCATACAATATACTATGATTATTGATCTCTCTAGACTCCTAGTTCCTCCCTGCTTGCTTACCTAATCGAATCTACCCTCTTTCTGTATCTGGCCAGAAAACATACATATAAGGGATAAAAATAAAATAAAAATATAATAAGACAAAAGAAAAATGGGGATGGGATGAAACAAACAAACTAACAGAAAGAAAAGAGCCAGAAAAGGCACAAAACAGTTATACAGGCAGAGACATACTCATTCATACATACAGGAATCCCATAAAAACACAAAATGAGAGTGGTAATATTTACAAAAAGAAAAAAAAACTTGTAAGGTAAAGAAAATAAATTAATTAATTATTCAAAATAAAGCAATGTAAGTAAAAAATTAACACTGAAAAATCATAAACTAAAAGTCTCTGATGGGATATTATGGGACAAGTAATGTTGAATTTGTTTCCTTTTTTGTTTATTTTTATTTTTGAATTTGTTTTCTGTTTTGAATTGTTTTGCATTTATTGTTGGGTGTGGGCCTACTCTTAAGAGAAGGTAGTTTATTTTTTTGGTGAGAAAACTAATTTTCCATTTTCAAATAGTTATCAATTGCAGACAGCTTGCCAATTAAGGATGGGTGCATGTGTCCACTTCTCCTTTAAACTCTAGGTTCTCATCTGGTACAGAGCTGTGTAGAGCCTGTGTTTGCTCCCAGTACTTCTCATTTCTCCTGCCCCATTTACTGGAGTGGCTTTATCTTTATGATTTAGGAGTCATAATCATTGAGCAATCCTACCACCTGGCTCTATTTTTTTTTTTAACATATGTCACACTCACTTGATGTGAGTCCATATGCCTGTTGCTTCTGCTATGTTTAAAAGACTGTTTCTTTACTACCCTCCATTCCTCTGGCTCTTCACATATTCTGACTTCTCTTCCACACCCTGTGCACACTTGTGTAGGTCCTGTGTTTGCTGCCTCAGTCCATGTGAACTCATATGAAGGTATTTAGGTTCTACTCCGTTTGCCCCTTTAGTGTCCTTCATCCCTCTGACTCCTCTAACACAGAGTTTCCTGAGCCCTAAGGGTAAGGAGATGATGGAGACATTTCATTTAGGGCTAAATGTTCTGAGTCCTCTCACTCTGCATAATGACTGCCTCTGGGTCTCTCTAGTTGTGTCCTTGAAGTGTCTCAGATCATGACAGCAATGCATCTTGCTGCTCTAAGAGCTTAGCAGAATGTTATTAGGAGCCATTCTATTTACATGTTACTTTTGAAGAGCAGTATTCTTTTGGTTTTCTCCTAGGTGACTGGCTTTAATCTCTTGTTCTTTGCCACCCAAGCAGTGTCCAGTATGGGTTCCATCCCGGAGTGGCTCTTAAAACAAGTCATTCATTGGTTGTTTGCTCCCACAAACCCGTTGACAGCATTTCACCAATACATCTTGCTGCAGGACACCATTGTAGGGTTTGTACTTGATTGATGTTTAAATTTCCTCTCTGGTAGTATGCAGTGTACCTGCTGGTACCCAGACACTGGTGTTAAGATCCTTATTTTTAAACACCAAATGATGCTTCCTTATTTGGCATGTCACAGTTTATCCATTAGTGTAAAAGAAATCATAGCTGCTCCTATTTTTAGGCAATCATCAGTGAAGATAGTATTACCATCCTAGTGTGGGTTTTTGTCTACATATAGCTTGTCACAGTTAAGCAAACACAAACAGGATGATCAGTTTATATGATAGGGGTATACTAAGTTTTGTCAGAACATGGCAAATTGTCTTTCTTTTTTTTTAATATTTTTTATTACATATTTTCCTCAATTACATTTCCAATGCTATCCCAAAAGTCCCCCATAGCGTCCCCCACTTCCCTACCCACCCATTCCCATTCTTTTGGCCCTGGCATTCCCCTATATTGGGGCATATAAAGTTTGCAAGTCCAATGGGCCTCTCTTTCCATTGATGGCCGACTAGGCCATCTTTCGATACATATGCAGCTAGAGACAAGAGCTCCGGGGTACTGGTTAGTTCATCATGTTGTTCCAACTATAGGGTTGCAGATCCCTTTAGCTCCTTGGGTACTTTCTCTAGCTTCTCCGTTGGGAGCCCTGTGATACATCCAGTAGCTGACTGTGAGCATCCACTCCTGTGTTTGCTAGGCCCCTGCATAGTCTCACAAGAGACAGCTATATTTGGGTCCTTTCAGCAAAATCTTGCTAGTGTATGCAATGGTGTCCGTGTTTAGAAGCTGATTATGGGATGGATCCCTGGATATGGCAGTCTCTAGATGGTCCATCCTTTCATCACAGCTCCAAACTTAGTCTCTGTAACTCCTTCCATGGGTGTTTTGTTCCCAATTCTAAGAAGGGGCACAGTGTCCACATTTTGGTCTTCATTCTTCTTGAGTTTCATGTGTTTAGCAAATTGTATCTTAAATCTTGGGTATCCTAAGTTTTGGGCTAATATCCACTTATCAGTGAATACATATTGTGTGAGTTCCTTTGTGATTGTGTTACCTCACTCAAGATGATGCCCTCCAGGTCCATCCATTTGGCTAGTAATTTCATAAATTCATTCTTTTTAATAGCTGAGTAGTACTCCATTGTGTAGATGTACCATAATTTCTGTATCCATTCCTCTGTTGAGGGACATCTGGGTTCTTTCCAGCTTCTGGCTATTATAAATAGGGCTGCTATGAACATAGTGGAGCATGTGTCCTTCTTACCGGTTGGGACATCTTCTGGATATATGCCCAGGAGAGGTATTGCTGGATCCTCCGGTAGTACTATGTCCAATTTTCTGAGGAACTGCCAGACTGATTTCCAGAGTGGTTGTACAAGCTTGCAATCCCACCAACAATGGAGGAGTGTTCCTCTTTCTCCACATCCTCGCCAGCATCTGCTGTCTCCTGAATTTTTGATCTTAGCCATTCTGACTGGTGTGAGGTGGAATCTCAGGGTTGTTTTAATTTGCATTTCCCTGATGATTAAGGATGTTGAACATTTTTTCAGGTGCTTCAGTTGATCTTATGTCATCCTGTCTCCCTAAAAAAAATGACTGAGAGATCGTTGATGTATGCCACACCAAGACATCACTCAGTCACCTGTGCCTTTCATCCAGTGCACATCCTTGTAGTTTTGCACATGCTATTAAATCTATTTTCTCTACTCACCATATGCTGCTTTCTTGAGCAATCATAACCTAGAGTGAAGTTCTGGAATATATAACAACAATATGTTAAGGAATATTTGCACATAAAATTTCAGAGTACATATTCTAAATCAATAATAATAATAAAAAACCTCAGTAAAGCAAACTGTAGAAACTTTTAACCCTAAGATTTTAAAACAGAATATTACTTGATCTGTTACAGGCTAATATCAGGAAATTCAAGGCAGTTCAAAAGAATTATGATGTTTAAAATTTCAAACATTTTCATTGTAATAGATTAAGGCAAACAAAACCATTTGTTAGCCTGATACACATGCTGCTTTAGGCAACTTTGATATGGGATAAATTATAGAAGAAAATTAGTATAAAACCATTTTGAGGGAATATCTAATAGAAGAAAGATAATTGTGTCATCTCTACTACCCAAACTGAATTGAGAATACTAATAGAATAATAAAAATCACTAGTATTAAAACAAATCATAGTGATATGAAGCAGAAAATACTGCTAGTAAATTTCCATGGAGAATACTAACATTAATTAATGAGTTCATAAAATCATATATTTAAGACCAAAGTATTTCAATTTTTCAGTTTGTTTTAAAGGATTTCTTCTGCAAGCAGCTTTGAGTTTTCCTTTATTAATAAAAACATACAGTGTAAAACCAGTGAAATTTCATACAATAATTACCTATAGAGATATTTTATATAGTTTCTATTAATAAATTTATACTTTATTCCTCTAAGATGGTCACATAACTTAAAACAAAAAGAAAACAAAAAAAAGAAGCTGAAGAAAATGTGAAGTTGAGTGACAGAACATACAGAAATCATAAATTAGAGGGGGAACATTTGCTAGCAACACAATTTCTACAGAGAATTCTCTAAGGCCACAAATCATGAGTTGTGAGTGTCCCATAGAGTTGCAGCTGTATTTAGAAGTTTCAGAAAGCATAATGAAATACAATCTTGTATAAACTGGGTACATTTATAATTCTAGCAGTGCATAGAAAGTGACTTTCAGAGAGTGGGACACAGAGCAAGCATTCTGTCTTCTTGGCTCACAGGTTTTTCCATCCCTTTTGGGTGTTCAACTGCACCAACCCACTGTAGCCAACTTATCTTACTCCATTTATACATTTTACATGCACTTATATAAGTTCATATGTTCTTCAGGTATTTTCAGAGTAGGATCAAGACTTAAATAGAGGTTCATTCAAGAGTTTTATAATAGCAATTTTGTTTCATTATTATGGAGAGCAAGAAATGATTCCATGCTGGCTGCAATCTGGCGTTGCTCCTCCCCTGACTTATTTATCATGGCCAGCCATCAACAGATTTGCAAGATGCCATGACACTGATGATGGCTGCTCTTCCTTACTGTGGATTCTTCATTCTTGGTTTGCATTTTATTTAAAAATACTATTATTTTCTATAAACATCCTAACAGGAAAACACAGAAGATTTTATTTCCCAGTAATCTGAAAATCCTGAAACCCAATCATATTGATGTGAAAAATTAGCATGGAAATAACTGTGCATATTGAGAATGTCTCATTTTGCCTGTATAATATTGTTGTAATTCCATATATGGGACTTCTCATCACTTCTGTAAAATAAAATTATTTCAAATTGATTCACTATTTAGTTATCAACATCCTGAAAGCTTGGCTTAGGTCTTGGTTTTGGTGTTCTCTTAATAATTTCTAGTATGATATTGCCAAATTGACAGATATTACCATAAATAAATAAGTAATTACCATAAAATAATAAATTAAAATATTTGCATTATTGTGAGTTACCAATGAGAATTTAACTTTAATGCATTTTGAATATCAGATTATTTTCTCTACTTTTATAACATTTCATTTGATTAGAATAAGTAATTTGTGGAATTTATAATTGGGTAAATGACTATAAAGAGTTCCAAACAAAGAGCAACATTATTAATTTTATATCTTTGTTAGGGTTTTATTTGCTTAAATTTTTTCTAGATTGCTTAATTATCTCCTGAAGTCATTGTCAATATTTTTTATTGACATACATGTTAGAAACTGAGGGTCATAGATTGAAAGAGTAAAAAAGTATACATTTTCAATATATTTCTGGTCATTTGCCATTTTAAATTTTCATTTTGAAATATGAAATTTAGAGCTCTTCCTTTATGGCCTTTTGTAAGATGAAACATTCCATTTTCTATCTCCACACCATTAAACAACATACTGAATAGGCCAACAATATAACACCACATTGGAAATAAAAGGAAATTTGTGGGCTTGAGTATTTGAGTCAGCTGGCATTCAGCTTCTTCAATTATAAAAAAATCCAAACCAGCCTTAGTTACAGTGGATTTGACCTTTTCAGATTTATCTCACACGTTTTAGAATGATGCACTTACAAGATGAAAGCTGTCTGTGACTTTAAGATTTTTTCACTATCTTTTAGTAGCTAAAACCATTTGGATATAATAAAAGGGTTTGTCAAGGACAAGTAATTGATTTTCAGTGTGAACTCAAATCTAACATTAAAGTTATGTATTTTAACTTCTGGATATAGCTTGAAAGTTCTTTAGAGCAGAATGAAAGAAAAAAATGAGTATTCTTTTTTATTTCTAATGCATAAATATATTTTATTTTTCAGATAAAGGCATTTTATATGATTTATTTTCCATTCTTGAATATAGCTTAGAGTTCTGTATGTATGATGATTATCACTAGCCACTGAGGAAGAAATATGAAGATCATTAGTGTAAAATTTACCTCTAATATTTATCAGTGAAGCTTAATATCTAATTCTTAGAATCTCTTTTTATATCTATTTGTGACTGTGCATGTGTGTGAATATACATTGAGTAATACATAGTTAAAACTTGCATTTATCATCTATATTAAAATTGCACAGTTTTGAAAGTCACTTAATAATTTAGATATTCACATTTCCAGGCAGTAGATATATGATAATGCAAACTAAAGAGCATTTATCATTCATTTCAAAAATTTAACAACATTATTAAATAGAAAATTGCTTTGTATATTTAGAGAATACTAAATATTAAAAGAATGACAGCATGTTGCATGTCATACTTCCCAGATGTAATTGTTCTTTGCCAGTAGAAATATCTTTTGAAAATTATTAACTTTATATAAAACTTCGCATCCTATATATCTGTATAAGGCAATAAGAATCAAAGAGAAAGAGGCTTTCAGCTGAATGGTGGGAAATGAGTATGTGAGGGATTGGAGAGACGCTACATGAGATAAGCTGGAGGAGGAAAACAATGGAACATGATTTCAATTTAAAACTTATTTTAAATAGATTATGAGAAGCATCACTTCCACATGTGCCCACAAGACTACATGTGCTCACATTTGCCCATGAGCCCTCCTATTCCAGACAACCCCTCACTGAGACACTGGTCAGGTGATGGAACAAATATGTGGAGTATGTGGTTAACAGTAATCATCACACATGGTTAAAAAGAAATACCCATTTTATTTTTTGTGCATTTTTACTGTTTCTTTACTGTGTCATTTTACTGACTCATCATTGATTTCTACAAAGTAATTTGAGAGGAATTTTTACCAATTCATCTTGGAATTTTGTTTTGCATTTTAAAAATATGTAGAAAAAGGCCAACAATTCATTATGAATCCAAATATATCGCATCTAAAAGAAAGTCCTAATTTTAAATAAAACCACTATGGGCCAATATTCTTTCTTTAGAAATTTACTGTAAAAATAACAATGGATAACTGTAAATAATTACTTAATATAAGTTATATATTTACAATCAAATAAAATGTGTTCTACAAGAATTATACACTATAATACATTCTGATTAAATGAAATTTATTTTGAGATGCATGAATTTTTAAAAACATAAAAATCATCCAGTCAAACATCATATTAATTGAACAAAGAAAAGATATGCAATCATCTCAATTTATACGAAGTCACTTTTCTTTACATTTATTATGATTTTGTATTTATACATCTACAAATATCCCCGAAAAAAAACTGATAAAATCAAACATTACAGATGTCCTGCAAAGCAGCAGATAAAATTAACACACTGTCAGTTCTAGCTATATTCAAAACTGAGCAATCTGAATAAGAAATTAGAAATTAAATGTCACATATCATAGCCTTCAAATAAATAAAATAATCTAAAATTTACCCAAGAGAGACATGCTAAATGAACAATAAAAACATTCCTGACAGAAATTAAAGGAAACATTAAATAGAAAAATATTCAATGTTCATGAATTGGAGAATACAATTAAAATATCACTACTGGGCAAAATAATAAAATTCCAATACAATTTACATAGAAATCTAAATGGTGATTTCCTTTTGGGAAATGATATGTTTTTCTAAATTTCACATTAAATGTACTATAACTCTCAATTCAGAAGTCTTGAAAGAGAATCACTCAGGAATCTTCATGCATGCTTATTTGTAAACATACTGTAAAGCCACAGTGGTCACAATACTGTAAGATAAAGGCAGAGTTATACACATGCAATCCAAAAGTTAGACATTAAGTCTAGAGATGAGACTTTCCACACATGGTACATGTTCCTTGTCATATATATCAGAAAAGGTATTTCCAATAATATTAGGAACTACATTATACGTCCACCCGACAAATACTGACATTAAAGAATGTCCTAACAGACTATCAAATACTAACTGAAAAACAGTGAGGTAAATTTAAGACCTTAAATAATAGATATGTTTATAGTAAACACACGGCAAATATCTTAAGTTGTTGGACACTTAACACGAAACACACAGGCAATCACAGGAAAAAAGGACTAATTGGATGTTAGGAAATTTTATTTTTTTAATTTTTTTATTAGGTAATTTCCTCAATTACATTTCCAATGCTATCCAAAAAGTCCCCAGTACACTCCCCCCCCCCAGTCCTCCACCCACCCACCCCCACCCCTTGGCCCTGGCATTCCCCTGTACTGGGGCCTATAAAGTTGACAAGTCCAATGGGCCTCTCTTTCCAGTGATGGCCTACTAGGCCATCTTTTGATACAAATGCAGCTAGAGACAAGAGCTGTGGGGTACTGGTTAGTTCATAATAATGATCCACTTATGGGGTTGCAGTTCCCTTTAGCTCCTTGGATACTTTCTCTAGCTCCTCCATTGGGGGCCCTGTGATCCATCCAATAGCTGACTGTGAGCATCCACTTCTGTGTTTGCTAGGCCCCAGCATTGTCTCACAAGAGACAGCTATATCTGGGTCCTTTCAACAAAATCTTGGTAGTGTATGCAATGGTGTCAGCGTTTGGAAGCTGATTATGGGATGGATCCCTGGTTATGGCAGTCTTTAGATGGTCCATCCTTTCTTCACAGCTCCAAACTTTATCTCTGTAACTCTTTCCATGGGTGTTTTGTTCCCAATTCCAAGAAGGGGCACAGTGTCCACACTTTGGTCTTTGTTCTTCTTCAGTTTCATGCGTTTAACAAATTGTATCTTATATCTTGGGTATCCTAAGTTTTTGGGCTAATATCCACTTATCAGTAAGTACATATTGTGTGAGTTCCTTTGTGAATATGTTACCTCACTCAGTATGATGTCCTCCAGATCCATCCATTTGCCTAGGAATTTCATAAATTCATTCCTTTTAATAGCTGAGTAGTACTCCATTGTGTATATGTACCACATTTTCTGTATCCATTCCTCTGTTGAGGGGCATCTGGGTTCTTTCCAGCTTCTGGCTATTATAAATAAGGCTACTATGAACATAGTGGAGCATGTGTCATTCTTACCAGTTGGAACATCTTCTGGATATATGCCCAGGAGAGGAATTGCTGGATCCTCTGGTAGTATTATGTCCAATTTTCTGAGGAACCGCCAGACTGATTTCCAGAGTGGTTGTACCAGCTTGCAATCCCACCAACAATGAAGGACTGTTCCTCTTTCTCCACATCCTCACCAGCATCTGCTGTCACCTGAATTTTTGATCTTAGCCATTCTGACTGGTGTGAGGTGGAATCTCTGGGTTGTTTTGATTTGCATTTCCCTGATGATTAAGAATGTTGAACATTTTTTCAGGTGCTTCTCTGCCATTCGGTATTCCTCAGGTGAGAATTCTTTGTTCAGTTCTGAGCCCCATTTTTTAATGGGGTTATTTGATTTTCTGGAGTCCACCTTCTTGAGTTCCTTATATATATTGGATATTAGTCCCCTATCTGATTTAGGATAGGTAAAGATCCTTTCCCAATCTGTTGGTGGTCTTTTTGTCTTATTGATGGTGTCTTTTGCCTTGCAGAAGCTTTGCAACTTTATGAGGTCCCATTTATCGATTCTCGATCTTACAGCGCAAGCCTTTGCTGTTCTATTCAGTAATTTTTCCCCTGTACCCATATCTTCGAGGCTTTTCCCCACTTTCTCCTCTATAAGTTTCGGTGTCTCTGGTTTTATGTGGAGTTCCTTAATCCACTTAGATTTGTCCTTGGTACAAGGAGATAGGAATGGATCAATTCGCATTCTTCTACATGATAACCACCAGTTGTGCCAGCACCATTTGTTGAAAATGCTGTCTTTTTTCCACTGGATGGTTTTTGCTCCCTTGTCAAAGATCAAGTGACCATAGGTATGTGGGTTGATCTCAGGGTCTTCAATTCTGTTCCATTGGTCTACTTGTCTGTCATACCAGTACCATGCAGTTTTTATCATAATTGCTCTGTAGTACAGCTTTAGGTCAGGCATGGTGATTCCTCCAGAGGTTCTCTTATTCTTGAGAAGAGTTTTTGCTATCCTAGGTTTTTTGTTGTTCCAGATGAATTTGCAGATTGCCCTTTCCAATTCATTGAAGAATTGAGTTGGAATTTTGATGGGGATTGCATTGAATCTGTAGATTGCTTTTGGCAAGATAGCCATTTTTACAATGTTGATCCTGCCAATCCATGAGCATGGGAGGTTTTTCCATCTTCTGAGATCTTCTTTAATTTCTTTCTTCAGGGACTTGAAGTTTTTGTCATACAGATATTTCACTTCCTTAGTTAGAGTCACGCCAAGTTATTTTATATTGCTTGTGACTATTGAGAAGGGTGTTGTTTCCCTAATTTCCTTCTCTGCTTGTTTATCCTTTGTGTACAGAAAGGCCATTGACTTGCTTGAGTTAATTTTATATCCAGCTACTTCACCGAAGCTATTTATCAGGCTTAGGAGTTATCTGGTGGAATTTTTAGGGTCACTTATGTATACTATCCAGGACAAATTGAGAAGACCAAACCTACGGATAATAGGAGTAGATGAAAATGAAGATTTTCAACTCAAAGGACCAGCAAATATATTCAACAAAATTATAGAAGAAAACTTCCCAAACCTAAGAAAGAGATGCCCATGAACATACAAGAAGCTTACAGAACTCCAAATAGACTGGACCAGAAAAGAAATTCCTTCTGACACATAATAATCAGAACAACAAATGCACTAAATAAAGATAGAATACTAAAAGCAGTAAGGGAAAAAGGTCAAGTAACATATAAAGTCAAGCCTATCAGAATTACACTGGATTTTTCACCAGAGACTATGAAAGCCAGAAGGGCCTGGACAGATGTTATACAGAAACTAAGAGAACACAATTTCCAGCCTCCAGCCCAGGCTACTATACCCAGCCAAACTCTCAATTACCATAGATGGAGAAACCAAAGTATTCCACGATAAAACCAAATTCACACATTATCTTTCCAGGAATTTTTTTTAAAAATAATGTTTATCAAAAGAGGTTGATGGCAGGATAAAAGTCAACTCACAAAATATAAGAAAAAGGTATAAAAACACACAAGTATATTAAAGAATGCTCAATATGAATGCTCAGCACTTCTGATCATGAGGAAAGTGCCAAGGCAAGCTACTGATATGACTACCGTTACACATAAGGAAAGAATGTATGTGTTAATGAGAGGGTCAAAAAATTAGAAATTCTGTGCACCTTGGGTACCTTCTCTAGCTTCTCCATTGGGAGCCCTGTGATCCATCCAATAGCTGACAGTGAGCATCCACTTCTGTGTTTGTTTGGCCCCGGCATAGTTTCACAAGAGACAGCTCTATCTGGGTCCTTCAGCAAAATCTTGCTAGTGTATGCAATGATGTCAGCGTTTGGAAGCTGATTATGGGATGGATCCCTAGATATGGCAGTCTCTAGATGGTCCATCCTTTCATCACAGCTCCAAATTTTGTCTCTGTAACTCCTTCCATGGGTGTTTTGTTCCCAATTCTAAGAAGGGGCACAATGTCCACAATTTGGTCTTCATTCTTCTTGAGTTTCATGTGTTTAGCAAATTGTATCTTATATCTTGGGTATCCTAAGTTTTGGGCTAATATCCACTTATCAGTGAATACATATTGTGTGAGTTCCTTTGTGATTGTGTTACCTCACTCAAGATGATGCCCTCCAGGTCCATCCATTTGGCTAGGAATTTCATAAATTCATTCTTTTTAATAGCTGAGTAGTACTCCATTGTGTAAATGTACCATAATTTCTGTATCCATTCCTCTGTTGAGGGGCATCTGGGTTCTTTCCAGCTTCTGGGTATTATAAATAAGGCTGCTATGAACATAGTGGAGCAAGGAGCTAAAGGGATCTGCAACCCTATAGTTGGAACAACATGATGAACTAACCAGTACCCCGGAGCTCTTGTCTCTAGCTGCATATGTATCGAAAGATGGCCTAGTCGGCCATCACTGGAAAGAGAGGCCCATTGGACTTGCAAACTTTATATGCCCCAATACAGGGGAATGCCAGGGCCAAAAGAATGGGTATGGGTGGGTAGGGAAGTGGGGGGGGAGGTATGGGGGACTTTTGGGATAGCATTGGAAATGTAATTGAGGAAAATACGTAATAAAAAAATAATTAAAAAAAAAAGAAATTCAGTGCACTGTCTGTGAGAAGGCTAAATGGATTCTCTCTAGGTCTATAAAAAATTAAACTGCAAATTAACATGAAAAATTTTAGGTCTGAATGTGTATGTGGCAATCAGATGCAGAATTTAGAAGTTGTATTTAGGGGGCTGGTGAGATGGCTCAGTGGGTAAGAGCACCCGACTGCTCTTCCAAAGGTCCAGAGTTCAAATCCCAGCAACCACATGGTGGCTAACAACCATCTGTAATGAGATCTGGCACCCTCTTCTGGAGTGTCTGAAGACAGCTACAGTGTACTCACATATAATAAATAAATAAATCTTTAAAAAAAAAAAAAGAAGTTGTATTTATATATCCATGATTGTGAGAATAATAGGTAAAATATAGAAGCAATGAAAGTATTGATACACTATTGAGCAGGCAAACATAGATTATAAATGTGATGAAACATTATTTAGATTTTAAAGAAAATGTTTGAGGAAATTTTGTGACATTACGCTAAATGTAATATTTTGCACAGGAACATGCTAAATACATCCATATATATTAAAATATGTGATATTTAACATAGTAAGAATAATAGAAAAAATGGAATGTTAAGCCAGGAATTAGAAAGAGAGAAAAATGGCGCTGGGAAGTGGTGGTGCACACCTTTAATCCCAGCACTTGGGAGGCAGAGGCAGGTGGATTTCTGAGTTTGAAGCCAGCCTGGTATACAGAATGAGTTCCAGGTCAGCCAGGGCTATATAGAGAAACCCTGTTTCAAAATCCAAACGTGGCGGGAGGGGGGAGGATGGACACTACCTGTTGAATTGGCTCAGATTAATTTATTAAAAATGTATATGAAATTGAAAGATCGAGTATTGGTAAATCTAATTACCAACTCAACTGAACCTAGACTAAACCTGGGAGACAATCTCAATGAAGGATCGCATAAACAAGGTTTGTTTCTGATACACTGTCAGGATAGTAGTTTAATGTTCTTGCTAAATATTGAAAGGACCTTCAATATGGCGTGAATTATTCCTGACAATTTCTAAAAAAAATATTAAAATAAATTTAGAAGAGATAATGAAACTTTGGGGAATTGGAAGAAAATGCATTGTTTAGGTAAAAACACTATACTAATAATGAGATAATCTTGGGAACTAGTTTTCAAATCTCCATTTTTTTCATAATGTTTCCACAAAACTGGAAGATACATACATCCTTCATGATATTCAAGGGATATGTCATATCATATATCTATGCCGGTCATGAAAGGATTAATTGTACAGATGAATTTGGAATTTTTTTTAATTCTTCACTGTTTTTTCACAAGAGGCAAATTTATAATTATTTTATTATTGACCTTAAATAATTACTGGTGAAATATTGAATGTTATTATTTTTTTTTTAGTATTGCTCACTAGACAGCTTGCAGGTTTAAGTTTTAGTTTGCCTCGTGTATTCCAAAGAATTTTACTGCAAGCTGCCATGGCAACATCCCCTGGGAGCCTTCCTATGAGCTGTTTTTTATGTATAGTGCTGAAATATCGCACTCTGGTACATGATGTTTAGTGATTTCTACACTTTAAAGGTCAAGATAATCACCTAGGTTTTTGTTTAAAATGAAGTTTCAATAGATAAGGTGGAAGGCCAGAGTATCTGCATTTCTGACAGGCTCTGTCAATCATATTTAAATTAGTGTTGGTTAGTGTCGAAGGAAATTGAATGTTTACATCAATGGGAATGATGGAGGGAAGACAAAAGCTTTTTTGTGCCATGTTGGAGAAAGTTACATTTAATCATCGGACAGATAGCTTATATCCTACACCAGCCAATAGTGTTCTCTCCACTTTAGTACTAGCTGACTACAATCTAATTTATCAAACTATATTTAGCTATTCCAGATGCTTCACACAGATGCAGCCATACAACAAGTGAAACTTCATCTAACATGAAAGGTAAACTATTACCTTTTACAGTGTATCCACTTAATAATCCATCTTATCTGTCAAGCTAGTCTCTAAATGGAACTTGTCTTCATTTTTGCTTTAACACTGCTAATGTGCTAATATGCCATAATTAATTGAACCACTTTCCTCAGAGTAATCATTCAGGTAGCTTCAGGGTGTTATGATTGTTGACAATCAGCAAACTATGCCATGCATATGAATTTTCTCGAAGATCTGATATGTCATTATAGTAAATTCCTGAAAGGGGGATTTTTGATCAGAAAGTAAGAGTATTATATATCTCAAATAGGTTTTAGCAAATTCTCTCCAGTTTCTTGAATCTATGGTGATTTCTATGAGTAACATGAGCGCTTGTTTGCTGAGACTAGTCAACTCTAACTGTGTAATTGTTACTTAAATGGTAAGTGTAAGAAAATACCCTAAAGTTTAGAAAATAAAATTCTTACATCTAAGTTTGACATTTTCTTTCTTTGAACATTGTGACAGTTTTTGCCATATTAAATTATCTGGAAACAGGAAAAAAAAACATTGAGAAATGATCTCTGTAAGACTGGGTGGGGTGCATGTCTGTGGAGCATTTTTCTGACTCATGATTGGTATGGGATGTCTGAGCCTAGGATGGACAGTAGCTCTTCTGGGCAGGTGGTCCTAAAGTATGTAAGAAATCAAGCTAAGGAAGTCAAGGGGATCAAGCCAGTAAGTAGCATTACTCCATGACTTTTGTTTGAACTCCTGCTCTGGCTTCTATTCGCGACTGATTATGACGTAATAGTTGTGAAATAAAGCAAACCCTTTCCTCTACAGTTATTTTTGGTCAGTATTTTGCCATTACAACAGAGAAGAAATCATACCATAAATTGGTACTAGAAAGCAGGAATGGTACTATTGATAGACCTAATCATGAAACCTTTACATATTTTAATGTATTGTGAAAAGAGGGTGGAAATTTTCAGAGCATTGTTTGAGAAAAGCCAGTATTTAGTTAGCTGCTTTTGGGGAACTCAGAAGATAATACTAAGAAAAGAGCATATGATGAAGGCCTGCTTTAAGAATTTTTTAGAGCAAAGCAAAACCTATTGAATATTGGGATAATGTGATGTAAATGATGTTTTAGATGAAGAATGTATAGACATGAAAGCTATACTTCACTAGGCCTATTAATGCTACTTTCTTGAGGCCTGAAGAATCAGCAGTGAAATCTACTGTCAATAAAAGAGAAAAAAAAAGACATCTGAGAAAACAAGAAAGATCAATGGTACTGAAACTTCCACATCACTTTAACTGACCTTGTCTTCCTAAATTCTTAAACTAGATTCAGAGTGTAGCAGAAGTAGTGTGGATTTGCCCATCCCAGGTTCCTAGAATCTGCTACATTCATTTGCAACTGTGGTTCCAGGCAAACCATGAGCCCCTCCTCTCAATACTCTTCTATAGACTTGGGTGCATGTTGAGCCTTCCAAATTCTGTTTAAAATTTAATTTAATTTTTTTAACTTATTCACTTTACATCCCACTCACTGCCCCCTCCCAGTCATACACTCCTACAATCCTTCTCCCATTCATCTCTGAGTGGGTAAAGCCCCATTGGATATATCCCTGACCCTGACACTAAATGTTTCTGCGAGGCTAGGTGCTTCCTCTTCCACTGAGGCCAAACAAGGCAGCCCAGCTGGAGGAACATATCCCAAGTACAGGCAACAACCTTTGGGATTAGCCCCCACTCCAGTTGCTCCGGACCCACATGAAGATCAAGCTGCGCATCTTCTACATACTTGCAGGGAGGCTTACAACAAACCTGTGCATATTCTTTGGTTGGTGGTTCAAATTTGAGAGCCCCAAGGGTCCAAGTTATTTGATTCTGTTGGTCTTTCTGTGGAGTTCCTATCCCCTTCAGGACTGGCAATTCTTCCTCACATTCGGACATAAGAGTCCCCAACTCCATCCACTGTTTGGTGATCACTGCCTCCACTCCGTCCCAGGTCTGTCTTTTAGGGATATATATGAGTGTATCAAAGGAAACTGTTTTGCCTTGATGACCTAATAACAGTGTCCTCTGAAGTTGTTAATTCTGGCTCTCCATGCAAATTGGAAGACTGACCTTGGAGGTTGAGAACTTGAAATGTCAGGGTTAACAAGCAGTTCAAGACTCCAGGGCAGGTCCTAAGAGGGTACTCACATAGTTATATGTCTTTTTAAAGCTGGCAAAGTTAAAACATTTTATCACCATCCTTTAAAAGCACTATGTCATTCCAGTATGCATTCTGTTGAAAGTCAGACCTTTAGGAATCTGTCTGAAGGAAAATTCAAGTAACAAATTTTAAGCAACAGTTGGGAAGGTATATTAAAGTGGTACAGTAAAATAAATCCAAAATTATTGACTCTTTATTTGAGTGGATCTAGAGTGCTGTTGTGGCTATATATAATTTAGAAAACCAAGAGGTTTCAAATTAAAAGTAGTGGGTAAGAAATCTAAAAATAAAATTGTAGGGTGGCTAAAAATGGAAATTACTTCTATGTTGGGAGGTAAACTTCTAAAACAACATACAATATTTAGAATATAGTAGCCAAGATATTATTTTATAAAAAGTTGGGAACTCCTAAACCTGATAAACAGCTTCAGTGAAGTAGCTGGATATAAAATTAACTCAAACAAGTCAATGGCCTTTCTCTACACAAAGAATAAACAGGCTGAGAGAGAAATTAGGGAAACAACACCCTTCTCAATAGTCACAAATAGTATAAAATATCTTGATGTGATTCTAACTAAGGAAGTGAAAGATCTGAATGATAAATCTTCAAGTATCTGAAGAAAGAAATTAAAGAAGATCTCAGAAGATGAAAAGATCTCCCATGCTCATGGATTGGCAGGATCAACATTGTAAAAATGGCTATCTTGCCAAAAGCAATCTACAGATCAATGCAATCCCCATCAAAATTCCAACTCAAATCTTCAACGAATTAGAAAGAGCAATCTGCACATTCATCTGGAATAACAAAAAACTTAGGATAGCAAAAAACTCTTCTCAAGGATAAAAGTACCTCTGGTGGAATCACCATGCCTGACCTAAAGCTTTACTACAGAGCAATTGTGATAAAAACTGCATGGTACTGGTACAGTGACAGACCAGTAGACCAATGGAATAGAATTGAATACCCAGAAATGAACCCACACACCTATGGTCACTTGATCTTCGACAAGGGAGCTAAAACCTTCCAGTGGAAGAAAGACAGCCTTTTCAACAAATGGTGCTGGCACAACTGGTTGTTATCATGTAGAAGAATGCTAATCAATCCATTCCTATCTCTTGTACTAAGGTCAAATCTAAGTGGATCAAGGAACTCCACATAAAACCAGAGACACTGAAACTTATAGAGGAGAAAGTGGGGAAAAGCCTCGAAGATATGGGTACAGGGAAAAGATTCCTGAATAGAACAGCAATGGATTGTGCTGTAAGATGGAGGATTGACAAATGGGACCTCATGAAACTGCAAAGCTTCTGCCAGGCAAAAGACACCATCAATAAGACAAAAAAACCACCAACAGATTGGGAAAGGATCTTTACCTATCTTAAATCAGATAGGGGACTAATATCCAATATATAAAAAGAACTGAAGAGGGTGTACTCCAGAAAATCAAATAACCCCATTAAAAAATGGGGCTCAGAGCTAAACAAAGAATTCTCACCTGAGGAATACCGAATGGCTGAAAGAACCTGAAAAAATGTTCAACATCCTTAAACATCAGAGAAATGCAAATCAAAACAACCCTGAGATTTCATCTCACACCAGTCAGAATGGCTAAGATCAAAAATTCAGGTGACAGCAGATTCTGGCGAGGATGTGGAGAAAAAGGAACACTCCTCCATTTTGGGTGGGATTGCAAGCTTGTACAACCACTCTGGAAATCAGTCTGGCGGTTCCTCAGAAAATTGGACATAATACTACCAGAGGATCCAGCAATACCTCTCCTGGGCATATATCCAGAAGATGTCCCAACCGGTAAGAAGGACACATGCTCAGCTATGTTCATAGCAGCCTTATTTATAATAACCAGAAGCTGGAAAGAACCCAGATGTCCCTCAACAGGGGTATGGATACAGAAAATGTGGTACATTTACACAATGGAGTACTACTCAGGTATTAAAAACAATGAATTTGTGAAATTCCTAGGCGAATGGATGGATCTAGAGGGTATCATCCTGAGTGAGGTAACCCAATCACAAAAGAACTCATATGATATGTACTCACTGATAAGTGGATATTAGCCCAGAAACTTAGAATACCCAAGATACAATTTGCAAAACACATGAAACCCAAGAAGAATGAAGACCAAAGTGTGGACACTTTGCCCCTTCTTCGAATTGGAAACAATCACCCATGGAAGGAGTTACAGAGACAAAGTTTGGAGCTGAGACAAAAGGATGGACCATCTAGAGACTGCCACATCCAGGGATCCATCCCATAATTAGCCTCCAAACGATGACACCATTGCATACACTAGCAAGTGTTGGTTGAAAGGACCCTGATATAGCTGTCTCTTGTGAGACTAGGCCGGGGCCTAGCAAACACATAAGTGGATGCTCACAGTCAGCTATTGGATGGATCATAGGGCCCCCAATAGAGGAGCTATAGAAAGTATCCAAGGAGCTAAAGAGATCTGCAACCCTGTAGGTGCAACATTATGAACTATCCAGTACCCTGGAGCTCTTGACTCCAGCTGCATATGTATCAAAAGATGGCTTAGCTGGCCATCACTGGAAGGAGAGACCCATTGGACATGCAAACTTTATATGCCCCAGTACAGGGGAATGCCAGGGCCAAAAAGTGGGAGTGGGTGGGTAGGGGAGTGGGTGGGAGGGTATGGGGGACTTTTGGGATAGCATTGGAAATGTAAATGAGGAAAATACCTAATAAAAAGTAAAAAAAAAAAAAAAAAAAAAGTTGGACCTCAAACATGTTGAAGGACACTCCTCAAAGCCTGAAAGTAATTTATTATAAAAAAAAATTGCTTGCTTTTGGAGATGTTATGTAGTCTGTGAATTTGCTAGTGGATATTTGTTATTTCCTGTGTTTGTTTTTTATTCTAAATAAATATTGGCTTTAGCAATTAAAAAAAAAAGGAAAGTCAGTGAAATCTTACTGGATGAATGTGCTCAGGTTCAGCACACAGTGTGCTCTGGTCCAAAGGTAACCAAGGCTTACTTCAAAATGGCAGCTTAACGTGGTGATGTGTTAAAAGATTTCAGGTGAAACAAATTCTACATGCATGTAGTTGCAGTGTTGGAGTGTTCATGGAGAGAAGCTGAGGGTCCTAATGTTAGTGGTCGCTAAAGACTTTATCTCAAAAGTCAGGCGTTGAGCTACCAAGTTTACTGGTTCACTGTTGGGATTTTGTGCTGGTTAAATGGGACTGCTTTACACTCTTGATCTTCTCTTTTACAGTAAGAAAATATTTAACTTATTTATGGAATTTACTAAAATTGTTCCTAAATCACAATAAAATAAATATTTATTCCAATGATTTGATTGTTAACAAGAGGACTGGAATTTTAAAAAATGATATGAAATTATTTATCTATAGAGACTTTTTTCTTAAATATGTATTTCACCAGAACATTGACTTCCCTCAGTAAGAACAAGTAAGTGCCAATTTTACTTGACTATAATATAACAGTGACAGGAGTTCTAGACACTTGATAGCGTATTCTATTTTTTTTAATTTCTCAATCTCCTCAATGGGATTTTTCTTTAGGGCAACCATCAACTTTTCTTACTTATCGATTTAAAGTACTTAATCATATTTTATCTATACTTATAAGCTATAAGTATATCTAATTGTGCACTAGCAATAGTCAAAAGTGTTCACATATATGCTCTTCCTGGACTCCACTGCAGGAATCACACAAATATTGTCTTTCCATGGAAGTTAGTTAAAATACATTACTTGTTTCAGGGATATTGATATAAAGAGAGTAAAATTCAAGATTAAATATAATTGTGTTTTTACTATGTGAGATCATTTTGAAACTCCATGTAAAAATTGCTCCATATTTAACATCTGATTTCTTTAAAAAAAAAAAATAGTAGGACATGTGCGAGTCAAAACACAATTGGGAAGTCAATTTTTAATAAAAATGATTTGATAACATGCTAAGAGTTCTGCTGAGGATGAAAAATTGTCTGCATGTAGTCACACTAAAAATGATTATCTCTTACCACCTTGCTTAAAGTCTGTCATTTGAGTAAGGAAACAGGCAACTGTTTCAGTTTTTCTCACAAGAGAGTCTCTGTCTTCATCACCTGCAATCAGACTATTATCTTTAGACGGAGGAGAAGACTGAAAAACGGAGCTCCCTTTTCTCTTCTCAGCAGCAAAGTTTCCTATCAACTTTTCATCATCAGGATGCAAGTTACTTTAAATAGTATATCATGAATGTATTATTTATAACTAAATAATAAAAAATTACTAAAGAGTTATTACTCAATGAAGAAAAAATTATATGCGAAAACATCCTCTGGTTGGTGATATAAAATTAAACATACAGCTCAGAATATTTGAACATGTAGTAAAGGGTCTATAGAGTTTATGGCTAGGCTGACGAGACAGACGTCTTAGAGGTTAAGGGCACTAACTACTCTTACAAAGGACCCAGGTTCTGTAACTAGCATTAACAGGATATATCCTAACAGTCTCTAATTTCAGTTCCAGGAGATCTGACAATCTCTTCTGATCCCTATTAGCACCAGGGATATGCCCAGTTCATAGACATGCAGGCAGGCAAATTATTTATACACATAAAAGTGAAAAAAATCATCTCTATTAATATCAAACATAGAGAGCAACAGCCAGGAAAATCTTTGATGCTATGCTGATCATTGTTCTCTTCCATTTACCTCCCAATCAATGTTAACCTGGTAAACTTTTTGCAATCTCCACACATTTGTCTGCTCCAGAATGGTATGTGGTTCAAACCATTTATCAAAAGAGAGATAAACATATTTTCTATTACTGTAAAAATAATATTTTACTGTTTGGAGATCCCAGTTTACTCACTGACCTGCTGGGGACATCTTGAGGACTTTCAAGTGTTGTACTTGCTACAGTTATTTGTTTGTAGGATTTTATTTGGGCCCAAGGTTTCAAGTCACTTGGTTAAAATATCTTAAAAGCCAAATTTATGTCATCTAAAGGCGAGTATATACTTTGTTTTCTTCTTAGTTTTTATTATTTTATTTATTTACATTTCAAATGTCGTCACCCTTCCAGGTCCCCCCTCCATGAACCTCCACCCCCTCTCTCCTTCCCTTTGCCTCTAAGGGGGTGCTCCCCTACCCACCCACTCTCACTTCACCCCTCTAGATCCCCCTTCTCTGGGGAGTCAAACCTCCAGAGAACCAAGCACATCTCCTCCCACTGAGGCCAGATCATGCTACATATTTAGTGGGAGTGACTGACTAGCCCAGATATGTTCTTGAGTTGGTAGCTTAGTCCTGGGTGCTCTGCCAGCACCTGACTAAGATGGATGCAGATACTTGCACTTTGCTTTTTAAGAAACTGCCAAACTGTCTTCTAAAATGGCTGTGCCACTTAGTGTTCCCACCGGCTAGAAATTTTATTCCATTGATTCCCATCCTCATAGCTCTGATGTAATCAAAATTTCTTATTTTAAATTTTAAATTTAGTATTGTTTGAGAATTCCATACATGAGTGAAATACACTTACATCACTTTTAACATCATCCACAAAATTCCTCCAATGTGCTCTCACTCTCTTGTGAATTCATGGCCTCTTCTATAATGAATATTATACAGAGAGGCATGTATATATGTATATGTGTCTTAGTTAAGGTTTTATTGATGGGAACAGACACCATGACCAAGTCAAGTCTTAAAAAGAACAACATTTAATTGGGGCTGGCTTACAGGTTCAAAGGTCCAGGATCCTCAAGGCAGGAACACAGCAGAATCCAGGCAGGCATGGTACAGGAGGCTCTTGTCTTCGAGATAATTCATTCTTTCTTTCTCCAAAGGTATTAAATATCCTGTAGATTTTCTGTTACATGTGCAGACTTATGAAATCTCCCTACAAATTGTGGATGTGTGAGTGGATGAAGTCATTATGCATGTCAGATGAACACAGTCATATTGCTGAAAGGTCGTGAACACTTCTGTCATGTGGAGAACATTCAACCTTCGCCACCTGTGTGTAATGACACCTTGCCATTTTATTGTCCAATTTCTGATATCATATGTTTGATATCATTGTGTATGCTTACTTAAGACCTAGGAATTTTCTTTGCTGAGATGTATGTCTATGTACTTTCTGCATTTTTAAATCAGACATGTTTTAGCATTTATTGTTGTAGTTTTAGATTTCTTTGTGTGTCATAATAAACCAGGGCTTTTACAACTATTCTCAGTGTCTGCCTCTTGCATAGGTCTTCTACTGAACTGAATCCTTTATAAAACTTAGAGAGGAGCTAATATTCAATTATTCCATATTAAATGTGAACAAGAGTAAAGAGCTTTTTCAAACACAGAAAATGTAAAAAAAATAATAATAAAAATAAGGCAAGCCGTCTGCTTATTAATCCATTGCTATTTCCACTTTCTAACACTGAACCCTGACACCTCAGTACATCCTGCTAGCTGATTGACAATTTTCTAGTGTAAAATCACTAAACCTCTTATCATGCACTGCAAATATTTATAAAACTGAACACAGGACAGGAAACATGGACATTGAGGGCTGTTGATTTTCTACAGAAACTTTTTTTGTTTTGTTTTGTTAACCTTTGAATAGGTCAAATTTAGAGGAAGAGAGAGAAGGCTGCTTTTGAAGATCAGTGGATATATTAAAGGAGACCCAGCCTTAAGCAGGCACAGAGAGACAAATCATTTTCTAACTACGAAATAGCTAACTAGTTTTGACCTTGGAGACCACTTAAAACAAGTACCCTGTGCTCTCCCGTTGAGCTTAGAGCAAAGCAACTGTATCTTGCACAGCACACTGAATCATAATGGGCCATGTGCTGCTATGAATATTCATAAGGCAACCATATTCTGCATGCCCCATGATGATTCTGTGGATGTTGCTAGAGGGATTTGAAATACCACTTTTGTAGTATCCTTGAAAAGAATACACACATCATGAAAAACGGAGCTAGGGCTCAGGTAATTCTGTCCTTAGTGTGCACTTGAGAGACTGTCTGCAAACGATTTTGCCCTGTAGCAATGGCACAGAAATCCATCATAATGACAGAGATGAGAGGTTTAAACTTTCTGAGAATCTTAAAATAGATT
Source organism: Mus caroli (assembly GCF_978045245.1). Taxonomy (NCBI): domain Eukaryota; kingdom Metazoa; phylum Chordata; class Mammalia; order Rodentia; family Muridae; genus Mus; species Mus caroli. Next base: position 92,191,136 of record NW_028227265.1, read on the forward strand.
AAATTAAAATCTAAGTGGTCACGGTGGTGTGGTTTTACTGACTGCTAAACTTCCTCATACCTAAAAGGAACTGGTCTGATTCCATAAAATAGCAGTGGACACTGGGGGTTGTAATTTCACGTGATACCTTTAAAATTACAGCCGTTTTAAAATTGCTACCAAAGGTACTGGGGCACATTCTGTTAGACAGATAATGTTTCAGCACAGACATTTTCTCCTAGACTTCTCAGTTAATTCAGGGCTTCCCATTACCCTTCTGTTCCTTATGTTGAGCTATCCCAAATATACAGCCTATTTTGAAATGCCTTTTCTTAAATTCTCTCTGTAGTAGTTGAAATCAAAGAGGCACAGGCCAATATTTGAATGTAGGGATTCTCCAGAGGGCTTCTTTTGAACAGGATCATGGCAGTTAATTGTGATCTAAACTACACTCACGGGCAGGGCATTGACTTGTCAGTTAAAGCATTTTTGAGGCATTTGAACACTATGTGCCTTTGTCTCATTACATGAGGATGGCCCCACTGTACATTTATATGACAGATCTGCCTGTGAGAGCTGGGTATTTATATTTCCTTTTGCTTCAATGTAATGATAAATATTTAGCTTCACTTTCAATATATTTCCTTTTACTCCAAAGGAATGTTTTATTTCATTCCATTTATCATGGAATTTGATAGATTATCCTCAATAACAAACTTATTATAGCTTAGATATGAAATGTCCCCTAAACTCTTGTGTAAAGGCATGCACTGTTTAGAGCTGGAGATTTCTGTAGGGATTGAATCGTAAGAGCACTGACATAGTCAATAGATTAAGTCACTGAAGGCAGTAGTGGAAGAAGGCAGAAAGCAAGAGCCATAGAGAAAGTAGGCCACTGGGTATTTGTCTCTGAAGGCTATACCTGGTGTTCTTTCTCTTCTTGTACCTTCCTGTAACAAAGGAATAGAACACAGGGTAAAAGCTCTGTGTAGGCACCAGGTTGACTATTCCATGTTTAATGAATTGTTTAGATGTTGTCTTCGTCAACAGAGTCTTGATGTCAGTTTGTGGAACTTATTGTCGTGTACAGAGTGAGAGACCTTAGAATGTATAGCCATAAATGGAATAATTCTATCTAATCCATCCCCTCAGGGATCAGGGAGTACTGTTGAAGCGAAGGTAGAAAGAGTACAAGAGTCAGACAGGATAGAGGACACCATGAAAACAAATATCTCTATATGACCTCAGCAAACTGCTCTGCACTGGGTGCTTTCTGGATATAAAATGGCTTCAATTTTAGTATTTTTATAGGTTTCTACAGTGTGTGAAGTGAATGGTATCTTATTCTTACTCCTTCTCATGGGCTCTTTTCTTTCTGTTGGTTTGCCTTGCCCAACTCTGATGAGATAGTTTTTGTTGTTGTTGTTGTTGTGATTTTATCTGTTATATTTTATTTTGTTTATATTTTATTATTATCTCTTCGATCCTATTATTTTCTGGTGACAGAAAGAAAGGGAGTGGATCTGGAAAGAAGAGGCAGCAGTGTGGAATTGGGAGGAGTAAGAGAAGAGGAAAATATAACCAGTGTGAGAAAAGACTCTATTTTCAAGAGAAGAGAAATGAAAAGATATGCTCTTTTTTTTTTTTTACCAGACAATATATTCTGATTACAGTTTTCCCTCGCTCATCTCTTTCCAGATCTTCCCTTCTACCAACCCATCCAAATTCGTGTTCTTATTCCCTCATTAAGATACAAAAAGGCATATAAAATAATGATTGGTAGTATTAGTAGTAATAGTAACAAACCAGTAAAACAAAAGCAAACATAAGAAAAAAGACACAGAAACAAACAAAAAACACATATACACAAAGATACATATACATTTGTATACATAGAAATACACAAAATTTCATAAAATTATACAATCTGAAGCAATATCTATGTAAGGGACCTGTGAGGTTAAAAAAAGCAGGGGAGAAATAGAAAAAATCCCCCACAAATTATTACGAGACCCATGACTTTGATTTGTTTGACCATCTACTTCTGGGGTCTACCCTTAAGTGTAACACAGTTAGACAATCAGGTAGAAAACTAATTTTTCATTTGAGAGCAGTTATCAATTGGAGATAGCTACTGTGTTAAAATGTTAGTTTATGTCAACACTCCCTCTCAGCACTGGGACCCTATCTCACTTTAAGCTTGCTTATGTTCTGTGCACCCTGCCACCGTCTGTGTGAGTTCATATGTGCATTGTTCACACTATGTTTAGAAGGCCATATTTCCTTGTGCCTTACTTTCCCTCTGGCTCTTACAATCTTTTTGTCTCCTCTTCCAGAAGGTTCACTGAGCCTGTAGGAGAGTGATTTTATAGAGATATTTATAGTAGTCCAAGATATTTCACTATCTACACATGTTTCAGCTGTGGGTCTCTGTAATTGTACCTATCTACTCCAAGAGGAATCTTCTTTGATGCTAGCTAAGCAATGTACCCATTTATGAGTATAGTAAAAACTTATTAGGGATCACTTTATTGTAATATTTCCTTAGCATAGCAGTAGTATTTAGTTTTCCTCTAGGACCCTGGTCTATTATCAGTCAGGTTCTTGACTACCTGAGAAGTCTTAAAGAAAGGTTCAATCTCTTTGAGTGGCCCTAATTTCAATCACATATTCATTTGTTACTCTCAAAAGATCTGTTCCACTTGGACTCATACATCTTCTAGGCAAGTCACGGTTGCAGATCAAAGTGTTTGCAGCTCGGTTAGTGTTTACATTTTTCCTTTGTAGTGTACAGAATGCCTCCCCGTACCATGAACAGTAGTTAGGAACTCTATACTCAATGAATAATATAGATGTTGTCTTCAAAAATAAGATCTAACAGGTATCCTTGATAACAGCATGGGTTATTTAGGGTCTCCCCATGGGATTCTTAGCCTATTGCTTTTATGTTTTATTGCACCATGTACCTTCTAACCAAAGTAAAAGAATAATACATCATTTATTCAAAGGTGTCAAAAAGAACATCTAATCAATTATAGACATTTCAGAAAAAATAAATTCCCTTTCTGAGTAAGAGATAGTTTCCTGCATGAAAATCCCAGCCAGTATTTACTGGAGCTTTTGTGGAATCTTTTTGTTTTGGGGGGGGAGTGTATTTTATTTACTTACATTTCAAATGTTGTCCTCCTTCCTGGTCTTCCCCCACAAATTCCCCACTCCATCCCCCCTCCCCTTTGCCTCTAAGAGGGTGCTACCCACACATCTACCTACTCTATCTATCCTCACCCCTCTAGCATCCTGTATGCTGGGGCATCAAGCCTTCACAGGACCAAGGGCCTCCTCTCCCATTGATGCCAGATGAGGCCATCCTCTGCTACACATGTAAAAGTGTTGAAATATGAAGTCATATGCAAACAGGCTTGTGTATCCCATGATTATTTTTTGAAGCAAAACAAATCATTAATATCAGTAAATTACATGGAATTATCTTGAATGGTAATGGCCTGACCCTTTAATACACTTGGTACTAGAAATGTACTAAGCCTCTACTTACAACATTGCTCTTCTCAGGGCTTTTCCTCTTTTTTCCCCCTTTGATTTTTTGTTAGACATTTTCTTCATTAGAATTACAAATATAATTTGCTTTCCTGGTTTCCCTCTGAAAACTGCCATCCTATCCTCCCTCCCCTTGCTTCTATAAGGGTGTTTCCTCACTCACCCACTCCTGCTTCCCTGTCCTGGCATTCCCTTATACTGCAGCATCCGGCCTTCCCAGGACCAAGGGCCTATCCTCCCACTGATGTCCATCTGACAAGGCCATCCTTTGCTACACATGTGACTGGGACTATGGGTTGCTCTTTAGTCCCTGGTAGTTCTGGGGTGCCTTGTTGGTTGATATTGTTGTTCCTCCTAAGGGGCTGAAAACCCCTTCAGCTCCTTCAGTCCTTTCTCTAACTTCTTATTCCGGATGGTCTATGTGGACCTATGTTTAAAAATGATTGTCTGCAAAGTGAAGTGCTAAGGGTCATGAACGCTCACTCAAATATCCATTGTAGCAAAGCCTATTGGTTTGTAGAACAAATAAAATTAACCTTGAATGAAACTTCAGTGGCCATTGTCTTTAATGTTTGAACTTAGATTAGGGATCTGATCTAGTCATGTATGAGAGGAAAGGCCATGTAACATCAGGAAATATAGCCTTGCTTATCAAGAAATACAGGAAATGTTGCAAGTTTAGATGGAAAGGAATATAGGTAGTAAAGGAAAGAGGCAAACTCCAAAAATTTTCAGCACATGAAGAAAGAGCTACACAGGTAAACACCCACATGGACATAAATATGATGTTGGAAGTAAATCTGAGCCTGAGTGCTGGGGGCCAGCCCAGACAGGCTCATGTAATAAGGTGGAACACAACATTGGACAGGTGAAAGATTGATGATCTCTGGCCTTTAACTCTCTCTGAGGCCAAAACCTGATGGCTTCTGATAATTTAACTCTCTCTTGGTATTCTGAGACCAAAAGATAATAAATTTTGACAATTTCACAGAGAAACAAACAAACAAGAGGGAGGGAGGGAGGGGGAGAGAGTATATATGTGTATGTGTGTGTGTGTGTGTGTGTGTGTGTGTGTGTGAGAGAGAGAGAGAGAGAGAGAGAGAGAGAGAGAGAGAGAATGAAAGAAAAAAGTGGCAAACTTTATCCAGGACTGTCCACCTGTTTCATTAATTTCACGAGTGCATATGTATACTCAAATACATACACATATACCACCTACATATGTATGCACATACATATATACAAACAGACAAATACTACATATATACATTTGGTGGATGGAACAGAGCCCCAGTAGCCACACTTTATTTCTTCTCTCAGCCTTTTTATACATTCTTACACAAAATGTCTTCATAAAATTACCTTATAGATAAAATGTTAAACAGAAAGGAGAGTTACAGATAGATGTCAATAGTGAGGTCAAAACAGTGTTGTATTCTATAAGCTCATTAAGTTCAAAGCAACAGCTTTATCATAGTGCACAGCTATGCCCTTTTCCTAAACCCTACTTAGAAGGAATGTAGTTCCTTGATCACAAATTAGTCCCAAGCTTGTTTCTCTTCTTATTGCAATTTATGAAAGCTCATTGTACTTCTTATCATGTAGCCTTTACTTAGTATTCTATGAGGAAGCTCACATTCTTTTTTTGATTCTAACAATATTACATCTTTCTGTCAAAACAACTAAAACTGTCTCCTTAAACTCTCTTCCAAAAATTATTTGAATCAAATCAGGAATTCTATAAAGTCATTAATTCATCTAAACTGCATCAATTCATGAAAGTTCATCTCCATGTTGATCTGCAGGAAATTTGCCCAACAGGTTAGGCTGATGCCACAAATCATGAGGCTAAATAATAGTGACAGGGATATGATATCAGCAGCGAGAAGCAATCCTGAGGTGAAGTCTCTGGGGCTGTGCCTCTCTAGAGTGCATCCATTAAAACCATGCAGAATGGCATGCCATCACCAGGAAACTCACATGCTTGCCATAGCCTTTCCTTAGATGGCTTCTCTCACCTGCAGTAATCAGATGGTTCAGCAGGTTGATGCTGGCTGGATGAAGAAGCAAAGCTAAGTTTCTTGATGAGCACGGCAGCATCCAGAAAGATCATGAAAAGGGTGATACACAAGCCAGAAACCATAAGTGTGTGTGTGTGTGTGTATATATGTGTGGGGGTTGGGGATGGGTCTGTCTGTCTGTCCAAAAACTCAAACTAAGGCCTGTGAACTAAGGAAATTTGAATTAATAATGTAATGGTCGCTGTGGATATTTCATTAATTGTTCTCATTTCTGTAAATGTAAGAAGACACTAGTTGAGAGTTTAGGGGTAGAATGTTAAAGACGCTCTAGGTCCTATAACTGATTCTAGGAGCCCAAGGGGCAGTTTACTCTAAAGGAAATTGGAACTTTCAAATAATTGCTGTTAGATTATCCTCTAATAAAAGGAACAAACAAATGTGTGACTTTACTGTAGACAGTTCCAGTGTCCATGCACACTAAGTGCTTCTTGGCCAAACATTACCACTAGTGAATCCCCAGTCTACATTTTTCTTTTTCTTTTTTTCAATTTTTTATTAGATATTTTCTTCATTTACATTTCCAATGCTATCCCAAAAGTCCCCCACACACTCCCTCACCCACTCCCCCACCCACCCATTCCTGCTTCTTGGCACTGGCGTTCCCCTGTACTGGGGCATATAAAGTTTACAAGACCAAGGGGCCTCTCTTCTCAATGATGGCTGACTAGGCCATCTTCTGCTACATATGCAGCTAGAGACACGAGCTCTGGGAGTACTGGTTAGTTCATATTGTTGTTCCACCTATAGGGTTGCAGATCCACCCAGCTCCTTGGGTACTTTCTCTAGCTCCTCCATTGGGGACCCTGTGTTCCATCCAACAGATGATTATACAAGCCTCATATGAGACAGCTATATTAGGGTCTTTTCAGCAAAATCTTGCTGGCATATGCAATAGTTGTCTGGGTTTGGTGGCTGATTATGGGATGGATCCCCGAGTGAGGCAGTTTCTGGATAGTCCATCGTTTCATCTCAGCCCCAAACTTTGTCACTGTAACTCCTCTGTATTACACTGCTTAGAAGCTGTTCTAGCTTATTAGTGTCATAGAGATTGTACCTCCCATTGAAATGAACATATTGCTACTAGTTTTCTTTCTTCATTTGCAACCCACTTATAAACTATTCTAAAAGAAGAAATTTGCCTCTAAGAGAATTTGCATTTTGGCTCTCAGAAATTAAGAATGTGCTTAAGGATGGGAATAATATTTCATATGTGTCTTGTAAAGTGATTGCATCAGCTTTCTGTTACTGTGATAAAATAACTGAGGAAATATCTGTATTAAGAGAAATGATTATTTCAGTTTATGTACTCAGTACTCTATCTTTTGGCCCTTCCATGCTACTATTTTGCACCACTGATAACAGTGTACATCATAGTTGAAGCATTTGGTAGAGGAGTTCAGTTTATATCACAGGACTAGAGAGAAGAGAGAAAGGAGGGAAGCAGGATGCCAGTGAACCTCATAAACCTATCTCCCATAGCCTGTTCCTCACTAAGTTCTATCCAGGACTTAGTTTTCTCAACTCTGTCACTCTTATGCTAACCACCAAGTCTTTAATATCCAGGGATGTGAGGGCTTTTGAGATCTAAATTATAATACTGAGTTACCATCTTTCTACAAAAACAAGGAAAACATTGATTAATTCTGCTTGTCTGTTAATTCTTTCCACACTAATGACTAAAAGGATTAATAAGAACACATAATGTTGACTATTTCACTATATGTGTTTCATGTGTTTCAAAGCATTGCTGAGATGTGCCAGGTGGTATGTTCATTTCCAAAGCCATTTAGTGCCTTAGTTGCAGAATACAAAATGTTGCCCTGAATTAATTAATTCTTGTTTTTCTATCTCATCTTGCATTGGGAATCATATTGATGTATTATTGGTATAAGGAGTTTTAATAAAGTATTGTGACTTGCCAAGTGTTTTAATGACTTTCGGATCTCTATGGATGACTCCTTCAATAGGATATCAATTTTCTTTGAAAAATCTACTTATTTCATTAGTGATTTGTTAATACACTCTTCAATATTACCAGGTATCTCACTAAACTATATCTGGATTTCCTTTTTAAATGTTTCTGCAAATCCTTTTTAAACGTTTGAATATATTTAATTTATATTACTAGCTAAATATTTAGATGTCTCAAGAATTATATTACTTACTCCTTGAATAATAATAATGTGCTAAAGGTCATGGGAAGCCCAAAAGCTCTAAAAAATTTAATAATTAAAAGGAGATCTTGTTTAGTAATTCTGGTTTAGTCCAGTTATAGTGTCCTGCATCCTACATGACTTAATACAGATTATTATTCTTGTACTTTACTTTAAATTGGTACATTTTTATAAAATATAACTTCCAGGAAAATGAATTTCTTAGAAACATGCTGCAGTGAATTTTGTATCTTTCCTATCTCTATCCTTAATACCATTCGTTTCAACTATCTCAAGCTTTTGCATGAAATTAATCTTTTGGTAACAAACTACTTTAAAACTAATAGTAAGTCATATTTTAACCTGAGATAATGAATACAAAGATTTGAGCTTTTTTTTTTTTTTTTTAACAATCTACAGCTTTCTTTGAAAGTGATCTCTTTCTGCTGAAGGAACGAATAATAATAGTACAATGTCCCACATTTATATTGGTTTGTGCAGCGAGTGAATTTGGGTAAATTTAATTTACATCAGCAGGTGTGCTGACTCAAGGACAGCCTGAGTCAGCACAATGCAAATCCAAAATAGAGATTTCATTTTGTTCACACAATTACCTCTAAAATAAATCTTACATGATGGGAAGTATTTCTTAAATGTGCTTGAATTAACAACAAAGTCCTAGATGATGTGGCAGAGAAGAAGCATCAAGCTTTCATAGAAGAGGGACTCGTGGTACCTAACGCAGTTAGCATTGCCATTGGAAATGTACTTCTAAACACTCTATCAGAGATAATCACTGATAATAGCTAAGGATGTTCACATGATTATCATTAATATGCACATAGAGACTTCCCTCTGGAAGCATTGACTCTGAAACTAATATTAAAATTGCTACAGATACCTAAATAAGGAGCTATTTGTGAGATAATTATTAGAAAAATATCCACCATAATTTACTTTGTAGTGAAGATTGGAACACTGAAAGACAATATACTATTTACATATATCATATTACATTATATATTATATATATTATATTATATATTATATAGACATTATATTCAAGTTCAATAAATAATTTAATTTTAAACTTGATTTTCAAATATTTTAATTTTTAGCTTACTTTTAGCAAAGATATATTTTCCTTTTCTCTTTTCAATGTCCCAACCCCATTTAGCTCCTGTGCCCTCTCAAATTCATGTTTTCCTTTTCTTTAACTATTATTGTTCCCTCTGTGTGGTGTTTGTGTGTGTGTGTGTAATTTAGCTGGACATGCACCTACAATTTGTATATTTTATGTTATATAAATTAGATTTCATTATTTAAACAGCTGAAGAGTTTGCTACAAATGTTGGACTTTGTCAGTTTCACTGATGTAAATACAGTTTAAAATCGAGAACACTTCATGTTGAGATTATACAAACTTTTCACATGTCTGTGATGACCACTGTTGTGTCAAATCTTCTACTCAGATCCCTCCAGAGATCTTGTGACTTAGATATGAAATAGTTCCCAACAGATTCATTTCCATGTTTATGGTTTGTTTGTTTTCCAGCTCAGAGATGCAATTATATGGAAACAATATTAGAATACAAGGTCTCAGATATAAAATTGCTGGACTAATCTACCCAACAGTTCACAATTTGCTTGTGATATTATGAGGGTGTAATCCTTTCAAGTGAGGTCTAACTGGAGGAAATGGGTCACTACCAGTTAGTGACAAAGGCTTTCCAAGAAGCTAGTCAGCAAACCACTTTATTACACTCTGACCATTGGAGGCCAGGTTTTCTACTGTAACAAGTTTCCTGCTATGATGTGCTGCCTCACTGCAGGCTCAAAGAAATGGACACACGGCAAAAATCAAGGAAAGCCTCTGCAACCACGAGACAAGACTGTTCATTCTTGACTAGGTTATATTAGATAGTTGCACCAGTTGTACAAAGTCTGAGTCATATTAATGATAACATCTTCCAGAACTATAAATATCCAATAGAATAATCCCATTGAGTCAATGATGGTATTTATATTTTCAATAATATTCTACAGTAAGATTGTCTGTTGAAATACCCTGCTACTAAGGTAGCAGTCCACCATGTCCAGATAGCTCTCCAAGCACAGTGCAAAATAGAGAACACCTTTCTCAGTGGTGCCTCTCCTTCTTCATTGACCTTATCTGGAGGATGTCCCTAAGCACAGGTGCCTTATCTAGAGGATGACCCTGCACAGAGATTCCTACAACTTCCTGCAAGGACTGTATAATTCAGCACCTGAGTTCTACTCAGCCGGTACCACCATAGGTGTTGTGTAATGGCCAATCAGCTGCTGCTGCCCATATGATAATTAGATTATGTGTTATGACCAAACAATCCTTTGTGCTCAAAACCCCCAAACCCTTATATACTCCACATGTGAAGCAATAAAAAAAGAACTAAAGTGGTCTTTAGAAATCCTTCAGTCATACCCATGGCCCTCAGAACTCTGCTCACTGTTTTTGCTCCCTCTGCCCTACTGGATGGATGGCCAACCATACCCGAGGAGAAGGGAGACCTATCCTTACATAATAGCTCATGACACTTTGCCTGAATTCCTAGGTGTTCATCAGTTATTTGACTTCATTACTTCAGGGCTGCATATAATAAATAATATCATAGGTGAACTTGGGATTAATGTTTTTTAATCATATTGCTCTAGGAAAATTCATTTATGTCCTTGTATCAATCATTTATTAGTTTTGATGGATGTAGTATCTGAATATGGGAGTATAACAGAGTTAGTTTAAGCCGGTCACCAACTGAAGGATCTACAGCTTGTTTCCAGTTGTCTCTCTAGTTAATGGAGCTGTTATATACCTAAGTAAAGCAAAACATATTTCCATATGCAGGGCATGCTTTCATTTTGCTAAGATTAATACTGAGGTATAGGGTTATACTGTAAATGCTTACCTTATTTTATAAGAAATTCCCAAAGTGTTTCACAAAGATCTGTTGCCATTTCCCATACTTTGATTACTATGCCAGGGATCTATTTCCTGCCCTTTCTTGCCTGAAATTAGTGATCATTCTAGTTATCTTGCCTTTATATATAAGTATGAAATAGTTACTGTTTGCTTGTTTGTGGAGGGAGTCTTTTTATCAGGCTCAAGCTGGACTGAAAATTCTTCAGAGTTCTCTTCCATCTGTCCCCTGAGGATGGCTTTCTAGCCAGACACCAGCACTCCAAGTAACTCCTGCCGTGGTCATTTGTGTCTTGGCTGAGAATGCAATGATCTCATGTGCTGTTTTCTTTTATCAACCTTCTTTTCGGTTCCATGTCTTTTATATTATTTGCATATTTTCTATTTTGGCTTATTTCTATGTTGATTAACCAGGCTGCTCCTTATATATGTTAGCCATATTTAAACAGATATTTTCAAGTATTTCTGCTAGTATGTGTGTTGTCTTTCCTGCTTGTTAGAGAATCTTTAGCAGAACAATTTTTTTAATTTTAATTTTAGGTCATTTTAATTTAAATTTCATTAACTGTTATCTACAAATTTAAAGTGCGTTTGTTACCCACTTTTCATTAGTGTTTAAATAAGATGTGAGACAAGTCACAGTCTTTAGAAATAATTTTGCTAATTAAATTAGGTCACAGATAGCCAGTTCCTCAAGAACTGTCAGCTGAGATGATGCTATTTGCCTTGTACTTGGTTTTCTCTCTAAACTAAAACCATTTAGGTAAACTGGCATAATTTAGGTAGGTCTATTTCTGAGTCTTTTTCAAATTCTCTATGTCCCGTCTTAGTCTCTGTCTGTTCTATTGTCATTAAGAAGCCCTGTGACAAAGTCATCTCATAAAAAAAAAAAAAAAAAAAAAAAAAAGCGTTTTTAGGTGGTTTGCTGACAGTTTCAGAGGCTTAGTCCATTATATTACTTTCACAGAGGGTGCATGACTCTGGAGCAGTGGCTGCGAGCTACACCCAAATCTACAGGCAGAGAGAGAGAGAGAGAGAGAGAGAGAGAGAGAGAGAGAGAGAGAGAGAGAGAGAGAGGAGAGAGGAGAGAGGAGAGAGGAGAGAGGAGAGAGGAGAGAGGAGAGAGGAGAGAGGAGAGAGGGGAGAGGGGAGAGAGGAGAGAGGAGAGAGGAGAGAGGAGAGAGGAGAGAGGAGAGAGGGGAGAGGGGAGAGGAGAGAGGGGAGAGGGGAGAGGGGAGAGGGGAGAGGGGAGAGGGGGGAGAGGAGAGAGGAGAGAGGAGAGAGGTATGAGAGAGGAGAGGTTATGCCTGACATGAACTTTTGAAACCTGAAAGCCCTGGAATCTCACCCCAGTGACAAAATTCTTCCAAGAGGCCACACCAAATGAGCATATGGAGGCCATTCTATTCAAACCATCACACTCCCACAGATAGAGGAAATTTTCTAAGAGTTCCTCAAAGCAAATAGACTAATTTCTACCATTTTATTCTTTTTTGACAAATATTTTCAACTGTGCTAAAATCTTTTCATGTACAGTCATAATTTTGAATAGTGCCAATGCCTCCAAACCTCTTACCAAATTTTGACATAAATCACATCAAATTATCAGTACATTCCTTCGAAAGGATTTACAACTTTACTATTTAAACTTCAAATTCATGAATATACAATATTGCACCATTTATGCAGATTTTCTTTTTGGCTTTTTCATTTTGGGGACAGGGTTTCAGTCTCACATAACTCTGGCTGGCCTTGAACTCACCTACATAGCAGAAGATAGCTCTGTACTTCTGGTGTGCCTGACTTTGCACAGCTAAGTTCGTGGATAGCAAGAATGTGTCACTATGTACAATTTATGTTGTTTTGATGACTGAACCCACTCATAGCTCTGTTCACATTAGTCAATCACTCAATAAAATTAATTCTATCTCCATTAATATAAAACTTATTCTGCCACATTTTATACTTGTCAGTGCTCAAGCACTGCATGTATATTGATAGATTTGTAAGAAAATATTTACATTTTTCTTAGTGATGGTAAATCATACCAGATCTAAATTTTAGTGTTTTATATTCATTTCTAATATTCAGAAATATGATTTCCAAATGACTACTTTTTAGATTATAACTTTATAGGAGGCTATAAAATATTTTGTTATATCTATGATTGTTAGTATATTCCTTAAGACCTTTACTCATAGAAATTACTATTATAGGTAATAGTAAAGTTTTAATTACTACTTTTCTATCTTTAGGTTTTCTATTTCCATTTCTTTTATATTATTGGCTATAGTATGGTTTCCACAAGGAAAAACCAAAGACTTAGATTACATTCAAAGTTTAGATTAAATGAGTTCACTCTTGCTGCCAGCTGAAGAATGGCAGCCTGAGAGCCCAACTTCATTCCAAGCAGATGCTGGGGTTAAAGTGCAGTTTTAAAGGTGGACATCAGAAAGGTGTGTGTTACAGCTATACATGGACTCCACAGCTGGGCAGGAAAATTGTTTTACTTCCCATCATTTTTTTCTTTCCTGGTATATAAAAAATAAAAGACCCCTTCCATAGCAATAGGCAGGGTTTCTAGAAGCAAAGGCAGTTGTTAATACCTCACAGCCCATGTTTTATTCTTATCTCAACTGGAGGTGACTAGCATCTCCAAGGCAACCCAGAGCGAAAGAAGGTCAACAGCACTTAAGGGGTGCCTGGATCCATGTTAAGCCTTTGGCTAACACAGGGCACCCGTGTAGACTATTACTCAGAACATTCCAGTGACTGGGATAGATCAGATCCTTTGGGGGCAGACAACAACACAGTACCATCAGGGTAGGGCTGGCTCCCACAACCGCAAAATTGTGCTCAACAATGTTTTATCTGGTACATGTTGAATGAATTTATTTTATAAATTGAAGAGTTGAGGAGACTTTTGTTTTCCAAAATTTTAACCAAATGCTCTAGAACAACTTGTAAGAAAATTCTATCTTTGTCCCCAACTGCATACCACTATTATCATATTTGAAATTCCATGTGTAACTGGGAGTGGCAAACTAATTACATTTCATCAGCTAGCATGTCTACCACCTCAAACATTTTACTTAACATGCTATTGTAGTGAGAACACTTTATTTTTTTTTTCAATTATCAATAGTACATGTTTATTTTATTTCTCATTATATATATATGCCTATGGGCCCATGAGTTTCTAAGTGCATTGGAATGCAAGTACCCAGTGAGGTCAGAAGTTTAGCATACTCTGGAATTGTAGTTATTGATGGATGTGAGACTCCTTACACAGATGCTGGGAATTGAACTTAGGTCCTCTGTAAGAACAGAAGTGCTCTTAGCAACTGAACTGTCTACCAATAATACACAGACATTATTTACAATTCCATAGTTAGCAATTTGGAAATGTACAGGTTATTTTTATTAAAAATTTTCATATATTTTGATGACATTACTTCCCATCTATTAAATCCTTCCCACAAACCTACTCACCAACTTCATATTCTCTCTTTCTCTCCCCCCTCTCTCTCTTTCCCTCTCTCTCTCCCTCTCTTTCTCTCCATATGAAGAGAGCAATGGTGTACTCATATACATTAAATAAATAAATAAATAAACAAATCTTTAAAAAAGTTAAAAAATCTAAACAATGATAAAAATATCAAAAATAAATAAATAAAATAAGACAAAAAGCCAAAACAAAATGAATACTGCATAAAATAGTGGAGCCATATAATTGATAACTTGTACATATTATGCATATACTCATTATACCCTTCAATAGACACTAGTGTACACACTCTGTTAATCTGCTAGTGTATGCCTTTTTGGAGTCTACACATATCAAGACTGAGCCTTCGTCATTTCATTGCGTCTCTTATTTCATTTAGCATAATGGAACTCAAATCCAATACCCGCTTCAAGGTTGAGAATGGCCATACCTACAACTTTCTATGTCTTAGGGAAATAATACCTTTAATTATCAAGTGTAAAATGAGCTGTAGCACTCTGCAGATGTTCCCCTCCTCCCAGTTCCTCATCTAAACATCTCCCTCAGTTTTTTCATAATATGAAGTCACCAAATTGATTTATTTTCTAATTCCCTAATTGCTAAATGTTACATACAATAAAAAAAATTTCTCAGTCATTTTATTTTTCCTTAATGTGAGCTCTCTGTTGAGATTCTTAGTTCATTTTTCCATTTGTACCTCAGTCTCCTTGCTAGTAACAGCACTGTTCAAATTATCTTCCTTGTACTGTGCATGTTCAAGTTTCCTTCTTGGCTAAGGTTTCACAGAGAACTCTTGAGTATTCTTAATACATTAGGCTTATTTGGAGAGGGTGGGTATTTTTCCTGCTGGCATCTCTAGGGATGATTCTTAAAACCACTCTTTCAATTTACATATTTAATACTGGCAACTTTTCTCTCTTTTCTCTTAACTGTTTTCTAAGGCTTTTGTTGTAAGCTTACTTTAAAAAATTCAATACTTTAAAAACTCATTTCTGTCTTTGTCTTTTCCCACCCTTCCTCTCCTGTCTCCCCTTCCAACCACCTTCCTCCCCTCTCCCCTCTTCTCCTCCCCTCACTTCTCCTCTCTTCTTTCCTTTCCTCCTCTCTCTGCACTCTTCCCTTCCCTTTCCTACCCTTTCATTCTTTTCCCTCCCCTTTTCTCTTCTCCCCAGCCCTCCTTTGTTCATTTCTTCTTGCCTTTGTTTCAGTTCATCACCACAGTATTTGTTTGTCTGGGTTCCTTTCTCTATTCTAGGCTACTGAGGTGAATACTTAGTTAATTGGTAATCACCCTCTTTGTTATGTCATGTATTAATGTCATTATTTATGTAAGGATCATGGTAGTTCTTTCCTAAAATTTGCTATGATGTCTCCATGGATACCTAGATTTCCTTTGGTTGGGGGGATAGATTCCCTACTCATCTATCCATGATTTTGTATGCTCTTCTATTTCTGGGTTTAAGGTTTACTGTAACACCAATTATTCATCTGTACCCATTTCCCACTAATGTCAGGAAGTATTTTGTTCTGTAAAGCTACAATACCTTAAAGTTAATTGATTCTATTTTAATAATCAGGGCACTACTCAATTAGTTGTCTCTTCTTATGAGGTCTTGAGATAGAAGCAGGGGTCCTGATTTCAACTCCATATGTGTAGAGATTAGAAAGCTGGACGGTTTTCTAAAATGAAATATCTGAGCAGATTGAAAGCTCAGAGCTCCTCTGAGGTCCACAAGTGAATTGAGGTGATGGTGTGAACCACTGCTGTAAATTAGTAAGATAAGTGGGAAGATAGAGAAAATGTCAACACAGTTTAGCAAAAATCTTTCCAGAAAAAGTGCTGGAGTAAGAGATGCTGAACTACAATTGCTAAACTGGTAGAGGGTGTTTGTGCAAAATGCAGAATTCTGCAATTTCCTGGGAAATGCAGTCAAGTGTGGGCCCTATGACTTCATCAGATGTTCTGCCTTTGAAAGCCTTGAAAGAATAAATATTGAAAAGGAGTAACTGAATGTTTCCAGCTGAGAAATGAGTAATCAAATGAATTGAAATAAGAATAGCTTATTTTAGTCTCATAGAAGAAATTACTTAACCAAGAATTATCATGCTAGGGTTATAGTAACAGCTAGTTAACCCAATGGAAAAGAAGCACTAAACTTCAGTTGAGAGAGAGAGAGAGAGAGAGAGAGAGAGAGAGAGAGAGAGAGAGAGAGAGAGAGAGAGAGCGCTCTGCTAACATCACTCAGGGTCATACTGATTGTCTCATTAGTTTCTAGTGTGTGGAATCTGGGATCTGTTCTCCGCTATTGCTGTAGCAATGAAGTGGGTGCCTGTGAATTCACACTGAAGTGATGGGTTAATGGCCTAAATTTTATTTCTAGAACTTCTCATTTTTTTCTTCTTTTCTGTTTTTTTCTACATCATTTCATGTCTCCAGGTTTATACCTTCTTTATCTCCATGTGTAGAATGTATGAGGGGAAAAGGCAAACCCAGCTAAGGCACTCACTCTGCCTGCTTGTCTTTCTTTTTCACTCTTCTTGCCTCTGAGAGGCCAGCAAGTCACTTGGCCTTAACTTCACCTTTCTCTTCTTTCTTTTATATAATGTCCAAGAATTTTTGTTTTATTTAGAAGGAGAAATAAGAAAAAACAAGTCCGATCCATCTTCTTGAACATAGTGGTATTGGTGAGGCCTCTATTTTTTTTTAATAAACATTGTTTAGATTGAAATGTCAAGAAATATTGAAATATTTTCTCTGAAGAACTAGCAGTATCTGGAAAATAAAAAGAATTCAATCAGATAGTGTTTATAGTGGTGATATTTGAAAATAATGCATTTTATATTAAATCAATGACTTAGGATTTGAAATGAAGAGTTCTGAAATAGCAAGGTCAGTGGGAATAGAGTAGCCTATCTGAAGTATTCAAGGCTGGCTTTGTGTCTTTGAATCAGTCATGCACTCACTGTTATTAGGAGAGTCTATGTAGCATCTGCAGTTGTGAGTCTTTTTTTTTTTTAACCTGCAGTCTGACTGGAAGTACTTTAAAGTCTAAACTGTGCCATGTAACCCAGAAAAATGCAGATGTAAAGTTTTGTTTGATGTGGTCTTTGTCCTTAACTTTCCTCATATCCATTAATCTTTTACATTCAATCACTTTTTCTTTTTTTTAAGATTTTGGCAATGATAGCAATCTGAGAACATAAAGTGGTTTCTTCAGCCCCTTTGTGTGCATTTTTTATCTTCTATTTATTTAATTGAAGTCAGATACACCAGTACTTGTCTGGCACTGCCTGTTTTCCCATTAACAGCCTCCAAGTGAATTCTGTGTCCCATGATAACCTCCATTTTTATTTCTTTTTGAGATTGTTTCTTTTATTTAAATTAATTTATTTATTTTACATCCAGATAAATCAAAGCTTCCCTCCATTCTCTCCTGCTAATCACTCCCTTTCTCCTCTCCTCCCCTCCCCCATGCCCTGTCCCTTTCTCCCCAGAGAAGGGGAATCCTCCCATGGAGGCCTTGGCATATCAAGTTCCAGTAGTACTAAGGGGACCTTCTCCTATTAAAGTTAGACAAGGTAGCCTAGTTTGGGGAAAGGGGAACAAGGGCAGCCATCAGGATCAGAATTAGCCCTTGCTCCAGTGGTTAGTGTTCCCAAATGAAGACCAAGCTGCATATCTGTTACATATCTGTAGGGAGCCTAGGTCTAACTCTCACATGTTCTTTGGTTGGTAGTTCAATATCTCTGAAACCTCATGGGCCCAGGCTAGTTGATTCTGTAGATTTTCTTGTGGTGTTCTTGGCCCCCCTGGCTCCTTTAATCCTTCCTCACCTTCCTCCAAAAGAGTACATGAGCTCTAGTTTGCCTCTGTTTCCATGAGCTGCCAAGTAAAAAGTCTCAGGATAGTTGTGCTAGGTTTCTGTCTGCAAGTATAAGAGAATATCATTAGTAGTGCTAGATGTGACATCTCTATCATGGTATGGGTTTCAAGTTGAGCCAGTCATTGGTTAGCTTTTGCCTCAATGTTTTTCCATCTTTCTCTCTTGTAGAAAAAGATGGAAAAGATATCTTGTAGGCTGGACAAACTCTGGGTAAAGGTTTCTTGACTAGATTGGTGTCTTCATCTCTCCATTGGAAGCCTAGCTAGGTTACAGGAGGTGGTCATTTTAGGTACCATATCCCCAATTTTAGGAGGCTTAGGTAGGGTCACTCTCATAGGTTCCCTGGGGGGTCCTTTTGTCCTAGGTTTCTAGTTGTCCCAGAGATGCCCACCATCCCCATTCACTCTCCCAAATTCTCTCTCCCTCTGTACTCCCTACATTTGATCTCTCCTATTGCCCTCCTAACCAATTTCCTCCATCCATCCAATCACAATCTCTATTTTATTTCTTCTCAATGGAATTCAACTATCCTCCATTTGTCCTCCCTGTTACTTAGTTTCTTTGGGTCTGTGAATTGTGCCATGTTTACCCTGTACTTTATAACTATGATACACTCGTGAGTGAACATATATCATGTGTGCCTTTCTGGGTCTGGGTCCCTAACTAAGAATGATATTTTCTACTTCCATCCATTTGCCTCCAAATGTCACAGTGTCCTTCTTTTTAATGGCTGAGTAGTATTCCATTATGTAAATGATCCCTGTTTTCATTATTCATTCTTCAGTTGAAAGGAATATAGATTGTTTTTAGTTTCTGGCAATTATGTGCGAAGCTGCTGTTACCATGCTGAGCAAGTGTCCTTTTGGTATGGTGGAACATCTTTTGGGTATATGCACAGGAGTGATATATCTGGGTCTTGGGGTAGAACTATTCCCAATCTTCTAAGAACTTTTAATGGATGATTGAGACACCTCTTTAAGTTTGCTCCCTCTTAGGATTTGACTCACTGTGAGTTCATTGTATGTTCTAAATGACCTTACTGCCACTCCTGTTTCACTGACTCTCTACCCAGTCTATGTGCCATCATCACTTTGATCATTCTAAAGGACTTAATTCAGCTTTTATTTTTCCTTGAGGACATTCTTTCATTTACACTCTTTTTTTTCTAAGTAATACATTTTAGTACAAGTTAAAGTCTTCCTAAAATAACTTTTGACAAATGGATGAAGAAATTTTTTTGACAAAATTGAAGCTAGGGTAATAATGATGATACAAGGTGTCATCAGGTAGCTGGCACTATTTTTCCCCTTTCTCTGTTTTGACTTTCATTCACAATTAAGGGGAACCACATGCTTCTTTTCATTAAGTGATATAAAATGACTATTAGGCCTATAGCAATTACTTCTTATAGTCCAGTATTCCAATAAACAGCATTGTTACTATTTATGAGGCACTGAATGTAAGGGACCCATCAAGTGTAAACTTGTAGGGTAAGTAGTAGATTTCAAAACTCTGGACTCATGTGTGTGATGTTGTTTGGGCCAACAGCACACATCATAGAAGAGAAGATTCAATAGACAACCAGGATGCGAAGGAAAAGAAGGAGATACATGGGAAACGATTATTTTATATTTTTAATTTTTTTTAATTTTAAAAAACTTTAAACAATTTTATTGATTTTTTTATACTTTTTGCTGAAATATGACCCTGTGATTTTTGGAACTGTCCACTCTCCTTTATCAGTATGACCTCTTGGAGAGCTATGACTTGTAGGTTAAAATCCAATTTTGGTCAGTCACTTTGCTTTAAATTCAAATTCCAATGTGTGCCACTGGAATTTTTATTTTATTTTATATTTTTCTTTTAAGGTTAAATTTCTGAATTTCTAATACAGACACATGGGAGAAGTCTCACCATTTTTAGTTATAATTAAACCAATTGAAATAATGAATGTAAACGACTACAAAATATACTTATTAAGCACTGGCCACTTAGCAATATGGCTGGCTGACTGCATCATTTTCAAAACTGTCAATGCTCTATGACTATAGCTTTAGAAATTTCCTAACTTAGAAGAAAAAATGCTGATGTTAAAACGGTAGCTTCATATCCAGATAAAAGAAACATACAAAAAGTTAAGGGAGACTATTACACAGTGATATGGATGCTGTAAAAGTCATTTAAATGAGGTAATTTTCTTACTTAGTACCTTCTCTATAAGGTACTTAGTAAGGAGATAAAGTAAAGAGGGGTGAGGAGGGAGATTGCTATTGGCTGTTTTACATTCACAGTATAAATTCTGGCTTAAACACTGTGAGGTGATAATAAAAGTTATTGCCAAATATGTGTATAATACATAGAAAAATTATGAATATAATATGTGTAATTTTAATTTTAAAAAATGTAATGGTAGCTATATACTTGAGTATTTTCATTAGCTATGTTTTATATAGGCTTTATTCTTTACATTACTGTTATATTCTCAAGAGAGAAATAACTACAAATAAAATGATCACTTTTAAGGAAATAAAAGAAGATTATATCTTCTATAAATAGTGATTATATAGTAATAATATGCTGTAATATTTTCAGTGATAATGAATGAACAAGCATACCTTCTAATCAGTAGAACCCAAACCTTGAGAGTTGTGAAAACATCTGGAGGGTCATATTTTCAGATCTCTCTCTCTCTCTCTCTCTCTCTCTCTCTCTCTCTCTCTCTCTCTCTCTCCCTCCCTCCCTGTCTCCCCCTCTCTGTGTTTGTGTATGTATGTATTATGTATTTATGTATGTATTATGTAAAACACAGTACAATATATTAATAGTATATTCCATATGCTGGGATACTGTACTGTCCCTCACATTTCATGTGTTAGAACATGATTCTCGTTTGATGAATCTGTTCATTTTGTTCTTACTGAATCATGAACATTCTGGTCTAGTCACTAGATTGATGTCCTGATGAACTCTTCAGTGGATTTCAGTGGATGGCATCTCTGGGAAACTTTGGAGGATTCAGGTCAATAGTGTCATGCCCTAGGGGACTATCTCTTTCCTCAGCATTTTCATGACTCTCTCCTTTCTAACTGCTATGAGATGAGTGGATTTGTTCTGCCTGTCTTTCTACTTTATTTCTCTACCATGAAGTTTCTCCCTTGCTGTGGGCTTACAAGCAGTGAATCAGGCAATCAAAGACCAAAACTTCCAAAACCATGAGCCAAAGCAAATCTTGATTCCTTCTAATTCTCTCAAAGATTTTTTCAAAAATCAGGTTAACACAAAATAAAAATAATAACTATATACACTCACACATAGATAGATAGATATAGATATATGTTTACATGCCTAGTATGCAAATATTGATAGAAAATACATTTTAAAGTACTGTGTATTATATATTAATATTTAATTTTTTATATCTGTGGTGATATGTAGATAGACACATAGATACATAGATGATAGATAGATATACACATGTATATGGAACAATCACACCACCCTGAAACCTCTAATAATTGTCTTGTCATAATTAAATTTTTTTTTGTTTTTTTTGTTTGTTTGTTTGCTTTTGGTTTTTTGAGACAGGGTTTCTCTGTGTAGCCCTGGCTGTTCTGGAACTCACTTTGTAGACCAGGCTGGCCTCGAACTCAGAAATCAGCCTGCCTCTGTCTCCCGAGTGCTGGGATTAAAGGCAAACACCACTACGCCCAGCAATTAAATGTATTTTTAAAAGATTTTCTTCAGAATTTTTGAGTTGTTGCTGAGTTCAGTAGCCAATTCCCATTCTTAAGTATGCTTTCTAGTTCTTAATAAACGATCTCTATGCCACTTAAAACTATTTTCTTTAAAAATGTCTAATGTATATAGTTTAACACGAATATAGAACTTTTATCATTGATGTTATATTGAGGATACCATGACATCAGCCTGGCATTGCAGAGGCATCTAGGAACCTTTAAGGGAAGGAATGTTGAGAGCAATCATATTTCCTGAGTCTCCCTTGCCTTCTGTGGTTTTACAAAAATGATATTTGGATGAAAGTGTGTTTTAAAAGAAAAAATTGTGAATTTTGGAAGTTCATGACAATACCAACTCTGTCATTACAAATGTTCCTTTTAAAGCAAATGACAAACAAGCAGGAGGAGCCTGATATCGCTGTCTCCTGAGAAGCTCTGCCAGTGCCTGGCAAATACAGAGGTGGTGACTCTCAGCCATCCATTGGACTGAGCACAGGATCCCCAATGGAGGAGTTAGAGAAAGTACGCGAGGAACTTAAGGGGTTTGCAGCCCCATAGGAGGAACAACAGTATGAACCAACCAGTACCCCCAGAGATCCCAGGGACTAAACTACCAACTAAAGAATATACATTGAAGGCTCTAGCTGTATATGTAGCAGAGGATGGCCTTGTAGGTCACCAATGGGAGGCGAGGCCCTTAGTCCTGTGAAGGCTCTATGCCCCAGTATAGGGAATGCCAGGAATAGGAAGCAGGAGAAGGTGGGTTGGTGAGCAGGGGAAGCAGGGAGGGGATAGGGGGGTTTCAGAGGGGAAACCAGGAAAGGGGAAAACACTTGAAATGTAAATAAAGAAAATACCTAATAAATAATGTTTAAAAATTAAACTGAAAACAAAACAAAAACAAAACAAAAACAAAAACAGACTTAGCAAGACCACACTCCAGAAGACAGAACAAGCAGCTGAAATAGTCAGATGCAGATATTTGCACCCAACCAGTGAACAGAAGCTGTGGACCCCTGTGGTTGAATTAGGGAAAGGCTAAAGTAGCTGAGGAGGAGGGCGAACTTGTAGGAGGACCAGCAGTCTCAATTAACCTGGATCCCCAATATCTCTCAAACATTGGACCACCAAAGAGGCAGCATACATACACCTGCTGTTATGAGGCCCCCAACACACATCCAGCAGAGAACTGCTGGATGTGGGTTCAGTCAGAGATGATGCACCTAACCCCCCAAGAGACTGGAGGCCCCAGGGAGTTTAGAGGTGAGGTGGGGTGGGGGGGGAGGGTGATAGGGATATCCTTGTGGAGACCGGGAATGAGGAGGAGTTATGGGATGTGGAACAGTCAGAAGTTGGAAGAGGGGGGATAAAATCTGGAGCGTAAATAAATAAATAAATAAATAAGCTAGCAAACGATAGAACAAAGCATATTTGCAATGAAGATCTCAGTACAAAGGTGTAGTCCTAGCTATTGCAATGATAGGCGGTGATATGTGGGGTTAATTCTTAAAATTTGTTCTTAATTAAAAAATTTAAGAATTACTGAAAATTCTAGTTCCAGACACTGGAAGTATCTAATGATAAAATAGTTTTAATATAAAATTTATCCAGACATTTTAGTGAACTAAATTTAGTGAACTGTGATTAGTGAACTAAATTACAAATGGATGACCGTTCTCAGTTTCCTTCTATAAGTGTTTTTACACATTCTCTCACATTGCTTTTTAAGGCTGTTCTCTCTCTCTCTCTCTCTCTCTCTGTGTGTGTGTGTGTGTGTGTGTGTGTGTGTGTGTTTGTGTTCATATATATGATTGTCTAACATAGAATCTTTGGAGAAAAATAAACCCTTGATTTTAGCTAATCTATTTAAGGCAGATATTCATATTTTTTCCTAGAAAACTAATGACTGCTAATGTAATCTGGATATGATGACAAGATGAATTATGAAATCTTAGACTAAGATGTTTAAAGACATTTGTTTCAGAATATGAGCTGATACATATGGCTTGTGGTAAATAATTTTGTGGGGTCTTACTGATCAATCTCATTTTGGTTTCTAGAATTTAGTTATCCAGAATTGATTCTTAGAATTATACATGTATAAACTCTATTACATTTTTACAACATGTAGACATTTAAAATTAATAATCGCTCTCCTGAATCTTTGGGAAAAATTAGGCCAGGTTCGTTCCTAAAATGCTCATAAATTATATAATAAGAATGATTTATTTATCATGTGTGACCATTTGAGAAAATATTTCATGGCTTAATGAGTTCTTAATTATAATATTCATAAACTTTGCAGTAGTCTATCTATTTGAATAAGCACTAGGTTTTATATGCCAAACTATTTACAGCACACATCAATCATTATCTAGCTTACTTTAATGAAACAGCTTAATTTTGATATTTTAGTTATGCAATGTTGTCAAAATCCACATAAAGTTGTAATATTTTGTATGATACAAAATGTTAAATGTTTGGAGTGTATAAAGTAGAAAAGTACAATAGTATTAGTATTGAACAAACAACAATAAAACTTTTAATGTGATGTTATATACAATATTAGCATTATGAACAATATGAACATCATGATTTCAATTTCTTTTAATATTTTCTGAAACATTGTTGATGATTCTGAAGAAACATTGTGATATAACTTGTGTGTTTTGTTATAATATTGAAAACAATGTTATATATTAACATATCTATAATCATTACATGTTAATATAAATTAGATATTGCAATGAAATTTATATTTTATGAAAAATCTATTTTCTTTTTTTAATCAATTCATTCGTTTATTCATTCATTTTACATCCCAATTGTTGCCCCCTCTCACACTTCCCCTAACACTTCCCCTTCCTCCATCCCCCTCCCCTTCTCCTCTGACAGGATGGGTACTCCCCTAGATATCCCTGACCCAGACTCATCAATTCTCTTCAAGGTTACATGCACTCTCTCCCACTAAAGCCAGACAAGGCAGCCCAGTTAGGGGAAAGGATTCCACAGACAGGCAACAGCTTTATGGACAGCCCCTGCTCTAGTTGTGTGTGTGTGTGTGGGGGGGTGCATAGAAAAATCTGTTTTACACAAAACTGTTTTCTTTAGAAGAGTGTTACATTTTTTTTCATTTGAAAATCTGCCCTTGCCTTTTAAAATAATACTTTGGCTATGGTTTTCATATGCTGTTTTGGTTGAGTCATAGGAACAGACAAAATCTGGCCTCACACACATATGCAGTTGTAGAATTAAGTGTTCTGATAATTTTTCGACTCTATAACAAAATGTAGAAATTATTATTTGCTGAATATTTTTCACTCTCTATTTTTGCACCATCAAAAGAAGTATATTTTGTCCAATATTGTAAATACTACATTAGGTCATTTTTCGCTTTGCACAGTTTTCCAATTGGTAATCCAATGATATAATTTTAGTTCATAACACCAAAACCTTCTGCAAGGATACACTCAAGTCAGATACACTTGCAAGGCCTTTGATCTCTCTCTAAATCTTGGAAATGTTTTGATCTTATTTTTTTTTTATTGACAATAGATTTTGTCATACAATGTGTTCTGATCATTTTCCCACCCCACACCCCAATTCTCCCAGATTCTCCCTACCTTCCAAGCTACTCAAACATACATCCTTTTTTACACTATCCCTTTAGTGAACAATCAGGCAACAAAATAAACAAACTAGAATAGGACAAAACAAACAAATGAGCAAATAAATTTTAAAAGCTTGCTTATGGTGAGGAAGTGGCCTCGGGCTATTGATTACCAGCAGCCATGCATACACAAATCTAACTCAAGGACAATAAAGACTTAACTACCATTGTAGGAAGAGTGTTTTCATTTTAGATTTCTTAAATGACCTTTCCCACCAAGAATCCCCATGATTCAGACTTTAAACCTAGCAGGTTATCTTAGTATTGTAAGAGTCCATGATTTGCTGAAGAATGATACCCTGAATTCAAATAGTATGCAAATGATGAAGTCCAGCATGATGGGTTCTACCATTTATAAGATGGAGATGCCTGGGTGAGCTTACAAGCCAAACTTAAAGAGTAGGTTGCCTTTATTTTGATTGGTTGGCTGTTTAGGGGTTTGGAGGTCTTTGGGATTGGCTAAGGGTCTGGGGATATTCCAAGACCCTTGCTGGGGGGTTGGGGAGTATCTAGAACCTTTTCCTGACTCATTGTTCTTGCCTTGGCTAAGGTGGTAGGGCAGCTTCTGATTGGCTGCCCCCAGCCTGTGGTTTTCCAATAACTGACTTGCCTGAACTTGTCCAGTTCTGGGAAACAGAAGTGTAGGCATAGCCTCCTGACCTGACCAGTTTGAAGCCTGTCATGGGGTCAGACTGTCTTGGTCCTCTCAGTATTAGTAAGCTAATGTATTCCTTTTAATTTTGTAATTGCTACCTGAAGAAAAGCTAATGGGAATAAAAACCTCATTTTAAACATAACTAATTTGATGTGTGCTGGGCCATATTCTTACCTGTTCTATTTTCTCTGTTCTCTCTGCCATATGCCTACCAGGATAATAGTGGCTATGGGCTCTTGAGTTCTTGTTCTTCAATTATCAGTTACTTTGTCAGAGACACAAAGCAATGTCAAAGTTGGAGCCTACAAGAAATACTGTGTAGATTTTTTTAGCTCTTTTCCTATCATGCAGGAATTGAAAAATCACACCATGTCTCTAAGGAAAGCCATCTCCCACAAACAAGGCCATTACACAGGCTAAGGAAAAATTACATGTTGATTATTATTATTGCTTTGATAATTATCCAGTTATCAACGCACCTGAGATATCTAAACAAGTGATATAACTTAGGTTTTTAAATCTGTAAATGTTTATATAGTAACCAAATTTCACTAGTTCCATATAGCTTTTTATTTTGGGGTGGTAAAAAATACATATTCTAGGACCTCTAATCATTCTTGTGAATATTCAGCATTATAGGGAATTAAATTGCTTATGTGTAATAGTATTGAAATCATGACCATGCTATACACATGTTACTTTCTTTTTAAGTTTGGAGGTTGTTCTATAAACACTATGTTTCAGTCATGGTATATTAGCAAACATGTTTTATGTGATTAGAATGGAAGTTATACATGTACACATAGGAGTGCTTGTACATATAGCTTGTTCAGAAAGGATCCCTGTGTGTAGGCAATTAGAGCTACCATGAACCTGTTATTTTGTTTTGGCTGTTGGTTTGTTTACTTAAGTGCTTGGAATTGCAGTGGCTATAGCAGTCCATTCTGCTATTGGATGTGCAGCTATAGATGACTGGTGTCTTTATAAGAGCAGAGAGGATTGCAGTGGATGGAGACAGTGTAAATAAAGACAACACCATCAGTGATGGTTTAGACTGTTTCACTTGGATCAGTTATCTGTTAAAAAACTAGAAGGACCATGCAAGATTATAATACAAATCCTGACTAAATCTTAACTAGTCTATGTGTATATTTCTACTTATCCCAAATGAAGAGTTTTACTGAAAACACCTTAGGAATAATGATTTTGTCTTCATCACCAACATACCTTGATCGTAGAAATAGTTTCCAAGATAAGCCTCCAACACATTGTAATATACAGCTCGCTAACAGCAGGCCATATCTCATATTTTTCTTGTATTACAAAGCTCAGGATGAATGTCCAAATGACATATATATTCTTACAAATAATGAATTCATTGTTCGTGAGTCTTTGTTTTCATTTGGGGGAGATTTAGCCTTGTATTCCAGGCTAACCTTGAACTCACAGCCTTAGTGTCTTTCTCTCAAGTGGTGGTATTATAGATATATGCTACTGTGCTCTGCATAAAATAATTTTTGATATGTGACTATTTTTAATTTTCAGGAAATCAGAATAGTGTACATTTTTATTTTGTTCATTTTAGCCACTTTTAATCATAATCATAGGCAGATTTTCAAAAATAATTAATAATATTGATTATCACTATCATTTAGTACTATAATTGATTAACTTAATTTCAAATTCTGTTGTGAAATTTCTTTTTCTTTTACTTTTTTTATTAGATATTTTCTTTATATACATTTCAAATGCTAACTCGAAAGTTCCTTATACCCTCCCCCCCACCCTGCTCCCCTACCCACCCACTCCGAATTCTTGGCCCTGGCATTCACCTGTACTGGGGCTTATAAAGTTTGTAATACCAAGGGGCCTGTCTTCCCAATGATGGCCATCTAGGCCATCTTCTGATACATATGCAGCTAGAGACACGAGCTCTGGGGGCACTAGTCAGTTCATATTGTTGTTAAAACTATAGGGTTGCAGACCCCTTCAGCTCCTTGGGTGCTTTCTCTAGCTTCTTCATTGGGGACCCTGTGTTTCATCCTATAGACGATTGTGAGCATCCACTTCTGTATTTGCCAGGCACTGGCATAGCCTCATACAAGACAGCTATATGAGGGTACCTTCAGCAAAATATTGCTAGCATATGCAATAATGTCTGGGTTTGGTGGCTGATTATGGGATGGATCTCCGGATGGGGTAGTCTCTGGATAGTCCATCCTATCGTCTTAGCTCAAACTTTGTCTCTGTAACTCCTATCATGTTTATTTTGTTCCCTATTCTAAGTAGGAATATAGTATCCACACGTTGGTCTTCTCTTGATTTTCTTGTGTTTTGCAAATTGTATCTGGGCATTCTAATTTTCTGGTCTAATATCCACTTATCATTGAGTGCATATCCAATGACTTCTTTTGTGATTGGGTTATCTCACTAAGGATGATACCTTCCAGATACATCAATTTGTCCAAGAATTTCATAAATTCATAGTTTTTAATAGCTGAGTAGTACTCCATTGTGTAAATGTACCACATTTTCTGTATCCAATCCTCTGTTGAGAGATATCTGGGTTCTTTCCAGCTTCTGGCTATTATAAATAAGGCTGCTATGAACATAGTGGAGCATGTCTTTTTATTACCATTGGAAGTTCTTCTGGGTATAGGCCCATGAGAGGTATTGCTGGATCTTCCAGTAGTACTATGTTCAGTTTTCAGAGGAACCACCAGACTGACTTCCAGAGTGATTGTACAAGATTGAAATCCCACCAGCAATGGAGGAGTGCTCCTCTTTCTCCACATCCTCACCAGTATCTACTGTCACCTAAATTTTTGATCTTAGCCATTCTTACTGGTGTGAGGTGGAATCTCAAGGTTGTTTTGATGTGCATTTCCCTGATAACTAAGGATGTTTAACATTTTTTCAGGTGTTTCTTAGCCATTTGGTATTCTTCAGTTGAGAATTCTTTGTTTAGCTCTGTACCCCATTTTTAATGGGGTTATTTGAATTTGTAAAGTCCAGCTTCTTGAGCTCTTTGTATATATTGGATATTAGTCCCCTATCAGATTTAGGATTGGTAAAATTCCCAATCTGTTGGTGGCCTTTTTGTCTTATTGAGAGTGTCTTTTGCCTTACAGAGCTTTGCAATTTCATGAGGTCCCATTTGTCAATTCTTGATCTTAGAGCACAAGCCAATTCTGTTCTGTTTAGGAATTTTTCCCCAGTGCCCATATCTTCGAGGCTTTTCTCCACTTTCTCCTCTATTAATTTCAGTGTCTCTGGTTTTATGTTGAGGTCTTTGATCCACTTAGACTTGAGCTTTGTACAAGGAGAAAAGAATGGATCAATTCGCATTCTTCTAAATGATAATGGCCAGTTGTACCAGCACCATTTGTTGAAAATGCTGTCTGTTTGCCACTAGATGGGTTTAGCTCCCTTGTCAAAGATCAAGTCACCATAGGTGTGTGGGTTCATTTCTGGGTCTTCAATTCTATTCCATTGATCTACTTGTCTGTCACTGTACCAATATCATGCAGTTTTTATCACAATTGTTCTGTAGTACAGCTTAATGTTAGGCATGGTGATTGCCCCAGAGGTTCTTTTATTGTTGAGATTAGTTTTTGCTATCCTAGGTTTTTATTATTCCAGATGAATTTGCAAATTGCCCTTTCTAACTCAGTGAAGAATTGAGTTGGAATTTTGATGGGGATTGCATTGAATCTGTAGATTGCTTTCGGGGATAGCCATTTATACCATGAGCATGGGAGATATTTCCATCTTCTGAGATCTTCTTCAATTTCTTTCTTCAGAGACTTGAAGTTCTTATCATACAGATATTTCACTTCCTTAGTTAGAGTCACACCAAGGTATTTTATATTATTTGTGACTATTGTGAAGGGTGTTGTTTCTCTAATTTCTTTCTCAGTCTGTTTATCCTTTGTGTAGAGAAAGGCCGTTGATTTGTTTGAGTTAATTTTATATCCAGTTACTTCACTAAAGCTGTTTATCAGGTTTATGAGTTGTCTGGTGGAATTTTTAGGGTCACTTATATATATACTATCATATATTTGCAAATACTGATATTTTGACTTCTTCCTTTCCAATTTGTATCCCCTTGATCTCCTCTTTTTTTCGAATTGCTCTGGCTAAAACTTTAAGTACTATATTGAATAGGTAGGGAGAAAGTGGGCAGCCTTGCCTAGTCCCTGATTTTAGTGGGATTGCTTCCAGTTTCTCTCCATTTAATTTGATGTTGGCTACTGGTTTGCTGAATATTGCTTTTATTATGTTTGGCTATGGGCCTTGAATTTCTGATTTTTCCAAGACTTTTATCATGAAAGGGTGTTGAATTTTGTCACATGGTTTCTCAGCATCTAAAGAGATGATCATGTGGTTTTTGTCTTTGAGTTTGTTTATATAGTGGATTATGTTGATGGATTTCCATATATTAAACCATCCCTGCATCCCTAGGATGAAACCTACTTGGTCGATATGGATGATTATTTTGATGTGGTCTTGGATTTTATTGATTATTTTTGCATCGATATTCATAAGGGAAATTAGTCTGAAGTCCTGTTTCTTTATAGGAACTTTGTGTGGTTTAGGTATCCGAGTAATTGTGGCTTCATAGAATGAATTGGTTGGAGTACCTTCTGTTTCTATTTGGAGCAATAGTTTGAGGAGAATTGGAATTAGGTCTTCTTTGAAGGTCTGATAGAACTCTGCACTAAACCCATCTGGTCCTGGATTTTTTTTTTTTTTTTTTGGTTGGGAGACTATTGATGACTGCTTCTATTTCTTTAGGGAAAGTGGGACTGTTTAGATTGTTAATCTGATCCTGATTTTACTTTAGTACCTGTTATCTATCTAGGAAGTTGTCCAATTCATTCAGGTTTTCTAGTTTTGTTGAGTATAGCCTTTTTAAAGAAGGATATGATGATGTTTTGGATTTCCTCGGGTTCTGTTGTTATGTCTCCTTTTTCATTTTTGATTTTGTTAATTAGGATACTGTTCCTGCGCCCTCTAGTTAGTCTGGATAAGGGTTTATCTATCTTGTGTTTTCTCAGAGAATCAGTTCCTTGTTTGGTAGATTCTTTGAATAGTCCTTTTTTTTCCCACTTGGTTGATTTCATCCCTGAGTTTGATTATTTCCTGCAGTCTACTCCTCTTGGGTGAATTTGCTTCCTTTAGTTCTAGACCTTCAAGGTGTGCTGTCAGGCTGCTAGTGTATGCTCTCTCTAGTTTCTTTTTGTTGGCACGCAGGGCTATGAGTTTTCCTCTTAGGATGGCCTTCATTGTGTCCCATAAGTTTGGGTATGTTGTGGCTTCATTTTCATTAAACTCTAAAAAGTCTTTAATTTGTTTCCTTATTTCATCCTTGACCAAGGAATCTTTGAGTAGAGTGTTGTTCAGTTTCCATGTGAATGTTGGCTTTCTATTATTTATGTTGTTATTGAAGATCAGCCTTAGTCCGTGTTGATCAAATCGATGCATGGGATAATTTCAATATTTTTTTTTATCTGTGGAGGTCTGTTTTGTGACTAATTATATGGTCAATTTTGGAGAAGGTACCATGTGGCACTGAGAACAAGGTATATCCTTTTGTTTTAGGATAAAACATCCTGTAGATATCAATTAAATCCATTTGTTTAATAACTTCTGTTAGTGTCCATGTGTCTCTATTTAGTTTCTGTTTCCAGGATCTGTCCATTGGTGAGAGTGGGGTGTTGAAGTCTCCCACTATTATTGTGTGAGGTACAATGAGTGCTTAGAGCTTTACTAAAGTTTTTTTTAATGAATGTGGCTGCCATTGTATTTGGAGCATAGGTATTCAAAGATGAGAGTTCATCTTGGTAGATTTTACCTTTGATGCTTATGAAGTGCCCCTCCTTGTCTTTTTTGATAACTTGTGGTTGGAAGTCAATTTTATTCGATATTAGAATGGCTACTCCAGTTTGTCTTTTTGGACCATTTGCTTGGAAAATTGTTTTCCAGCCTTTCACTCTGAGGTAGTGTCTGTCTTCTTCCCTGAGATGGGTTTCCTGTAAGCAGCAAAATATTGGTTCCTGTTTCTGTAGTCAGTCTATTAGTCTATGTCTTTTTATTGGGGAATTTAGTCCATTGATGTTAAGAGAAATTAAAGAAAAGTAATTTTTGCTTCCTGTTATTTTTGTTGTTAAAGTTGGAATTCTGTTCTTGAGGCTGTCTTCTTTTAGGTTTGTTGAAGGATTAGTTTCCTGCTTTTTCTAGGGTGTAGTTTCCGTCCTTGTGTTAGTATTTTCCCTTTATTATACTTTGAAGGGCTGGATTTGTGGAAAGATATTGTGTGAATTTGGTTTTATCATTGAATACTTCGGTTTCTTCATGTATGGTAATTGAGAGTTTTGCTGGATATAGTAGTCTGTGCTGGCTTTTTTGTTCTCTTAGGGTCTGCATCACATCTTTCCAGGATCTTCTGACTTTCATAATCTCTGGTGAGAAGTCTGGTGTAATTCTAATAGGTCTGCTTTTATATGTTACTACACACTTTTACCTTACTGCTTTTAATATTCTAACTTTATTTAGTGCATTTGTTTTTCTGATTATTATGTGTCAGGAGGAATTTCTTTTCTGGTCCAACCTATTTCAAGTTCTATAGGCTTCTTATATGTTCATGGGCATCTCTTTCTTTAGGTTTGGGAAGTTTTCTCCTATAATTTTGTTGAAGATATTTGCTGGCCCTTTAAGTTGAAAATCTTCATTCTCATCTACTCCTATTATCCGTAGGTTTGGTCTTCTCATTGTGTCCTGGATTCCCTGGATATTTTGAGTTAGGATCTTTTTCCATTTTGCATTTTCTTTGATTGTTGTGCCCATGTTCTCTATGGAATCTTCTGCACCTGCAATTCTCTCTTCCATCTCTTGTACTCTGTTGCTGATGCTTGCATCTATGGTTCCTTGTTTCTTTCCTAGGGTTTCTATATCCAGAGTTTTCTCACTTTGGGTTTTCTTTATTGTTTCTACTTCCATTTTTAGGTCTTGGATGGTTTTGTTCAATTCTATTATCTGTTTGGTTGTGTTTTCCTGTAGCTCTTTAAGGGATTTTTGTGTTGCCTCTTTAATGGCTTCTACCTCTTTAGCATGGTTCTCCTGTATTTCTTTAGGTGAGTTATTAATGCCCTTCTTGATGTCCTCTACCAACATCATGAGATATGATTTTAAATCCAAGTCTTGCTTTTTCTGTGTGTTGGGGTGTCCAGGACTGGCTGAGGTAGGAGTTTTTGGGTTCTGATGATGGTGAGTGGTCTTGATTTCTGTTAGTAAGATTCTTACATTTGCCTTTACCTATCTGGTAATCTCTGGAGTTAGTGGTTATAGTTGTCTCTGGTTGGAGCTTGTTCCACCTATGATTCTGTTAGCCTCTGTCAGCAGTCCAGGGTTTCCAGCTCTCTTCTGAGTCTCAGTGGTCAGAGTACTCTTTGCAGGCAAGCTCTCCTCTTGCAGGGAAGGTGCACAGAGTTCTGGTGTTTGGACCTGCCTCATAGCTGAAGATGAAGACCCTGAAACAGGGCCTGTCCCAGAAGATGTGTTGCCTCTGCAGTCTGCATGCTCACCTGCACAGACTGGTCACTGAAGGACCTGGGACTCAAGATGGCTCCCTCACCTGCTCTGGTGGTCAGCGCCCTCCTGGGCAGGCACCTCTCCTCTGGTGGGGAAGGTGCCCGGATGTCTGGAGCCTGAAAAGGATTCTGTCCCAGAAGCTCTGTCGCTTCTGCAGTCTGCTAGCTCACCCTTTGCAGTTCGTAAGCTGACCTGAGCAGACTGGTCTCTGAGGGACCTGGGACACAAGATGGCTCTCTCACCTGTTCTGGCAGTCAGAGTCCTTCTGGGTGGACACCCTCTGGAGAGGAAGGTGCCAGGATGTCTGGAGCCCAAAAAGGGGTTTGTCCTTGAAGCAGTGTAGCTTCTGCCTGTCCCAGAATCTGTGTTGCTTCTGTAGTCCTCACTGTCACTTATGCAGATTGTTCTCTGAGGGACCCGGGACCCAAGATGGCTCCCTCCTGCTGTGAGAGTTCTTAATGTATACACAAAATAATGATGTTTACCAAATAAGTAGATCAAAATCACACATAGCACATGACTCTCTGGTCACGACCATTGGATACTGGTTAATACAATATCATTTCAACTCATAACCTCTAAATAACTACTGATTACAAAGACCATGCTTACAAATAAGGTGCTGTATCTATGGGTTGTGAGCAGTCATGTATTAGAAGGCCAGACTCTAGCTCAGTCCTGTGTCTTAAAATGTTCATTATGATCTTCTCAATTGATACTTCAACCTCTCCCATTCTCTATTGTGTTGATGTTGCCCTATCTGTGATGCAGTCTGTTTCTGCTAAGTAATACTGTCTGGAAGTCTTTGAACATTATTCACAGCAATCCCATTTTTTTCTAACCAGCTGCACATATCATATTTTTCTTCACCTCTGCCTATTTAAGGCCTAGCTCAAGCTGCACCCACTAAGTCAATAAATGTTTTGTTTTGTTTTATTTTGTTTTCCCATGTATAGCTCGGCTGAAATCATACCTAAAGCTCCAGTATTGCCAATGCCTCTTTCCAGGACAGGTTCATGTTCCAAAACATTTCATTTGTTGCTGTCTACAATACATGTTTATTTGTGTTCACTCTGCATCAGCCCAGCAGAACAGAAGTTAGGAATCCTGGTGTGTGGTTCTCACTGAAATATATCGACAAGGCAGTTTCCTTCAGAGTAACCTTACTCGGGGGCTGGGTCTTTGACTTCACCTTTAATAGTAAGGAAAGGAATGTACTGAAATAATTTGGATAACTTAAAACAAATATTTTTTTCTCTAATTCACAAGTGACCTTCTGTAATTGTGAGATGATATATTAGAAACGTTGAGAATTATTTTAAATAGTAGGATATTGAGATTTAACATGGACTTATATCTAAGTTAAGATAACAAAGAGGTAAGGCCTTCCATTTGTTTTTTACTTCATACTCACTTATAATGTCTTCATAATAGAGGAGTTTTCCTTTGTATTTTTTTTTACTGATTTTTTCCCTCTGAAATATTACCTAGTGTGATTTGTTTATGGAAAATAAATATTTGATGAGTAATATTTTTATTTTTTATTTCTTATTCCTTATATTTAACTTAGTACATATTAATATTTTATTAACATCCTCCTGGACTACCTCACTTTTACTTTTATAATATAAAAGAAAAGTCAATAAATACAACTGAAGATTTGGGTTAGTTGGAATATATGGTCCAATTGATAGTGTATGTTAACAGCAAATTGCTTCACTTAAAATATTACTAACTTTCACATCTTTATTAGAAAACTCAAAATGTTCATGAACTAAAATAATCAACAGTTTGGAATGTTTCAGGTATTCTATGCTGGCAATTAGCTAAATAATATATTAAATTCATAACACAATATAGTTATGTCCTAATGTTTAAAATGTTAACATGCTGGTTTGTTTTGAAATACAAATTCTCTACATAGAAAACTCAGTAGGTACTTATTGGTACCAACATAATTGCATACTGGTTATATATGCACATATAAAAATGTAAATGTGAATTTATTTGAGGAACATTAAGGAAGAAAAAGATAATACTGGATTTTTCTAGACATTCATACATGATTAGCAAATAGTTGGAACAGTCAAATATTATGGAATGTTACTGAGTGTCATCCCTTCTTTAAAAGCTTTGCATGTATAATCTCGAATCAATAACATTAATATTTCATTAGTTAGTCTTTCATTACAATGAGAAATTCTAGTTATAACAACTCACTTTTCGCAGTCTGTGTATAAGCAGATCCCACTGTCGGCTTTGCTTTTGTTCCAAGCCTTTCCTGATTCACAAGAATAGACTTGTACTGCCTGCCCCACCGTGCCTGTGTGTGTGTGTAATCTTGTCATAAGTTTTACTTTTTAAGACTGATTTTCTCTTAAAATTATTTTTTCTCAGCTAATCATACATGAAATTCTTTAAATACTCAAATAGATGTTTATAAATTATTGTAAAACTTTTATGGAGAATATGTTAAATTATGTTTAGGTAGTTTGCTAATGTAAAAAACAATAGTTATTCATTAATTTAATGTCTGAAGAACTTATTTCTCTGTCTCAATTACTGCCTCTGTCTCTCTCTCTTTCTTTGCCTCAGTCTTTATCTCTGTCTCTGTTTGTCTCTGTCTTTCTGCCTGTGTCTCTGTCTTGTCTGTGTGTGTGTGTGTGTGTGTGTATGTGTGTGTGTGTGTGTGTGTGTGTGTGTGTGTGTGTGTGTGTGTGTGTGTGTGTTTATTCCTTGGTGCATATTTGGAGGCCTAGGACAATCTTGAGTCTGAACCTTGCCTTCCACCCTTTTAATTTCTTTGGGAAAGAATCATTTATTTGTTACTGTATAAAACCAGCTTACTGGATGATAACATTTCATGGATTCTATTGGCTCCACCTGACAGCTTGTTGTAGGACTGATGTGATTTCAAACATGCGTGAACCTCCTCTTGCTTTATTTGACTTATGGGCATCTGGGCAATAATTTTGCCCAGGTCTCTAGCCTTAATTATTCCTTACTGCTTAAGACTTTCTCTCCCTCTCTCCATCTTTCTGTCTTTCCATCTCTCTCTGGTTCTGTCTCTGGCTCTGTCTCTGTCTCTGTCTCTCTCTCTCTCTCTGTGTAAAAAGAAAATAAAGAATTGAATAAACAAAGAAGGGTGCTGGACATAGTAGGACATATATGTCATTGCAGTACTTGAAAAGCCGGAGGAGTCAATCAGATATTCAGGACACACAGTATTATATTATCTCAACAATGAAACAAAAATATAATAAAGAATTCAATTAAAAAAATAAGAAAGAAAAGGACAAAAAAATTTAAGGGAAGCAAATTACTAACTATAGTGTGCATCCATTGAAATTTTTACTTTTAGTTATCACAGTCTTGAAATTTTACCAGGCTAACAAATGAGTAGTTAAGAAAATTCGCAATAATTTTAAACTGCCTTGAATGATTTTAAATATGATCAAAGATTTTTCCAAATGCATATGGAAATGATTTTTTTGACTGCTAGTTTATGTGTTTAAGGTTTAGGTAAAAATCCCAGTGAAACAAAAGAAAGCTTTCTGTATTTCATAGTGCCTTTTTCTCTCTGTGGATCGGGACTGTCTGAGTTGAATAACTATCTTGTTTTTACATCGTACAGATCATTCACCTCCTATTTCTTAACCCATGATTACACTGTAGAACAAAGCTTTTAATATATGAAGATTTAATATCAAAATTTTACAAACCATCGCATCAGACCTTTTGTCCTGTTCTAATTTCTAAAAGTCCTTCTGTTTTTTTTTTTAACTTTTTCCAAATTTTTATTAGGTATTTTCTTTATTTACATTTCAAATGCATATGATAGTATATATAAGTGGAAAAATTCTACCAGAGAACTCCTAAACCTGATAAACAGCTTCAGTGACGTAGCTGGATATAAAATTAACTCAAACAAATCAATGGCCTTTCTCTACACAAAGGATAAATGGGCTGAGAAAGAAATTAGGAAAACAACACCCTTCACAATAGTCACAAATAATATAAAATACCTTGGTGTGACTCTAACTAAGGAAGTGAAAGATCTGTATGATAAGAACTTCAAGTCTCTGAAAAAAAGATGCCAGAGATTTTCCAGTTCTGTCTATTCAAGCTTTCTAGATCTCTAGGTATTTTCTAGTTCTCTACTTTGCTCCTGTTTCATAATTTGATACTGGGAGGGGTATACAGGTAAACAAAGAATGTCCAGAAAAATTGAATCTGAATCTGAAACAAAGTGTCTTAGTATCCACAGTCAAGTTCCAAAATTGTATTTGTTCTAGATCCAAAGACAAGGAATGCATGAATAGATTGTTTCAGTGAATAAACCATATATTTAAGAAAAGACTATCTATTCTGATGCAGAATTATAGTAAAATGTTTGAGAAAACCATCACATCCATTTGCAAAATTTAAAAGAAGATATAACAAAGAGCAAGTAGCAATATTGAAAGGATTCAGTGAAATCATGGTGACAAATGTACAGGAAATGAAGGAAGGCCACACTGAGCTCTACAACACTGGCTTGCATAGACTATATTAGACTTCTGATCTCAACATTTTAACGGTGTAGAATATTTATTAGCTTAACTTTGGAAGAATGGGTAAGAAAAGTCACACTTCGGTATAGTTTGCAATAGTCATTTATATTCATTTTAATGTGCATTCATTGCCAAACTTCAAGGAACCCTACAGATACCTTACGATACAGCATGATGTCTAAGAGGCACACTCTAAAGTACATTCAAGGAGATCTGAATTTCATTTCGTTAGAACAAAAATAACACACCCATAGTGTTATCATGAAATCTTAACAAAGAACATAGGAGGAAAGATACACACATGGAGGTAAGGAGATGAGACTTCAACAGCTGGGACAAACAGACCTTAACTAAGGCCTTGGGCAAATGAAGGACTTCTTATAATTTTGTGTGCCAATGATACACCCACCTTGTGTTCTAATTAATGAGGCATGATCACTTGTGTTAGCTCTATAGGTTTTGAGGTAAAAAATTAAGTTGTGATCTTTATTTTCTATTTTTTTTTCAGGCACCAGAAGAGGAAAAATGAACCAATAAGATTTTTAAAAAAAAAAAAAAAACATTTAAAATAAAACCTTAGACTCTTAGGCTTAGAGTGTGTGAAGAATACAAATACAGAGCATGATACAAAAATACATTATAATGAACACCAAGATAAAATGAGTGTACAGGTAATGATTAATCTTGATTGTGCACTTGATTGGATTTCAAAATGCCCCAGAGGTTAATATAGCACACTATATGTGTATCTGTGAGGATTTTTTCCGAGGTAATTAGATCCCCAATGCTCTGCTCTAATGAATGTGTCAATCCACTGAAGATTTAAACCTGTGAACAGACTATTGGGATGTGGTGGAATTTGTTTTCGTGGAGGGCTCTTGAGTGAAGTCACTGCTAGCATGTCCTAGGTTCCTACTCTTACTTTGGTTGCTTAGGACTGCCCCCCACTGCTTCCTGATTGTCATGATGGGGTCTACCCCACCATATTTTTCATGCTATAGATAAACCATGATTCTTAAAATAGAGTCAAATAAGTCTTTCCTTCTCTAGATTGCCTTTGGGGGTGGGGGTGTCAAGCATTTTAATACAGTGAACTTGGTCACTAATAAAGCATGCCATCACCAAAGGCTGAAATACTAAGTCATGAGATGCGAGCAAAGGTTCTGTTGCCAATGGTAGCAGGTAGTTGTGAGTAGCAATCTTAGGTGAGTCCTAGGCTTCTAAAACTGCTGAAATCATAAAATATGGCTTTGGGTCTCTTTGGCTTCCTTTCTTCTATTGTTGGAAGATTGCTGGATGAAAAAGACATTTGTTAAAATTGAGTAATAATAATAATAATAATAATAAACATATGTCAAGAAACACGTAAAAAATGAAAACTATTTTTTTTAAAACTGATTTGTTGTGCAACAATGAAGAGATGTCAGAAATACAATGAAAAAAATCTTCAAGCAGGATGAAATTAAAACATTTGCAGTCATACAAAGAGAAAATAGGATCAATGATTATACACGGATGAAAGGTTTTCAGAAGTAAATCCTTAAGCTCACTCTTCGTTATTAGTGATTCTCAACATCCCCAATTCTGTAACCCTTTAACACAGTTTCTCATTTATGATGATATTTTATTGCTGCTCCATAGTAATTTTAATGTTGTTATGAAATGTAATGCAAATATCTGATATGCAGGGTATCTGACGTGTGACCCCCAGTGAGGTCAGGGCCCACAGATTGAGAACAGCTGAGTTAGAGCTGGGAGAAGAGAGGGACTTCCTGTTTTCCAGCTGTTAGTGAGTGAGGGTAAATGGTGGTGGAAGAAAGGAAAGGACAAGAGGGCCTCTGGAGACTTCTGTATGCCTCCCATATATCAGGTAGAATATTCACAGTGATGTATAGTTTTCGCTGATATATTCTCAGGTGCAATTAGCAAGATGGACAATACCTTTTCTTGGAGACCTTGGGCACTCTCCCAGCCAGAACCAGCTTAAGAAGTACCTTTAACATAAATAATAAAACTTCTGAGTTTAAGAAGAAATTCTGTGTTATAACTTAAGGAAAACTACCCTAAGTAAAATTGTAGAATGGAAGTTTACATACCGAAGGACATGACAAGGAAGTAGAATGATTAAGTATTGCCTTGTGATCTACTGGCATTGCTCACACATGCTGACCTGGGAATAGCCTGATGTTTTCCCTCAAAGAGCATAATGCCTGTGCTGTGTCTTCCCATTTCTACTTCTGAAGTTGTATTTAGGTATTGGAAGGCATCCTGATCTGTCTCTTGGCTATCTCTTAGAGTATGCCCCCCCACCCACTCATTAAATTATATTCCTTAGTTTCTCCATTATTTCATTATCAGGATGACTGAGGGAGGAACTTAGAAGAAGCATACATACAAGTCTTTTGGGAACAACAACCCAAATAAAGATGTGACCATTGTAGGTCACTTGTCAATCATCTGCTTTGTTGTATATTTTGCATATGACTTGGTTTGTATA
Source organism: Mus caroli (assembly GCF_978045245.1). Lineage (NCBI taxonomy): Eukaryota > Metazoa > Chordata > Mammalia > Rodentia > Muridae > Mus > Mus caroli. Next base: position 92,231,954 of record NW_028227265.1, read on the forward strand.
CATTTAAAATCTAATTATGAGAGCAGTAATATTAAGTATTGCTTTTGAACTTTCTTTGAACTTTAAATGACGCATTGTAGGTATACATCTGAGGTTTTTTTTTTTTTTTTGGATATTCTGTAGTTAAAATAAAAGTGCAGGTTGATCCTTGATAGGACACATCAGAGAAAGTGACAAGCAGTTGGGTCAAAAGGTCTGCAGTTAGAATTAAAATACTGGTGAATGAATAACTGTTCACTGTGATCCTAAAATCTTCACTGATATTCCAACCTAAATGGAATCTAGTACATAGTTGTTGATAGCTGTTGCTCTCTCCATCACTATCAACTGTAAATCAGTTACTAAGTAGGTTATATCCCTCAGAAAATATCTATCTCCTGAAAGGCTCTGCCAGTGTCTGACAAATCCAGAAGTGGATGCTCATAGCCATCCATTGGACTGAGCACAGGGTCTCCAATGAAGGAGCTAGAGAAAGTACCCAATGAGCTGAAGCAGTTTGTAGCCCCATAGGAGAAACAACAATATGAACTAACCAGTACCCCCAGAGCTCCCTGGGACTAAACCACCAACCAAAGAAAACACATGGTAGAACTCATGGCTCTAGCTGCATATGTAGCAGAGGATAGTTGGTCATCTATGGGAGGATTCCCGTGGTCCTATGAAGGCTCTATGCTCCAGTGTAGGGGAATGCCAGGGCCAGGAAACGGGAGTAGATGGGTTGGGGAGCAGGTGGAAGGGGGAGGAGATAGGGTGTTTTCAGAGGGGAAACCAGGAAAGGGGATAACATTTGAAATGTAAATAAAGAAAATATCTAATACAAAAGAAACGGTCATTTCTAATTATAGTATGTTAGTATATGCACATGTGTGAGCATGAATGTTCATTGATTAATGGGCAGTTGCATAACTGGCCCCAACCATCACTGGCTGCATTGCTCTGGAAAGCTGGCTTATTTCTCACTGGTTGCAGCACTGAGGAGAGTGGGCTCTATACCTTGCCCATACAACCCACACAGCTTGGTGGCAGGGCTGTGATTAATTTGGCCAGGGCAGAGTGTGGGAGAACTGACCCCGCCCCCCTCCACACACACTCATCTGCCATGGGGTGTCACAGCTGCTGAGATGATTTACTACACACACACACACACACACACACACACACACACACATACACACACACAAACACACATCCTTGACACCTCCTGGGTCAGGAATACTACTCACAGGTTCAAGAGCTCAGAAAAGGTAGCCCGGCCCCTGATTAGCCGTAGCACTTGGGAGTGCAGGCCCTGTACTCATGTGGACAACACAGGAGAGCTTACCCTGGTTGCTGTGTGGGAAGCATGTGAGCTTGTCCTACCACTCATCTGTCCTGAGGTGTCATGTGTGCAAGTGAGGCTCCCTCTCCCTTGTTCTCACCTCCCACAGCAATTCAGATAGCTTGCCCTGGGATTGTGAATGTGAGAGAGCTGAACTTGCATTCTGCCTATGGCAACACTGGGTGGCATAGATGGATCAGTGGTGAGTCCTCCCTGGTGGTATAGATAAAGGTGAGCTGGAAAGCTGACTAAGTCAGCTACCACCCAGGTCCAGACCCAGGGCTCTGAATTGGCCACCGCCAAACCTGTATCATCTGTGAATGGTTGGGACTATGACAGTGCCAGTCCTGCTAATCCAAAGCTGTGTGATCTCCATGACATAGAGTACCAACAGGATAACCAGGAGGAGTTCTGAATAAAGACCTAATATTGATGGTGTCACAGCACTCAGATATCTCAAACCAGACAAATGGCTCATTGCAATGAATATTTTCAAATGAAGATTTATAGACAGTGGGATATACTGTGGAGCACACTGTAATATACTACAGTTTCCACAATGAGATGGTTTTTATGATTTGATTTTTTTGTTAGTGTTGTGTTTGCTTGTTTCTATGAGTGTTTTTTTTTTTTGGGGGGGGGCAGTAGTTGCACCAGTGAAAGGCAGATACTAGATGCCAGGGAGATGAGTGGGACTGCTGTGCGTGATGGGAAACTCGCAAATAACCAATAAAACTTAAAAAAAATAAAAGAAAAAAGTTTATAAGCCAGGAATCAGATTCAAAGAAACTAAAATTTCATGAAAGAAGTGAACTAATGTTCAGGAATTGTGTTGTTCAGTAAAAAATTATTATTATATTTTTATATATATTTCCCTGAATTAATAGTCCTTTGTTGCTCTTAGAGCTTATGGCAATTAGCTTTATTCAAATATCCACTGACTATTCAAATTATTTTCCTTTTTCAGATAGAGATGCATCATTTACTCAAATGTATTATTGGCCCCTTTCTTCTTTCATTTATACACTGAAAGTGTGGCATGTCTGCTTAATATGTGACATACACATGTCCATTTAATGTGGGATTTATGAATGTCTATTTAATGAAAGTTAGCATGAACACATCCACAATAAAGTAAATTTTAATTATAAGACTAAAATATGTATTTGTTTTTAATGGATTGTGAATACTTATGAGGCATTTTTAAATGTTCTTTCTTTTTTTATTAGGTATTTATTTCATTTACATTTCCAATGCTATCCTAAAAGTCCCCCACACGCTCCCCCACCAACTCCCCCACCCACCCACTCCTACTTCTTGGCCCTGGTGTTCCCCTGTACTGAGGCATATAAAGTTTGCACAACCAATGGGCCTCTCTTTCCACTGATACATATGCAGCTAGAGACAGGTGCTCCGGGGGGTACTGGTTAGTTCATATTGTTGTTCCATCTATAGGGTTGCAGATCCTCCAGCTCCTTGGGTACTTTCTCTAGTTCCTCCATTGGGGGCTCTGTGATCCATCCAATAGCTGACTGTGAGCATCCACTTCTGTGTTTGCCAGGCCCTGGCTTAGCCTCACAAGAGACAGCTATATCTGGGTCCTTTCAGCAAAATCTTGCTAGTGTATGCAATGGTGTCAGCGTTTGGAAGCTGATTATGAGATGGATCCCCGGATATGACCATCTCTAGATGGTCCATCCTTTCATCTCAGCTTCAAACTTTGTCTCTGTAACTCCTTCTATGGGTGTTTTGTTCCCAATTCTAAGAAGGGGCAAAGTGTCCACACTTTGGTCTTCATTCTTGAGTTTCATGTGTTTGGAAAATTGTATCTTATATCTTGGGTATTCTAAGTTTCTGGGCTAATATCCACTTATCAGTGAGTACATATTGCGTAAGTTCTTTTGCGATTGGGTTACCTCACTCAGGATGATGCCCTCCAGGTCCATCCATTTGCCTAGGAATTTCATAAATTCATTCTTTTTAATAGCTGAATAGTACTCCTTCTTTTAATCAACACAAAAGAAATGAATGAATCAAATGCTGCTTATTTGAAATTATAATTTTCTACATTTCAGGGAATCATAAAACAATTTTTATTAATAAGAAAACAAGTATCAGGATAATTTTGTAAAATGTCCAAGCACTCCATTATGCAAAATTTTTCCAAATATTATTAAAGGATCTAAGAAATGAATAACAGTGATTTTCTTGAAGTGTATTACTAATTTTAAGTGTCTACTTTAATGATCATTTCCAAAACCAATAATTTCAAAATAAGTTGCCAATTATGTTAAACCTTCCAATGACAAATTTAGAGACAGGGCTTCATAGTAGCTGATAAGAATGAGTGTCATCAATGTTTTAATAACTACAATATTTCTCTATTTCTTTACTACATCCTGCATCTCTGGCGTGCGGCATGTGAGCCCTGATTGGTCACACTTGCTGTTCTGCTGTGTTATAAACTAGTTAGAACTCTGTACTTATGATTACAACTTGGATTTGAGGTGGCTTGGTTTTACATTTTGTCTTTTGTCCTTGCACTCACCTTGACTCTATTTAACATTAGAATGGAGGTAATATTCTTATGGCAATACATCCATACTATGCAATCAAAAAAAATGATATGATTGAAAAATGATTTTGTGGTTTGTTTTGCTATTGTCCTTTACATTAGTATTCAAGGAACTTAAGAATTTTATTTCTTTGACACTCCCTGAAATTATAGAAAATTCACATCTTAGGATGAATCTCTAATCACTAATAATAAATTATATAGATAGATAGATATTTAGGTAGATAGATCTTTTTGTACTGTATTACATTTTTTACAAGACTCATATTTTTAACTTACATTTATGTAAAATTAACTTTAAACTTTTATTCAGCAGTAGTAATTATTATCATGGAAGCATATTGCTGAATAAGCTCAAAATTTCTAGCTCTTTCTGAATTCTGGCTGGCTGGTTCAACTCAGCTGTTCTGGCTCAAACTCCTCTCCTGTCTGACTGAATCAATATGGCTTCTCCCAGTTTCTAACTGAACTGTTTTGCTCAGCTTCAAACTAAATCAATCTGTTTTATTCTTCTGACTTCTTCTTATTGTCTGGTTTCAACTACCTCTGTTGACCTGCCACAAACTGCATGACCTCTAGAATGAAATCAACTCCACTGCTCACTGCAGTGGTTTCCAACTGATGGAACTGAACTCACCTGACTCCATTACTTTGCTGGAACTCTACTGAACTGCACTGAACTCAACTCCACTCCAACTGGACTGATTTTCTCTCCCTGTACTGTTCCTATATAGCTTTTCGTTTCTGTGCTATAAGTTGGGTGTATACTTTCTCTGTCAAATCTTCCTTTGAATCATCACTTTGTACCTCAATTAGAAGTTATTGTCTGAGCTTAAAGGTGTGTACTAAGGGCATGTCTGTATTCCAACCAGTACAGGCATGTTACTGAATTAAAATTTATCTACATGCTTATCTAACATTAAATATAACATTTTCATGTTCTCAACTACTTCAAAATATGTAAATTCAAAACAGTTTACTTTCAAAACTTATGACTTAAGCAAAAGATAGTCAAGATCAAAAACAGAATCAAATACCAGTGCAAGTCATGATGGTGTGTTTGGTTATTTAGTGTACTTTTCCTGCAAGGGTATAAAGTTGTGGAAGTGTAAATGGTGGATAAAAAAAGAACAAGTATTTTGTTCTGCTATGAATAGTTCCTAACACATGCACTTCCCCCCTCTCTCATACACACACACACACACACACACACACACATGCAGAGAGAGACACACAGAGACACAGAACACACCTACATACATATTCACCAACACATTAAGATGCTGTAATGTTCTTATAGGAATAGAGAAGAGAATTATACAGGTCAGAAATGTAGAGAAAGCAGAAGAGGTTTCATTTTTAGAAGATTTAAGAGTTCGAGTTTGAGCATAATGAAAGAAATCAATGTTTTTAACATTAATAGGAAAAGCACTTTAGAGGCTAGGAATGCAGCTCAGAACTGAGCATGTGCCTACCATGTCTTGGACAGGATCCTAGAACTGTAAAAGGAAGAGAGAGAGAGAGAGAGAGAGAGAGAGAGAGAGAGAGAGAGAGAGAGAGAGAGAGAGAGATAGATATTAAGAAGAGAAGGAAAATGGAAGAAAAAGAGGATGAAGGAAGAGGAGAAGAAGGAGAAAGAGGAGGATGAGGAGGAGGAAGAAGAGGAGAAGGATGGGAGAGAAAGAAGAGGAAGAGAAGGAAGAGGAAAAGGAGGAAGAGCAGGAAGAGGGGGAAGAAGAGGAAGAGGAGGAGGAGGAGGAGGAGGAGAAGAAGAAGAAGAAGAAGAAGAAGAAGAAGAAGAAGAAGAAGAAGAAGAAGAAGAAGAAATGAAGCAAAAGTAAATACTTATTCCTGAGATAGATTTTGTTTTTGTTTTGTTTTGCATTTTTCCCTTTTTTCTTTTTTTTGCACATTTTTAATTAGATATTTTCTTTATATACATTTCAAATTTCAAATGCTACCTGAAAGTTCCCTATATCCTCCCCCTGCCCTGCTTCCCTACCCACCCACTCCCACTTCTTGGCCCTGGCATTCCCCTATACATATAAAGTTTGCAATACCAAGGGAACTATTTTTCCAGTGATGGTTGACTAGGTCATCTTCTGCTACATATGCAGCTAGAGACACGAGCTCTGGGGGTACTGGTTAGTTCATATTGTTGTTCTACATATAGGGTTACAGACCCCTTTAGCTCCTTGGGTGCTTTCTCTAGCTTCTCCATTGGGGTCCTGTGTTCCATCTTATAGTTGACTGTGAGCATCCACTTCTGTATTTGCCAGGCACTGGCATAGCCTCATATGAGACAGCTATACCAGGGTCCCTTCATCAAAAACTTGTTGGCATATTATCCATCCATCCATTATGAAAATTCCTTTTGATAACTATCTTAAAATAAATAACTCCTTTCACAAAAAATTAACAAAAAGACATAAAAGTAAGAAAGGTTTGAAACTGAATGAAACAAGGCATGGAAACACTAATCATTTATATATTTGGTTCTCTCTACACTATTTTTAACAGAAAAAAAAATAATTGGGGATTAAAGATTGAGTTTTACAGAGGAAGAATATTGTACAATTGGTATTGGAAGAATAATGTACAATCTAGGTGCAAAAGATGCATTATTGTTACCACCAACCTTTGGCTATTAGAATGTCACTGTACCAACCACCCAAAAAACAAACAAACAAACCAACCCATACTGCTTTGTTTTCTTGCTGTGTTCTCTTCCCCTCCAGAAAATCACTCTCGTGTTAATGTGTATGAGAAGGTTGAGATACAGAGTATTATGTAGCCTGAACTGACCTCAAGCCCCTGATTTCTTTATTCTACCTTCCTGGTGCTACATTTCCCATGATGCTCAGCTAAGTGTGGCTCAATACATCAGTGTCTGAACTTTCTAACCTCAACATTGGTTTGGTGTTGAGGATTGAAATACAGTCACAAAAAATAAGCATGTTCCTGTCTTTGAGAAGTGTGCATTGAGTCTTTTCTCTTCATTCTCTTATTGTGGGCATCTCTCACCTATCCAGCATCTTCTGCTTTCAAACAGGCTTATTTAGTGATTTAAATACTGGCTTTTTTTCTCTCCTTCAAGGTGCTTGATAATGGTTCATTTTGTTATTGTTGCTGCTGCTGTTTGTTTATTTTGTAGTTGTTTAATTGTTTGGTCTGTTTCTTAGTCAGAGTTTCTATTCCTGTACAAAACATCATGGCTAAGAAGCAAGTTGGGGAAGATAAGAGTTTATTCAGCTTACACTTCCACATTGCTGTTCATCACCAAAGGAAGTCAGAACATGAACTCATACAGGCTAGAAACTTGGAGGCAGGAGTAGATTCAACAGCCATTGAGGAATGCTGCATACTGCTTGCTTCACCTACCTTGCTTTCTTATAGAATCCAAGAATACCAGCCCAGGGCTGGCACACCCACAATGGGCTAGGCCCTCCCACCTTGATCACTAATTGAGACAATGCCTTACTGTTGGATCTCATGGAGGCATTTTCTTAAGGGTGGCTCCTTTCTTAGTGGTAACTCCAGCTTCTGTCAAGTTGACACACAAAACCAGCCAATACAACTGACCACTTGTCAAGTTAATTGTCCCTGTTGGAATAGGTATGGACTTTAAGACCCTTATTTTAGCTGTCTAGAAGCCATATTCTGCTAGCAGCCTTCAGATGACGATGTAGAACTCTCAGCCCCTGCACCATGCCTGCCTGGATGCTGCCATGGTCTCGATTTGGTGATAATGGACTGAATCTCTGAATCAGGAAGCCAGCCCCAATTGAATGTTGTATTTGATAAAACTTACCTTGGTCATGATTTCTCTTAATAGCAGTAAAACCTTAAGACAGAAATTGGTACCAGCATATTGGAGTATTCCTGTGACAACCTGGTTATATTTTGGGGAGAATTGAGGATGGACTTTGAACTAGAAGATTCATTGGGTATTAAGAGATCTTTTGGAGTTAGGGAAGCAGAAACCGGCCTGAGTAGGGCCACAGGCCTCATCCGGCGGATCAGCGCCAGGGTAGCGGGAGCTCAGGGTTGCCTGACACCCGCCAGCTACCCACGACCCCCGCCGCAGGATTTTGGGACTGCTGGTGAGTGGAACACAGCTTCTGCTCCAATCCAATTGCACGAGACCTGAGACTGCATTAGTTAGGGAAGCAGAAACCGGCCTGAGTAGGACCACAGGCCTCATCCGGCTGGATCAGCGCCGGGGTAGCGGGAGCGCAGGGTTGCCTGACACCCGCCAGCTACCCACGACCCCCGCCGCAGGATTTTGGGACTGCTGGTGAGTGGAACACAGCTTCTGTTCCAGTCCAATCACACGGGACCTGAGACTGCTCTGGTTGGGGAGAGAGAAATCCGGCCTACATAGGGCCACAACCCTCTTCCGGTCAGAAAAGCACCAGGGCAGCTGGGGCGCAGGGTCTGCTGACACTCGCCAGCTACCCACAACACCCGCCACAGGATCTTAAGACTTCTGGTGAGTGGAGCACAGCTTCAGCTCCAATCCAATTGCGCGGGACCTGAGACTGCATTAGTTAGGGAAGCAGAAACCGGCCTGAGTAGGACCACAGGCCTCATCCGGCTGGATCAGCGCCGGGGTAGCGGGAGCGCAGGGTTGCCTGACACCCGCCAGCTACCCACGACCCCCACTGCAGGATTTTGGGACTGCTGGTGAGTGGAACACAGCTTCTGCTCCAATCCAATTGCGCGGGACCTGAGACTGCATTAGTTAGGGAAGCAGAAACCGGCCTGAGTAGGACCACAGGCCTCATCCAGCTGGATCAGCGCCTGGGTAGCGGGAGCGCAGGGTTGCCTGACACCCGCCAGCTACCCACGACCCCCGCCACAGGATTTTGGGACTGCTGGTGAGTGGAACACAGCTTCAGCTCCAATCCAATTGCACGGGACCTGAGACTGCATTAGTTAGGGAAGCAGAAACCGGCCTGAGTAGGGCCACAGGCCACATCCAGCCGGATCAGCACCGGGATAGCGGGAGCGCAGGGTTGCCTGACACCCGCCAGCTACCCACGACCCCCGCCTCAGGATTTAGAGACTGCTGGTGAGTGGAACACAGCTTCTGCTCCAATCTTTAAACAGTGACAACGATAACAACTAACCCCAGAGATTACCAGATGGCGAAAGGTAAACGTAATAATCTTACTAACAGAAACCAAGACCACCCACCATCATTAGAACCCAGCACCCCCACTTCGCCCAGTCCAGGGCACCCCAACACACCGGAAAAGTTAGACACGGATTTAAAAGCATATCTCCTGATGATGATAGAGGACTTCAAGAAGGACGTTAATAACACACTTAAAGAAATGCAGGAGAACACTGCTAAACAGGCAGAAGACAATAAAGAGAAAGCACAAAAATCCCTTAAAGAATTTCAGGAGAACACTGCTAAAGAGTTACAAATCCTTAAAGAAAAACACGATAACATAATCAAACAGGTAGAAGTCCTTACAGAAAAACAGGAAAACACATCCAAACAGATGATGGAAATGAACAAAACCATACTAGACCTAAAAAGGGAAGTAGACACAATAAAGAAAACCCAAAATGAGGCAACACTGGAGATAGAAACCCTAGGAAAGAAATCTGGAACAATAGATACGAGCATCAGCAACAGAATACAAGAGATGGAAGAGAGAATCTCAGGTGCAGAAGATTCCATAGAGAACATCGGCACAACAATCAAGGAAAATGTAAAATGCAAAAAGATCCTAACTCAAAACATCCAAGAAATACAGGACGCAATGAGAAGACCAAACCTACGGATAATAGGAGTGGATGAGAATGAAGATTTTCAACTCAAAGGACCAGCAAACATCTTCAACAAAATTATAGAAGAAAACTTCCCAAAGCTAAAGAAAGAGATGCCCATGAACATACAAGAAGCCTACAGAACTCCAAATAGACTGGACCAGAAAAGAAATACCTCCCGACACATAATAATCAGAGCAACAAATGCTCTAAATAAAGATAGAATACTAAAAGCAGTAAGAGAAAAAGGCCAAGTAACATATAAAGGCAAGCCTATCAGAATTACACCAGATTTTTCACCAGAGACTATGAAAGCCAGAAGATCCTGGACGGATGTTATACAGACACTAAAAGAACACAAATTCCAGCCCAGGCTACTATACCCAGCCAAACTCTCAATTAACATAGATGGAGAAACCAAAGTATTCCACGACAAAACCAAATTCACACATTATCTCTCCACGAATCCAGCCCTTCAAAGGATAATAACAGAAAAAAACCAATACAAGGACAGGAACCACGCCCTAGAAACAACAAGAAGGTAATCCCTCAACAAACCTAAAAGAAGACAGCCACAAGAACAAAATGCCAACTTTAACAACAAAAATAACAGGAAACAACAATTACTTTTCCTTAATATCTCTTAATATCAATGGACTCAACTCCCCGATAAAAAGACATAGACTAACAAACTGGCTACACAAACAAGACCCAACATTTTGCTGCTTACAGGAAACTCATCTCAGAGAAAAGGATAGACACTACCTCAGAATGAAAGGATGGAAAACAATTTTCCAAGCAAATGGCATGAAGAAACAAGCTGGAGTAGCCATTCTAATATCTGATAAGATTGACTTCCAACCCAAAGTCATTAAAAAAGACAGGGAGGGACACTTCATACTCATCAAAGGTAAAATCCTCCAAGAGGAACTATCAATCCTGAATATCTATGCTCCAAATACAAAGGCAACCACATTCATTAAAGAAACTTTAGTAAAGCTCAAAGCACACATTGCACCTCATACAATAATAGTGGGAGACTTCAACACACCACTTTCACCAATGGACAGATCATGGAAACAGAAACTAAACAGGGACACAGTGAAACTAAGAGAAATTATGAATCAAATGGATCTGGCAGATATCTACAGAACATTCTATCCTAAAACAAAAGGATATACCTTCTTCTCAGCACCTCATGGTACCTTCTCCAAAATTGACCACATAATTGGTCACAAAGCAGGCCTCAACAGATATAAAAATATTGAAATTGTCCCATGCATCCTATCAGATCACCATGGCCTAAGGCTGATCTTCAATAATAAAATAAATAATAGAAAGCCAACCTTCACGTGGAAACTGAACAACACTCTTCTCAATGATACCTTGGTCAAGGAAGGAATAAAGAAAGAAATTAAGGACTTTTTAGAGTTCAGTGAAAATGAAGCCACAACATACCCAAACTTATGGGACGCAATGAAAGCATTTCTAAGAGGAAAACTCATAGCTATGAGTGCCTCCAAAAGGAAACTAGAGAGAGCACACATTAGCAGCTTGACAACACACCTAAAAGCACTAGAACAAAAGGAAGCAAATTCACCCAAGAGGAGTAGACGGCAGGAAATAATCAAACTCAGGGGTGAAATCAACCAAGTGGAAACAAGAAAAACTATTCAAAGAATCAACCAATCAAGGAGCTGGTTCTTTGAGAAAATCAACAAGATAGATAAACCCTTAGCCAGACTCACTAGAGGGCACAGGGAAAGCATCCTAATTAACAAAATCAGAAATGAAAAAGGAGACATAACAACAGATCCTGAAGACATCCAAAACACCATCAGATCCTTCTACCAAAGGCTATACTCAACAAAACTGGAGAACCTGGATGAAATGGAGAAGTTCCTAGACAGATACCAGGTACCAAAGTTGAATCAAGATCAGGTTAATGATCTAAACAGCCCTATATCCCCCAAAGAAATAGAAGCAGTCATTAATAGTCTCCCAACTAAAAAAAGCCCAGGACCAGATGGGTTTAGTGCAGAGTTCTATCAGACCTTCAAAGAAGATCTAATCCCAGTTCTTCACAAACTATTCCACAAAATAGAAACAGAAGGTACTCTACCCAACTCATTCTATGAAGCCACAATTACTCTGATACCTAAACCACAAAAAGACCCAACAAAGATAGAAAACTTCAGACCAATATCCCTTATGAATATTGATGCAAAAATCCTCAATAAAATTCTTGCTAACCGAATCCAAGAACACATCAAAACAATCATCCATCCTGACCAAGTAGGTTTCATCCCAGGGATGCAGGGATGGTTCAATATACGGAAATCCATCAACGTAATCCAGTATATAAACAAACTCAAAGACAAAAACCACATGATCATCTCCTTAGATGCGGAAAAAGCATTTGATAAGATCCAACACCCATTCATGATAAAAGTCTTAGAAAGATCAGGAATTCAAGGCCCATACCTAAACATGATAAAAGCAATCTACAGCAAACCAGTAGCCAACATCAAAGTAAATGGTGAGAAGCTTGAAGCAATCCCTCTAAAATCAGGGACTAGACAAGGCTGTCCACTTTCTCCATACCTATTCAACATTGTACTTGAAGTCCTAGCCAGAGCAATTCGACAACAAAAGGAGATCAAAGGGATACAAATTGGAAAAGATGAAGTCAAAATATCACTTTTTGCAGATGATATGATAGTATATATAAGTGACCCTAAAAATTCCACCAGAGAACTCCTAAGCCTGATAAACAGCTTCGGTGAAGTAGCTGGATATAAAATTAACTCAAACAAATCAATGGCCTTTCTCTACACAAAGAATAAACAGGCTGAGAAAGAAATTAGGGAAACAACACCCTTCTCAATAGTCACAAATAATATAAAATATCTTGGCGTGACTCTAACTAAGGAAGTGAAAGATCTGTATAATAAAAACTTCAAGTCTCTGAAGAAAGAAATTATAGAAGATCTCAGAAGATGGAAAGATCTCCCATGCTCATGGATTGGCAGGATCAACATTGTAAAAATGGCTATCTTGCCAAAAGCAATCTACAGATTCAATGCAATCCCCATCAAAATTCCAAATCAATTCTTCAACGAATTAGAAAGTGCAATCTGCAAATTCATCTGGAATAACAAAAAACCTAGGATAGCAAAAACTCTTCTCAAGGATAAAAGAACCTCTGGTGGAATCACCATGCCGGACCTAAAGCTCTACTACAGAGCAATTGTGATAAAAAACTGCATGGTACTGGTATAGTGACAGACAAATAGACCAATGGAATAGAATTGAAGACCCAGAAATGAACCCACACACCTATGGTCACTTGATCTTCGACAAGGGAGCTAAAAACATCCAGTGGAAGAAAGACAGCATTTTCAACAAATGGTGCTGGCACAACTGGTTGTTAACATGTAGAAGAATGCGAATCGATCCATTCCTATCTCCTTGTACTAAGGTCAAGTCTAAGTGGATCAAGGAACTTCACATAAAACCAGAGACACTGAAACTTATAGAGGAGAAAGTGGGGAAAAGCCTTGAAGATATGGGCACAGGGGAAAAATTCCTGAATAGAACAGTAATGGCTTGTGCTGTAAGATCGAGAATTGACAAGTGGGACCTCATGAAACTACAAAGCTTCTGCAAGGCTAAAGACACCATCAATAAGACAAAAAAACCACCAACAGATTGGGAAAGGATCTTCACCTATCCTAAATCAGATAAGGGACTAATATCCAATATATATAAAGAACTCAAGAAGGTGGACTCCAGAAAGTCAAATAACCCCATTAAAAAATGGGGCTCAGAACTGAACAAAGAATTCTCACCTGCGGAATACCGAATGGCAGAGAAGCACCTGAAAAAATGTTCAACATCCTTAATCATCAGGGAAATGCAAATCAAAACAACCCTGAGATTCCACCTCACACCAGTCAGAATGGCTAAGATCAAAAATTCAGGTGACAGCAGATGCTGGCGAGGATGTGGAGAAAGAGGAACACTCCTCCATTGTTGGTGGGATTGCAAGCTTGTACAACCACTCTGGAAATCAGTCTGGCGGTTCCTCAGAAAATTGGACATAGTACTACCGGAGGATCCAGCAATACCTCTCCTGGGCATATATCCAGAAGATGTCCCAACCGGTAAAAAGGACACATGCTCCACTATGTTCATAGCAGCCCTATTTATAATAGCCAGAAGCTGGAAAGAACCCAGATGTCCCTCAACAGAGGAATGGATACAGAAATTATGGTACATTTACACAATGGAGTACTACTCAGCTATTAAAAAGAATGAATTTATGAAATTCCTAGCCAAATGGATGGACCTGGAGGGCATCATCTTGAGTGAAGTAACACAATCACAAAAGAACTCACACAATATGTATTCATTGATAAGTGGATATTAGCCCAAAACTTAGGATACCCAAGATATAAGATACAATTTGATAAACGCATGAAACTCAAGAAGAATGAAGACCAAAGTGTGGACACTGTGCACCTTCTTAGAATTGGGAACAAAACACCCAGGGAAGGAGTTACAGAGACAAAGTTCGTAGCTGTGATGAAAGGATGGACCATTTAGAGACTGCTGTATCCAGGGATCCGTCCCATAATCAGCTTCTAAACGCTGACACCTTTGCATACACTAGCAAGATTTTGCTGAAAGGACCCAAATATAGCTGTCTCTTGTGAGACGATGCCGGGGCCTAGCAAACACAGGAGTGGATGTTCACAGTCAGCTATTGGATGTATCACAGGGCTCCCAATGGAGAAGCTAGAGAAAGTACCCAAGGAGCTAAAGGGATCTGCAACCCTATTGTTGGAACAACATGATGTACTAACCAGAACCCTGGAGCTCTTGTCTCTAGCTGCATATGTATCGAAAGATGGCCTAATCGGCCATCAATGGAAAGAGAGGCCCATTGGACTTGCAAACTTTATATGCCCCAATATAGGGGAATGCCAGGGCCAAAAGAATGGGAATGGGTGGGTAGGGAAGTGGGGGGCGCTATGGGGGACTTTTGGGATAGTATTGGAAATGTAATTGAGGAAAATATGTAATAAAAAAAAAAGAGATCTTTTGGATTATCTGTAGGAGCTTGGAAGATAATGTTGAGAACAGAGCTAACAATGGAGCCCTGGGTTGTGAATTTCAGAGGGAGGATTAATGACTCTTATCAGGGCCATTTTTCTATTTTGATTGTGAAGATTCTGTGATTTTGTTCAACTGAGACTGAAGAACCAGCTATAATTAACAGAATACCAAAACTACTAAAGTGAAACTTTTGCATTACTGGGATTATTGATGTTGGTTTGCTGGAACTAGGAAATTTGTAGTAAATAAGAAGAGAACAGCATTACTGAGGTGAAATCTTCTGGAAAGTGTTTTCTGAGAGCACCAAGAAGCTGTGTTCCAGAGATAAACAAGGTTGTATCATTTGCTAAAGCTGTAGTTGGTATTGTGTAAGAATCACCCAGGTGGCACTGGTATTGAAGGCATGAAAGGTTCATGAAGAGCGGCTGAGGCTTGGCACTGTGAGAGGCCATGAAAGCCCATTGGTGAAGGTGCAACCTCAGCTGCAATTGATGGTCCAGGACTGAAGAGGTGATGCAAAGGAGTTGAGGCTTGGCACCATGAATAGAGCCTATGAGAGGCTATTAGTGAAACCTAGTTGCAGCAGACGATGCTAGTAGTTTTAAAGATGCTAGTAGCATGAGATGACCACCAAGAACAGCAGCAGCAGTGAAGTACAGGCAGTTGGAGCTTAGAAAACAAGGTGTGTGCTACCAGGGGCACAACTGAAGAAATGACCCAAGCCTTGGAGGAGCTCAGATTGTAAGTGAATCCATAGAGTTTGATTTCACTTTTGATTGTGACTGTGCCCTGATATTTTTCCCTCTTGAAGGAAGAGCATATTTTAGTGGAGCCCACAGTTAAGAGACTTTGAATTGCAAAAAGACTTTGAATTTTAAAAGAGACTGGATATTTTAAAGGCATTGAAATTTTATTATGTAAGAATTTGTAGACTTTGGGAATTTTAAAGTTATTTAGATCTTGGGGATGAATAAGAAATAAGGGTTGAGGCTTAATAGTGATTTGTTTATGTGTCAATTGTATTGGCTGATTTTTTTTTTTCGTCAACTTGATACAAACAGGCACTTTTAGACAGTGTCTTGCTATTATGTCTCTCTGGCTATCCTGGAACTCCAAATCTATACCAGGTTAGCCTTCAACTCAGAGATCCATGCGAGCCTCTGTCTCATGTGAGCTTCAATTAAAGATTTGAACCTCCATTCCTGGCCTGTGGTAAGGAATTTTTGATAGCATTTAAAAAACTAAAATCAGACCACTGTCTTAAGAGTGCTGCATTGCCTTAGCTATCAGTTACTATAAAATAACACTGGATGGCATTTGATTAGGCTAACATGTTTATTTGGGCTCAAAATGCAGAGGATTCAGTACAAACTTCTGGAGGAGATACATAATTTGTTTGGGACTTAGACAATACAGTGTTATTGTAACAGGAAAATGTGTAGTAACTAACTGATGTAATGCTCAGCCAGAAAACAAGCTGAAAACAAAACAAAACAAAAAAGAGATATGGAAAAAAATCCCACTGTGGAAGCTGTAATGGCTCACAGTGAATCCCATAGTCTACCCTTTTGTCCACACATCTTTGCTTGCGAGTGTTCACTGCAACGATTTGTTGGTCTGGTATGAGTTTTCTGATTTCTGATATTCTATCAATACTTGAACTTCACTGAGACCCCTCTTGGTTTCAAGGGTAGAAAGTGGAATATGAGGTGAGGGGAAGATGAGTGAGATTGGTATAAGTAGTATGAAATTCACAAAGAACCAATAAAAAGTTCAAACAAACAAAACCCCATGGTTTCACAATTCCCTTCAAGGGCAGGCATCAAAAAATGAAGGACCACTGAAAAACCCTGCCTCTTAAAACATCTTCTATCTCCTAAAGCACAACTACTTGACCAGGCCTTCACCCAGTCTATCTCTAGTGACAGGAAATCTCCAAGCTATAAAACACTCATGTTTGGAATATTTTAGCAATGAATAATATTATGTATATATGCATGTTCATGTGTGATTAAAATCATATAAATATTTTAAGTATTGTCTGTGTGGGTAGTTATTTTAAATGTGTAGAGAACATTTAGTTTTCTACTTTAACAGATGTGTTCTTTACTCTGAGTATCTTATAGAGAATAGTCTTAAAATACATAATTATTCTTATTTGAGCTTGGACTTTCTACAACATAGGAATCAGCTTATTATATTCTTGACCTCCTGTGGTTATGCACTATAAACTGAATCTTGGTTTCAGTGGAATTTAGCATTATGGGTAATTAGTCAAGAGTCTTCTAAATTGTAGATGACAGGACCTTAAGAAATTCTGTGGGCCATAAAATGCTAATGTGTTATATATCTTATAAAAAAATGGTGTCATAGCAACATTTATATTGGATTTCTTATACAACACTTATATAAGAATAAAGGGTCACAGATGCTTAAGGATAGTAAGATTGTTTTAAAAGGAAAACATATTTATTATAATCTAATGAATGTTATCAGATAAAAGTTACTAATTATAAAATAAACCTGAAGGGTTGCCAAAAATAAATGGCATCTGTTTGTTCAACAATTGTGTGGTTCAAACTGTAAGATGTAATACTTTACAACCCTGATGATCTTTAACTTAGCAAAGTAATTGTTCTCGCTGGAATCATTACTAGTTTAGAGATTACAGAAGCTTGCTGCTTTCTATTTTTTAAAGTGACATTTAAATTGTCAGAAAGAAGAAAAGCATTGAAGGAAAGCTGTGCAGCATTGTTAAGATTAAGCACTAATGATTTGTAGCTGTTTAATGCCCTCTGTTGAGTGGTGTTCAGCTTGACCAGAAATATAACTGAAACTGTTTTTTTTTAAACCCTTCATTATTTGGATTATTTAGAATAAAACAGAATGCCCATATTCATGTTTCACAATTCATTTTTCTTTTTGCACATTTAAATATAGAATATTTACTTCAAGATACATTTGCATCACTGAATATCAACCCTTCTCTATATTGTTTTTAGTTTTACATTTAGAATTACAAAAATAATATACTTTGAATATCAATGAAGTTTCATGTATTCATTCATTTCATTCAGTTTATAGTAAGAACCATAAATTCACTTTCAGATACTTTGTTTCCCTTCCACCATATTGAAATGACTAATACTGATTGCACACACACACACACACACACACACACACACTTTTTAATAATAAGGATTTTAAGAAAAGTTTTGAAAAAGAAAAAGTATAAATGAATCAATTATTATGAATCATACTACTAAATATGTGTCACGGTAGATGAAATAATGTAAAGTATGAGTATAAAAGAGTAAGAGAAAATATAGTGTGGTATAGAGTGAACTGAGAGCCTCACCTTGTAAATATAAGCACACTGTCATGGAGCTACTCCTATTTTGGAAAAATAACGTTAGAAATTATGGGAAGAATATACTAGGAAATACTCTGGAATCTTCATTAACTAGCTGAATACAAGAAGTTTTAAGAACTGAAATTACATGAGAACATGGAATATTCTGAAGAAAGAAATGGAGATTCAGGAAACATGAGGGTGTAATGTAGGGCTAGAACAGGAAAGAGTAAAATATTGACATCCCACAACCTGTGAGTTGTAACTAAAGAATTTTCGATGTAGATCTAACACAAGTTAATTTATTTAGAAAAAAAAAATACTCTACCCTGGCCTTAGAAACAAATAATGGAAAAGGCATGTATTTGGAAATGTGTGCATTAGAAGATGTGCATAGTAATTCAGAGGAGAGATGAAGAGACCATAGGTACGGATATTGATATTGCAATACAGAGGGTTATAAGAACCAAAAATCTTTGCTGTGCTCAGTTTGACAAGATGTTCTTGGTCTTCTTGCAACTTGATATGCCTAGGCTGGTTGATATTCATGGCAGGCCTTCCCTTTTCTGAAGACAAAGGGTGGAGGAGTGGATATGGTGGGAGTGAGGTGGAGTGGCAGGAAGGAATAGGAGAATACCAAGGACCAGCCTTGGCTTGGAGAGAGGTTCTGAGGAAGGGGTATTTTGGAGCAATGAAAAGAACCATCATGGAATTCAAGTTAGTAGCCTTGTGTGCTGCTCCTGCTGGCTCTTAAGACAGCTCATTAAGATAACTCAACTCTCACAGAACAAAACCCATCTTTCATTTATATATCAATTCAATTGTCCAACCCAGTTCCTTTTTTGATTATCCCACCAATCTGTATATATTTAACTTAGCCCCTTGACCCCTAAGAAAAAAGAAGCAAGCTTTTTTTTTTTTTTTATAAACATTGCAAATGAATTCAGAGATCTGCCTTTCTTTATAAGCACAGACAATAAGCTAACTGGGTGGGATATGGCTCTAAGATCATAGCCCCCACCAGGCATGGGCCTAAGTTTGCACTGCCTCAGACTGACTTTGAACTCAGGAATCTGCCTAACTTTGTATATTTCTGACAAACTGTCTCATAGTACAGTGGCCTTTGTTCTTTTATATCTGTGATATAAAAGATATATATTTTGCTTAGTTGAGAAATTACATATTTTTGAACTCATGTTTTCAGGGTTCTTTCCCACAGCTTTAAGAGCTATCCTGAACATTATAGTGTTCTACCATTTTGTTGAGACATTAGATACATCCCTGTCTCCTGATCTCAGCCTGTTTCTAATTATCATGAAGCAATTAACCTTGGCATAAAGGGCATTCCCAATAACCTTGGCAGGAAGAACAACTCCCAAAAGGGGAACATAAACTAAATTATGTACATTATTATACAAACAAACATTAAGCTTAGCAACTATGAACTCTTGTGAAGACCCACACTCTTCTGGCTCTGCTTCTAGGTTCAGAAGCATGTCACGCTGTCCCTTTAACATGTCAGAACTTGGCAGAAGAGCAGGGAGAGGAAACTCTTCAGGATGTATATTAAATTAATCAATTATAATTTTTAAAAAAAATTTTATTTTTTCAGTTTTTTTCATTATGTGTTTTTCACATTATATCCTGATTGCAACAACCCTCCTCTCTCACACACACACAGCCTCTCCTTCATCTGCCAATCTCCTTCTCCTCTGAGAAGGGGGAGCCCCCCCCAACTCATGTACTAATCTACAGTGTCACATACTTCATTGCAAGACTACACACATCCTCTCCCACTGCGGTCAGACAAGGCTGCCCAGTTAGGGAAACAGTATCCACAGGCAGGCCAAAGAGTCAGGAACAGACCCCTGATGCAGTTGTTGGAGGACCCACATGAAGACCAACCTGCACATCTGCTACATATGTGTATGGGGGTTCAGCCTTTAAATGCTCTTTGATTGGTGGTTTAGTCTCTGGGAGCCTCTAAGGATCCACTTTAATGAAGCCTGGTTGGTCATTTTGTGGGGTTCCTATCCTGTCCAGTTTCCTCAATATTTCCCCCAATTCTTCCACAAGACTTCCATACTCTATCTAATATTTGACTATTGGTCTCTGTGTCTACTTCAGTCAGCTGCTGAATGGAACCTCTCAGAGAACAGTTATGCTAGGCTCCTGTCTGCAAGCTTAACAGTGTATCGATAATAATGTCAGTGATTGGTTCCGCATCATGGCATAGGTCTCAGGTTGGACCAGTCATTGCTTGGCCATTCCCTTAGTCTCTGCTTTATGTTTATGCCCAAACTACTAGTAGGGAGAATGAATTTTGGGTCGAATGTTTTTGTGGGTGGATTTTCATTGTCCCTCTACTTGGAGTCACGCATAGCTACAGGAGGCGTGTCACTTCAAGCTCTACTACTAAGAGTCTCAGCTAGAATGCCTCACAGACTCCCTAGATCTTTACTCATCCTAGGTCACTGACATGTTCTAATGATGTCCCCCATCCACACCTTCAGTTCACTTTCCCTGTCCTCTCTCCTAAGCTCTCTCTATACTTAATTTCCCCACCCTCAGTACCCCTCCCTATATAATCTCCTACCATGTTCCATTCTCCTCTGATAATTATGCTCTTTTCCCTTCTGAGTGAGATTCAAGCATTATCTCTTGGGCCCTTCTTCTTATTTAGTTTCTTTTGGTCTGGGGATTGTACCATTTAGAATAACCATTCTGTACTTTATGGCTAATATCTGCTTATCAATCAGTACCCACCATGCATGTTCTTTTGGCTCTGGGTTATGTCAAACAAGAGGATATTTTCTGTTTCCAACCATTCGCTTGAAAATTTCATGATGTTGTTATTTGTAATAGCTAAGTAGTATTCCATCGTGTAAATGAACTACATTTTCCTATCCATTCTTCAGTTGAGGAACTTCTGGGTTGTTTCCAGTTTCTGGCTATTATAAATAAAGGTGTATGAACACAATTAAGCAAGTGTCCTTGTAGTATGGTTGAATATCTTTTACTTATATGCCTAGGAGTTGCTTATCTGGGTCTTGAGGTAGAACTGTTTCCAGGTTTTTTGAGAAACTGCCTAATTGATTTCCAGTGTGGTTGTACAAGTTTGTACTCCCACCAGCTATGAAGAAATGTTTCCCTGACTCCATATCCTTGCTAGCATGTGCTGTTGTTTGAGTTTTTCATCCTAGTCATTCTGATGGGTATAGGGTAAAGTCTTAGCATCATTTTAATTTGCATTTCCGTGATAAGTAAAGGCAGTGAATATTTCTCTGTTAAGGATTCTCTGTTTACTTTGTTCCCCCAATTTTAAAATGTGTTAATTTGGTGTGATGGTTTCTAAGTTCTTGAGTTCTTTATACATTTTGCTTATTAGCTCTCTGTCTGATGAAGGGTTGGTGAAGATCTTTTCCAATTCTGTAGGCTGCCATTTTGCCCTATTGACAGTGCCCTTCGCTTTACAGAAGCTTTTAGTTTCACAAGGTTCCATTTATTATTTGCTGATCTTAGTGTATGAGCTGTCGGTGTTCTATTCAGGAAGTTGTCTCCTGAATCCATACATTCAAAGGTATTATTACTCCTTTTCTCTTTTATTTGATTTAGTGTTTGCAGTTTTATTTTGAGGTCTTTTATTCACTTGGGCTTGAGTTTTGTGAAGTGTGGTAAATATGGATCGATTTATGTTCTGCTACAAGCAGATATCTAGTTACATTAGCTTCTCAGACTTTTGGCTAATATCAAGTTCTGTGTTTACTTGTTTGTTTCTAATCTATTACCTAAAACCCAGAAGGGCTATTGAAATAGAAGATTAAATTGATTGGAAAATATGGAAGAAAAGTGAATTACAATAAATTTTAAGATAATATTCTCATCCTCCCCTCATTTATTCATACTGTCATTTATCCTTAAGCCTCTTATCTTCTGCCACCTCTCTACTGAGATGGTTTTAAGAGTACACAAATAAGAGAGCAAGTTCAAGTGAGCATTAAGAAACCTCTTCTGATAATCAGAATTCAAAGGCCTTCAAATGTATAGGGGACAGTACTTAGGTGAATGTGCAGTAAAGATTCCATTTTGGAAATATTTCAAACTCAAGGATATTTAAGCAAAGTGGAAGAGAATAACTCACTGAAATCTTTCACACTGATCTTTCAGCAATTAATGAGCACATTCTCAGTTTTATGAATTTTTTCTCAGTTCTTAACAATCAAATGCTAACAAGTCTTATTTAATAGGTTTAAAATATAATATACATGAATTATCTATTCACGTTATTGGCCAAAAGATCGATATAGTGATGCACTCTCTCTTTGATTTGAACTTATAGTATCTGACTGTGAATACTTAAAAGAATATTTTATGATTTTCAAAAATCATTGAGCTTAGTGACACTATGATGAATTTCCCAACTGGATAAAGCTTGGTATAATCATTTTTATTGTTTGAATCATAATGTTCTTATCTATATAGAAAATGCACATATTAAATGTATGGATTCTTGCTTATCTCTGACTAACCTTCATTTTATAACATATAAGATTCATCTAATTCATATTCACATGATGCTGATTCATAGGTCACATTCATGTCATAATTTTTAGTGTATACTGCAAGTCTTGTGATAATTTACTTGAATTCAACAGTAGTGAAGAAATGCATGAGATACTTTATCTAATGGAATTCATATCCTAGAAACAAAAAATAATAATCAGGTAAATATTTGTAATACATTATTTCATAAACTGATGCAGTAGAAAAATATATTGGCCAAAGAATTTTAATAAAAGAGGAGCTAATAAAAGAGGATGGGACTCTAAATTAGATTCAGATATCACTGTGAAACATTATGCTAAACAGCCCTTGCTTAGAGGAAGGAATTAAGCTTGAAGAGCCAATAGAGACAGGAGGAATTGCATTCTGAACTGTTGTGTAGGAACTTTTGCTTGGACTGATCAAGGATGAGAAGGAACATGAACCCCTTATGGCCAATTTAGCTAGGGTTAAGTTTATACCAAGGGAGATTCTTGAAATACCTGGTCTAGAGTTTGTGCTCACTTCTACAAGGTATTCCTCTCCTGAATATATGTAACTATATCCAGGGTGATTCTAGTTGACTGCTAAGTGTATATTTGCTTTCACCTGTATTTACGCATACCATCCTGCTCCCCATTAAATAGAAAAACCCAATGGTATTAGAGTTGCAATGGTGCTTACATAGTAAGTTTTTGCAAAGATATATCTAATAATTTATGTAAAAAAAACTATATGGAGAAGTGTAGTATAGTACAGTAAAATCACAGGCTTTATAATCAGATATTTAAACTTTCATATGATTACAAAAATTAAAGCAGAACTATTTTAAATATTCTAACATATTGAATTTAGAATTAATTAGTTTTTAGATGCACCAATCAGCCATAATGTAGGCTACATTGTTTCTTAAGTCAT
Source organism: Mus caroli (assembly GCF_978045245.1). Taxonomy (NCBI): domain Eukaryota; kingdom Metazoa; phylum Chordata; class Mammalia; order Rodentia; family Muridae; genus Mus; species Mus caroli. Next base: position 92,255,564 of record NW_028227265.1, read on the forward strand.
GTGTTTTAGAGGCATATCAATCTACCAGCTAAATTTGAAACACCATTGACAGGATTGTATTATTTACATATCAGAGATATTGAAAGAGATGAAAAAAATTGGAAAACTAAAATATGATTAGTGGTATTATGTCTTATGTATGCATAAGAAATTTTTATTAGATATTTTCTTTATTTACATTTCAAATGTTATCACCTTTCCTAGTTTTCCCTCTGAAAATCCCCTATCCTCTCCACTCTCCCCTTGCTCACCAACCTACCTACTCCAACTTCCTGGCCCTGGCCTTCTTATAAACTGGGCCATAGAACCTTTGCAAGACCATGAACCTCTCCTCCCATTGATGACTGACTAGACCATCCTCTGCTACATATGTAGCTAGAGCCATGAGCCCCACCATGTGTTTTCTTTGATTGGTAATTTAGTCCCAGGAAGCTCTGAGGGTACTGGCTATTTTATATTGTTTTTCCTTCTATGGGGCTGCAAACCCCTTTAGCTCCTTGGGTACTTTCTCTATCCATAGATAGTTTAACATAGAAAACTAATTACAGAGATGTAAAAGGAATACAAAGCCAGTCAGATGTAATGTTGATAAAAAGTTGTGGTGATAAGAGATTGACACAAAGAAAGTAAAGGTTAGTGGGGAAGATTTAGAGCAAAGGGCAGATGTGGAGAACATGTCTAGGAATAGCCAGCTGCCTTATCAACTTGAACTGTAAATCACAGAAGAGAAGCTATTTGACAAGATGTAAACCAGAAAGGACTTAAAACCAAAGCAGCAATAGTCACCCAGAAAAATAGGTAGAAGAGCGCATGCACTGGTGCCATTGTCTCCTACCATCCATCCCCACATAGGTGCCTCCCATTTTGCAGGTCTAACTCCAGTGAAACATTCAGAGGTCATCTTGATACAACACAATGATGTCAGAGTGCTTGTTATTACATCATACACTGAACAGAGGCACAGTCAGGTATGAAGCTGGGAGAACAGGAGAATGCCTGATTGTATGTCGGATGTTGAAGTATAAAAACATAAATGTGCCACTAGAAAAGGAGAGGCAGAAAAATCCATATGTCTACTTATAACGAAAAGCAAATGTTCTCACAACTCCTCAATAGTAACAAATTCAAAAGATCCTGCCTGGCGGCTCCGACAAAGATAACACAACACCTAATCTGAAATAACAATCTCAAGCGTGAACTTCCTTGACTAATTTTCATCACTTAGCATTATTTCTGAGGAGAAAAAAGTGCTTCTCAGGTTGCATGCATCTCTCTTTAACGTTTCTTCTCACCTCACTCAAACTAGAAACCCACAGAAAACTTATAATGCTGTCTCTTTAGCAAAATGTGTTGTTATTATTTAAGAGCACCCTCTTGGAGACAAAGGGGAGGAGGAATAGGATAAGGAACTGTGGGATGGGAGAACAGGAAAGGAGGGATGATGACTGGAATGTGAATAAATAAAATAAATTTTAAAAAGAATAAAAAAGAAGTAATGGTTCATAGAAATGCCCCATTTTATAATTTACTGAGTAATATTTTAGCAAACAATTTGCATCATGGTTTTGTACATACACTGAGTACATAGGAAATTTGTATGATGAAAATATTAAACTATTAAACTTTAGATAAATGGGGTTTTAAACATATGTTTGCATATGGTGTATGTGTGTGCATGTGCGTATGCATGTGTGTGTGTGTGTGCGTGCATGTGTGTTTGTGTTGCCATGATTAGGCCATGGCTCATGTGTAAAGATCAGAGAAAACTTGTGGAAGTTGGATTTTGTTTTTCACTACATAGATTCTAAGAATCAAGCTTAGGTCACCATGACTGGTGACAAATATGTACATGCCAAACTGACTCTGAGTTCCAATAAGTGGACATGTTTAAAGCTCACTGTAAGTGCACAATTGTTAGAATATGAGAGAAAAATTAAAACATGAACAAAAAAAAATGCTTCTCTGCCTCTGGAATCACGTTGCCAATGTCTTATTGTCTGTTGCCTCTCCTTCCTTATACGCATACATCAGATTTTAGTCTCACTCATCCATCTCTGCATTCTTTGTTTTTTTTATACTCTGTGTTTTAGCATATGTGATAATGTTTATCTTATTTGATAATGTCTCTGCACTATTTAAAACATCACAGGAAAAATAATCAACTTACCTTTTTTTTTAGAACATATGTATCTGCCACAAATGGTGTTTTGCTGTATTCATGCCCAATGCATAGACAGATTACACACAGTTTTCTCTTACCTAAACTGAGAATAGTGTGAACTATCTTGAACTATTTGGATTGGTAAAGAGAAAATGTGATCATGTCAGGATATCATGTTTAGTAGAAGAAAACTGCTACACCGGCTGGTACTTACCCAACTTGTGGTGAATGTTTAATTTCTAAAATATCTACTGAGTGCCCAGAACCCACGTGTCACACAAGTGCTTGGTCTGATTACCATTGTCTGAAACCTCTGTAGTCTAATAACAAAAATGTATAACCACTACACAAATGAAATAACATAAAAAATACTAACATTTTGAAGAACAAGAAACAAAAGAACAACAAAGACTCACTGTTAAGTTGTTTACTGCCTCATCAATGCATTTTCTTTTAAGTAATGGGCATCTGCTTGACTTTTCTATTAAGTGCCCAGGGATTAGGAAGTTGTAACTTATTCTTATATAGTTATACTCTTATAACTTACATTGATATCAAGATGTATGTAAAAAAATGAACACTCATATAGAATTGCATATAATAGCACAAACTTGAAGCAACTTTATATAAGTCACTAGACTAAAAAATGGGTCATAGTGGGTTTTTTTTTTTAATAATAGAAGAACTGAAGGAGGTGAAGGGGATTGCAACCCCATGGGAAGAACAATACCCAAGAGCTCCCAGAGACTAGACCAGCATCAAAAGAGTATATATACATGGATAGGTCTATGACCTCAGATATATATGTAGCAGAGGATTGCCTTATCTGGCATCAATGGGAGGGGAGGCGCTTGGCCCTGTGGAGGCTTGATGCCCCATCACAGGGGGATGCTAGCTCAGTGGGACAAGGGTGGGTGACTGGGTGAAGACTAACCTCTTAGAGGCAAAAGAGAGGAGGGATAGGATAGTGAGTTGCGGAGGGGAGACTGGAAAGAAGGACAATATATATTTTTTTGAAAAAAACATTAAGAGAAAAAGAAAGAAAGAAAAAGATGCATCTGATAAGTTCAAATAACTTTAAACTCTTAAATTATCTACAAAAGTTGGATACAACTCAGATAAGGTTTATCACCCTTTACCCTAGCTTCGATTCTTTTAAATAGATTTTATTATTAGTTTATTTTTATCTGTCTCTTTCTGTCTCTTTTTTTCTTCTCTCTTTGTCTGTGTCTCCCTGTTTCTGTCTCTGTCTCTCTGTCTGTCTGTCTGTCTCTCTTTCGTCTCTCTCTCTCTCTCTCTCTCTCTCTCTCTCTCTCTCTCTCTCTCTCTCTCTCTCTCTCTCTCTGTGTGTGTGTGTGTGTGTATGTGTGTGTATGTGTGGTGTGTGCATGTGTGTGGGCACACACTGGTATGCCTAAGAAGTTTAAAGGATAATATTTTTTGTCCCCCCCTTTAAAAAAAATAGGTATTGTCTTTATTTATGTTTCAAATGTTATCCCCTATCCTGGTTTCCCCTCTGAAAACCCCCTATCTCATCACCCTTCCTCCTGTTCAATAACCCAACCACTCCTGCTTCCCTGTCCTGGCATTCCCCTATGCTTGTCCCTATAGATGGAGACAAGGCCATCCTCTGCTACACATGCAACTGGAGCCATGAGTCCATCCATGTGTACTTTTTGGTTGGTGGTTTAGTCCCTGCGAGCTCTTAAGGGCGAGGGTCTGGTTGGTTCATATTATTATTCCTCATAGGGGGCTGCAAGCTCAATCAGCTCCTTGGGTCCTTTCTCTAGTTCCTCTATTGGGGACCTTGTGACCAGTGCAATGGTTGGCTGAGAACGTCCACCTAACAGTTACTTCTTTATTTCTATCAGGTAGATGCCAGGGGTAGAACTGAGGTCTTCAGGCTCAGTGGCAAGTGCATTATTCTCTGAGTCACCTTCTGGACCCTTTTGACTTTGTGAGTCAGGGAGGATAGGCATTCTAATCCATAGCCCAGGGAGTTAAGTTAGTAAGCTTCTGTGGCTCCCTGTAGTCTCAGAGCTGAGCTGCTGGCATGTTAGTTGATGCATTTGCATGAAGTAGAGAGAGATAGCTGGGCAGCATTTAGCTTAGAAGAGGCAATTTTGCCTGACCTTATGGAGGAATATGTTTGTTGTACATGGGCTTAGACTAAAATAGTCTGAAGACTTCATTCTTCATTCTTCGTGTGCTTGTATTCAATATGGAAACAATGAAGAAGTGGTGTATCTTGGGAAACAAAAGAAGGGGCTAAAATAATATTGGAACATTCTCCTAGTCTAATTCATATCATTCTTTTGATTATCTATATGAATTTGGTTGCAGATAAAAGTATGATATAGTCCATACATCACTGGGAGGAGAGGCCCTTGGTCTTGCGAAGATTATATGCCCCAGTATAGGGAAATGCCCAGGCCAAGAAGTGGGAGTGGGTGGGTGGGTTGGGGAACAGGGTGGGAGGAGGGTATAAGAGTTTTTTGGGATAGCATTTGAAATGTAAATGAAAAATATCTAATAAAAAGTGCCATTAATAATATTTTGACCTTGCCCCTAGAAAAGAAAAAAGAAAAAAAAACCTACCAATTTTTCATTAAATTTTATTTATTTACTAACAAAAAAGTATGATATAAACCAAGTGCTCACTTATCCCAATTTCCTCTTAGTTGTTTCTTATAAAATTTAAACAACATAAAGACTACAGAGCAATAGAAGCAATACATTCTAAGAATCTGTTATTTTATAGATAGGTCCAAGTGAAGTTTTTACTTTTACTGTAACTTGAAATGTTATTGCGTAGAAACAAACAATTAAAAAAAGCCCAACCACAACAACAAAAGTGAAGCAGAGAGGAGAAGCTCCCCATCAGTAGCTCAGTAGTCTCTCTGACTTGACCTCATCAGTGGAGCTCACAATGTCAGAAAGGTTTAAAACCCAGAGTAACAAGAGTCAAAAATTGCCAAGAGAGGTAAACACGTGGTACCAATATCTGGACCTACCTTGGACATAACTCCTTTTGTATCTTTTCTTTCCCCTATTAAGCACACATATCATTAGATATTTGGAGTCTAAGTGCTAAGCCTGCTTTTAGTTTGGATCTAGTCAAAATAGAATTTTTCTCACTACAAGACATTAGAATCTTTGAAAAATGTGTATGTTTTGATTAGTTAATTTGTTAGAGAGCCCCCCCCTGTTTTAAGAAGTTTGTAAGCACTACATGTCAAATATCCTCACATTGTCTCCATAATTTACCACGTAGGCCTCTGTGTCTTTCTATCACTCCAATTTATGATTGTGTTCATTCAATGAATTACTACAGCCTTTAAGAAATGGCAAAGAGAATGAGGTCAGCAAAATACCGAATGGCACTATTTATTGTGTCCCCTGTGATGGGCAATGACTGTAGATGAAGACCAATGCTTCTCACATGGCTCCTTTTGTATCCATAGCTATCCATGATTAGAGTGAGCATATTCAATCTTTGTCCCCTTGCAAAGAGAGCACTGCTGTTCTCAGCAATAGTGTGCTTATATCGCTTCTCTCATGGAATCTGACCCTTTCTAAGAAATATCTCTCCTTTTGCAAGAGTTTCTTTCTCTAAACTGTTACAATCTTCCTAATATTAGTAGTTCATCCATTGCCTCCGCTAGCCTGACAGATGTCTCTGCTTTTCTACTCTCTTGCTAAATCACTCTCTTCTGTTTCTATGAAATGAGTATTTTAGTGACTTCTAAGTTGAGTTATGTCTTTCAACCTTAAGGAAGATATGAGTTAATGTAAAGGCTTTTCATAAAGCATAATATATGAATCAGAAAGATGATAGAGTGTGTTGAAGACTATGAAGAATAATTACAGCTAGCAATTACAGTAAAATTCTATGCTATTTACAAAGAATAAATGGAAAAAGAAAGAAAGGAGAGAAGCAAAGCATTGTTGATATTTTTGTGGATGTTTTCCCTGGAGTCTATAATGCAAGCTGTCTTGTTACTCATGCCCTTTAGACTTATAAGCATTATGATTTTATTTACAGTGTATGAAGTAAAAAATGTTATTGTAGCAATTTAATACTAGAAAATCAAGATCTAGACAGCAATAATCCAGAAGCCAAATAAGTATGTTTATGATAATTTTCATCACATCACCCACATGTGTTAGGACAACACTCCCATAAGTTGGTCACCCTGTGTTATTTATATCACCTTTCCCATTTTTAAGGAAACTATATATTGCTAGTCTTTCATTCAAATTTAGTTCCTACTCCTTGTACTACACCACGTGTTTTCATTTCTTTGCACTGACATAATGTTAGTTTGGAAGGCTGGTTATTTACCTACAAGTGCTGTCTCAATAAGTATCCAAGGAGATCCATCAGAATAAATGGATGCATGAGTATTTTAGATAAGCCTTAAAAGTAGGCATGGCTCAATAATTGCAGCCATATATAAACTGATTTGTGCCAGTATCTTATGGTGATTATTAGATATAATGAATACATTTGAGAATATTTGACTAAAGGGAAATGCAAAATAGTTTCTAGTGTAATATGCATCTACATTTTAGTTCCACTGTTACAGCTAAAATATTAAAAGTGTAAAGTAAAATGTACCATTAGAGGATATATTAATATTTGCATTAAATAGAAATTATTTCTAGTCAAGCCCATTGCACTATTTAATTGATACCTTATCAGAAAGCCAAAAGATCAGTTTTCTTCAATGGAGTATTGCTGAATACATCAAACATACACAGGGCCAGCTGCATTCTTAGGAGTATCTGGTGAACACAAAACAGACTTCATGTTCTATGCACTTTTGTTTTGGTTTGTTTTTGATTCACCTATTTTTTGTCTCTATTTAATATTGCTCTTGCATTTAATTCTTAATTTAGGTGGATATTTACGACTCTTGAAATTCTCTTCCCTGTCTGGGCAGCTTTTCTTTCTGCTTGTAACTTCCCTTACATTGAAACATGACCCAAAGAGCTAATGTTTCTCAGAGACTATTAAGACAGGTCTCCCAAGTGCACCTGAAATTTTTGTTAGTTTCTACTCTGTTTTCTGAGATTTAGGTTTTGTGAGTTTAGATATGCCAGCTGAAACTTATTTTGAATATACAAATGACTTGAAGTCTGCACTTCATTGTAATTCATTCACTAGAAAGGTCATTTTCTTTGAGATTATAATTACTTAATCGTTCTGTCATTTCAGTTTAAAATTTACTCTGTCTTTCATGTTTAGCAATTTCAGCTTGATATTTATTTTGGGTTTGGTTGAGTTATTTCTACATAGAACACAATGTGCTATTTTAGCCAAACACACATTTTTTTTCTATAATTCTAAAGAATCTGAATGCTAGTTTTAAAATCAGTTCTTCTAAATTCTGTAATTTCTTTCATACTCAGAGTGGATATGTAAATTGTAATGTGTATTGTGTCTATTGCCAATCTTTATCTCTATACAAATAAGCAATGTGAATACTCTAGGTGTCTTAACCAGTAACCAGTGTAATTACTACAAGTGTATTATATAGTATGTATTATCAGTGATGTGTGGTTATAAACCCTGTACTCTGAAGATTCTTGAGGATTAGAAATTCTGGGTAATCATTAGCCTCATAGTGTATTCAGGATTAACCTGTATTCCCAGAACCTTGTCTCAAAAAATCAGAAATAAAATTTCTTTAGCTTTATTCATTCTAGAATAATTATGAACTATTCTATTGTGGCATATTTAAATTTATTCATAGAATCATATATTTAAATGGTTTAAGTCAACTAGTTATTATAGAATAAATTTTACTACAGGGACTACACTATTATTTTTAACAACTTTTCAATTTAGAAATGTAAAGATTTTTCCAGTTTAATCTCAAAAGGATATTATTCCTCATCAAATAATATGTCTTATTTGATAATAATAATAATGAGTTCAAATAATAATAATATTATTAAGATATAATAATATAATAATAAGACATCAAATATTCTTCCTTTAAAAATATTTCCCATATCTAAATTTGAAAATATAGTTTCCTTTCCATTACATTCCAAGTTTTACAAAATATGTATTTATTTCAAAGTAAAAAAATTATCAAAATATTGTAATGAGAACCTAATATATGTACAAAATTCAAATTTTCACCCTCTAATTTTAATTTTCACTTAAAATTGGAATAAATTTTGATTTCTTTGTTTTTAATACACATAATAAACAGATAGCTTTGATTAATGAAACTTGAGTATTTTTTTGTAGTAATAGGTTTCCCAATTTTCGAGAAATAATGTGTTTGAGCAAAGCTCATTGGCACTGCATAAATTGGCACATGCTTTGCCTTTCTACCAGTGCTACAAGGACCCAGAAATTTCCTAGAACAGATTGGTGAGAACAAAGGTATAGTAGGAGCTGCTCTCCTACATGCTTGTTAATTGTTCTATAAAGGATGTGAACAGATTCAAATTCTTGTTGAACTTTTTATGACCACAAGTTCTCTTTCCCTTGATATGCTTTCATAATTTTGTAGACTTTTCAGTAACTTTAAGCGGATGACTCATTTTTATGCATTTTTCTTCCCCAATTTTCATGATTAATCCCATTTTAAGTCATAATGTGTAAAGATAATTTCCATCCATGACATTTATTTAAATTCAAATTTAATATATAGTAGTCAGAATGTATTCCCTGTTTAGCCTTCAACAAAATCTTGGTTTTAAGCCTGTCCATGGTGTCTACATGTTGATCCCAGTACAGGGGAAACGGACAAGAGGATCATGAGATTGAGGACGTTAATGATCCTCTTGAAAGGAAGTGAGGTTCTTTCTAAAGAAACACAGTAAAAATAAAAGTTGTTTTGATTATCACTGAGTTCTTAGAGGGAAAATGTAGCACTAGAGTTATAATAAATCGGTTTCAAGTTTCTTTAACTAAATTATGTTTGTTTGTTTGCTTATTTTTTGGTGATTTCAAATAATGTTTTGCCATAGAATAAAAACCTAATAAATAAGGAAAAAAAGATTGCAATTACTCTTTAGTATAGAGGACAAATAAACACTTGTTACAAGAACCCACAGAAATGTTTAATACTTAAAATCATGACTTCTCAATCCTGAGGTCCCTCGTGTATTTAAGGACTTATGTTTTCTAATTTGCGGGCAGGATTACCTGTCATGTTTGCACTTCTTAAATGCTGTGTCATGGACCATGGTAAAACCTCCCTATGAAGTAAATAGCCAGCTAAGACAGCAAGGCATGTACTGTGCTATTAACACTACACTTCTTAAAGACTTTTGAACTAGAAATTTCTATTCAACATCCTTAGGGGCTTTTACTCAATTTATTCAGGAACAAGCTAATATTGGATCCTATGTAATTACCCCAGTGTTCATGGTCATTGAATTTACATAACTGAAAGTTGCTCAGTTATGGGGCTATGTACAGACAGAAATTAGTCAGTGATACAAATCAAAACTCTCTTGTCTTTATAAAATGTTAGGGAAGGCACAAGTAACTTTAACCTAACACAGCCCTAGTTTAATGCAAGAACTATCTATTTATATTTTTTTTTTAAAAAAAGACTAGAAATCATTAGAGAAACCAAATAATTTAAACTAGTATAGTACCTCAGGTTGATTGGTAATATGAAATACCTGAAGCTATGCAGTTATATAAAAACCAGGTTCTATTTGCCTAACAGTTGTAGGCACATAAAATGATTCTATTTAGTATGTTGTTTACTGTGTGTCATTACGGTGTCATAGAGAGTGTATGTATGTATAAAACCAAGAAAGATATTCAGGGATAGGTTCAAGTTTTCATAACCATACTGTTTGGAGCTCAGATGTTCCCCAGTAGTCACATTAAGCCCTTAGAGAATCTCTGCCTCTATCACACTATCCCCAATCTCTTAAAGGTCTTATCACATTGCACATCAACACATTGAGAATCATAGCTCCCAATTCATTTACCTCAGGGACAGACATTCAGTCCACCTCCAAACAATAGCAATGATCATCCCTAGGAATTAGAATTGAGCAACCAAAGGAATAACATTTGAAATGTAAATAAAGAAAATAGCTAATTTAAAAAAAAAAAGAATTGAGCACCCGAAAAGTTGTTTTGCTCTTTATATTATGGTGTCCATTGCACAAAGAAATGTGTGTGATCAGTTTTGAGAACATCAAAGCTTCCTGGATACAAACGAAGGTATTTAGAAGGCAATTTGATATTATGACCATTTAGCAAAATAACAAGATCTACCTTAGGGGCTACAACCTCCACAAAAAAAGAAACAATATTGCATTCCAGGGGGCTTGGGGACTGGGAAAGGGGATAACATTTGAAATGTAAATAAAGAAAATATCCAATTTAAAAAAATGGAAAAAGACCTTTTTCATTTATCAAATAGTGATAATTTTCTTATATCTATTATTGTGTATGAACTAAATTTATTCACAGCATTTTTAATCAAGAGTCTGAGAATATTTTGTTATATCAGCTATTTCCTGCACTAGATACTATAAAATTCAATTAAATTCTGACAGCTTATGCAGAAGTACAGTCTTATTCCATGAGCTCAAGGCTTAGTGTCAGAGACATGGATCTTTCCAGTAACCATCCCCAAGTTATCTGTGTTTTTATTGGGACATGTATCAATCACAGGTCCCTTTCATGGATACAATATTTTCTCCAGTACCTTGGGGAAGTCAGGATAGAAATTTATTTAATATTACAGTTTGAAGAAGTAACAACTCTAAAACAGCTAGTGAATGAATTGGACAGGGTACACATATGACCTTTGGGTACCATATATGGTTCAAAGTCTAAATACTTCTAAGGTTTTTTTTTTTTTTTGCAAATCCTATTAGAATATATGGTTGGTTAAATTGCTTACCATTAGTAATCTACGCAGCATGTTGTCATTCATTTCTCCTTGGACTTTCAGCAGTTGACTCAACCTTCTAACATTCTTATCACCTAGTTGAAGTCTCTAAAAGCCAACCATCATGCTTAAACTATAAAGGTACAAATTAACACACTAGAAGTCTAAATAAACAAGGTTCCAGGAATGGTGGACAAGGGTGTTATTCTAGATAGCCAAATTGTGATGATCCAACTTAATCCCAGTTAGTAAGAAAATTCCACGGGTTTAACATCTCCAGGTCAAGAATATAGGGCAAAGGAAAACAGACTTTCTGAATCTCCTAATAATATAGTGTGCTGATGTGCATAGTCAATATTTCATTTTTAAGTAACATCTACTTTGTCATGCATTCTCATTAATATGTCATTTGATTCTGTAGATTAAAGTTTAGAGGCTTTCTAATTTATCCCAAGTACTAATAATTCCTTTTGTCTGAACTATATACTCGTTATTTTGAAACTATTTATAACTAAATCATTTTGAAAAAAAATGAGCTCAGCAGTTTATATTCTATTTTTACATATATGCACATGTGTTTGTGTAACAGTAATAATCAAAGGAGACTCTCCAGTCTACAGCAGGAGGCTGAGAAAGGCTTGGAAGGAGTAAAAGGAACAGGGAAATTGATGTAATTCCATTTAAATTAAGAACATATTTATAAACATAATATTTTTTCCATTTTATATTCTACAATATAAATGAAGCACTTAATATTTATTTTTGGTTAAAGAATAGTTAATGTGCTCAGCCAAATCACCTATATTTGGTAAATTTTACCTATCTCTTAAGTCAACTAGGAAATGGTATTTTCTTTGATAATTTCACATTTCATCCAACTTTGACAATTTATTTATAGTCTTCCCAATTGTATAATTGAAGTTTTACTTTTCTCATTGTGTTATACACCTTACATCTCTGTGATCACCTGTAGTGTTTGTTTCTCATCTGATTTTATTAGAAGTTTTCCATAAGAAGAGTTCACTTTCAAAGATCACCATTTTCCTGTGACAATTTAAGCTTCTATTTTTCTATTCTCTGCATTTTTCTTCCTTTCCATCAGCATTTCTACTGTCTTGGTTTTATATTTTTTAATCTATGCTTTATGCCCTATTTTCAGTAGTATCTCTACATTGCCGATTTTTATTTTGTTTATGTGATTAATGTGTTTTTAATGGGCATTTCTGTTTTTAAGCATGTGGGCGTGTATACACATGGAGGCTAATGATTGACATTTAATGTCTTCTCCTATTGCCCTACAGATTTTTTTGACATAGAATCTCTCCCCGAACTTACTAAAGCTAGCTGCTTTACCTAAAATGGTTGGTCCCCACACATTTAAGATATTTTTGTCTTTGCATCCTCAGTGATGACTCTCTGTGTTCAAGTTGTATGGAGCCACGTCAGTGTTGTGTCTTGGCCTTCACATTTCCTGACTGTATGCACTCATGTTTTCCCCAGACATTTCCAAGAATCTATCATATTCTTTTGTTGCCCTCCTGTATTAGTTTGCTCCATATCAGTTTGATGTCTATCCAGAGAAGCAGAAGTGTTCTTGGACAGCCACACTCACTAGATCAGCTCATGCTCTGTGAGCACAAAGTTCTTCCATGGCCAGTATGCTATGTAATTTACATGTTTCTTTTTTCAGTATTCTTTTAAAGATTTTTCTATCCCATTCCATCACAGTGCACTACCACAAGATTTCCAAGTCCCTCACCCTCTCCCTCATTAATACCTCTATGGCTAGGAGGGTTTCAGAGATTTAGGAGATGATCTTGTGCAGAAGAAACATTCAATTTATTTACTCCAAGGACTATTGAGTGACATAATTACATTCCTTTCATGTAGGTACTCACAGACATGTACATTCACCATAACTCAAACATGTCATTATTTCATACTAACAGAATTTCTATTGCACTCTTCGCCTACATAGAACTTTAGTACTCATCTTGCAAGCACTTACTGAGGGAAAAGTATAAACATTTCATTCAAAATCCAACACCTACTTATCTAAGTCTCATTTACTTTCTGGTCCAGTTTTCTAGAATCTCAATGCATTCTGTTTCTCCATTCCCATTGCTTTCTCCTAGATAGTGAATCCCACATCAACCTCGACATTGTGACCTCTAAATATTATAAGTTTAGCTTTTCTTTTCTTATTTTTTGAATATTTTCATTAGACATGTTCTTTGTGTATATTTCAAATGTTACCCCTCTCCTGGTTTCTTCTCTAAAATCTTTCATCCCATCCTCCCTCCCCCTACTTCTATGAGGGTGTTCTACATACCCACTCTCACTTCCCCATCCTGGCATTCCCCTACACTGGGGCATAGAGCCTTCACAGGACCAAGTGTCTCTCCTCCCATTGATGTCTGACAAGGCCATCCTCTGCTACATATACAGCTGGTGCCATGGGTCCCTTCATGTGTATTCTTTGGTTGGTGGTTTAGTTCCTGGGAGCTCTGGGGGATAGGGGGTCTGGTTGGTTCATATTAATGTTCCTCCTAGGGGAATGCAAGCTCAATAAGCTCCTTGGGTCCTTTCTCTACATCCTCCATTGTAGCTGAAGTCATGGGTCATTCCATGTGTACTCTTTGGTTTGTGGTTTAGTCCCAGGAAGCTGTGGTGGGGGTCTGGTTGATTGATATGATATGTGGTTGCAAACTCCTTCAATTCCTTCAGTCCTTTCTCTAACTCCTCTATTGGGGACCTTGCACTCGGTCCAATGGTTGACTGTGAGCATCTGCCTCTGTATTTGTCAGGCTCTGGCAGAGCTTCTCAGGAGACAGCTATATCAGCCTCCTGTTAGCAAGCACTTGTTGGCATCCACAATAGTGTCTGGGTTTGGTAACTGTATATGGGATGGATCCCAGGTGGGGCAGTGTCTAGATGGCCTTTCTTTCAAGTCTCTTCTCTACACTTTGTCTCTGTATCTCCTCCTGTGGGTATTTTGTTCCCCCTTCTAAAAAGGACCAAAGTATTCACATTTTGGTCTTCCTTCTTCTTGAGCTTCATGTGGTCTGTGAATTGTATCTTGGGTATTAGCTTTTGGGCTAAAATCCACTTATCAGTGAGTACATACCATGTGTGTGTTTTTTTTTTTTGTGATTGGGTTATTTTCTTTCATATAGAACTCCTTTATAGATGAAGAGAAAATAGTATGAGATAAACATTATCACCTTCCAATTCTATGTATTACAGTGCACCTATCAGTGTGATTAATATTTTCATGGCAAGATATAACTTTCTAATTAGTGGCTCTCTCATTAACCTGTTAGGTTATTTGATGAACGGATCCAAGAACAGAATCTTTATTTACTTTTCTAGCATGGGTTGAGAAAAACTGAAAGGTTAAGGAAGAAAAAATAATTGTGCTTGAGTATATTTTCCAATATTTAGAAGTTCTTTGGGGTCCATTTCAGAAATTCGGGATAAAACTATTGTCTAAATTTAGATTTTTGACTGACATGTTCATCAATAATAGCATTATTTTCAATACCCGAATTTTATTTCTTGAACCAGATGTGTTTTCATTAAACTGAACTGACTTCTTATAAAAAGACAGGTTAATGAGTTTAATGACACTTGTCTCTGATAATTTATTCAGGAGACTTAGTCACTAATTGTCTCCTGAGAATATTGTAGCAAAGCAGTCTCCTCTATGAACATCTGGATTCTTTGAAGATGAAGTTTAGTTTAAATTTTAAGTTTGACAAATGTCAAAGATTTGACGAAGGTGTCTACCATCTGGGAACAAAATTATTTCCTTGAATATTTAAAACTTTTTTTTTAAACAGACAGCAAGAATAATTTTATTGGTTTCTACCCAATAATATTTATAGATCTCCTTTACAATGCTAACTTGTTTATCTGTGTGTTGCTTTTTTAAGCTGTTGAATAATACATTCATATTTGTGAATGGCATCATACTTATGTGTGCACAGAAGTTACACTCTACGATCTGCTTAACACATCTGTATTATATGCTCAGTAAGAGACAGGGAACTTTCATTTGCATCAATTAATTTGCATGTTTCACCAGTAAGCATGAGCTTTATTAATTAGTTATGTCACAAATCCATGTTTACATATTCATAAATTCCACTAAGCACCAAAACCACCACACGTTTACTTAATGTCCGTAAATCTCATTACAGCTATAACAAGTATGTCTCATAGAGTTTCCACAGTGCTTTTTATTAGAATGTTATATAATTTTAAACAAATGGCTTGTGCTTTCAACAGAAATGTAGGTAGAAGATGCCTTAATTTTGAAAAGAGGACTTTACTATTAATACCGAGGTCTGCATATTCAATCATTTTTTTTTCTTATATTGAGAATAGAATCTTTTCTAATGCAATATATCCAGATTACGGTTTACCTTTCTCCAGTCCATTCAGTTCCTTCCCACCTCTCCTCCCTTCCAGATTCACTCCTTTTCTGTTCTTCATTAGAGAAAAACAAAAGGCTTCTAAGAGATAACAATTAAACATGACAAAATGAAATACAATAAGATGAAGCAAAAACTGTTATATCTCCACCGGAAAAAGAAAGCCAACAAGAGAAAAAGAGTCCTAAAAGCAGGCACATGAGTCAGAGACCCACTAATTCTTCACAGTCAAAAATCCCATGAAAAATATGAAGATAATAGCTATAATATATGTGAGGAGTTCCTGCTTCATATGTGTGAAGTATCTGTGATTGCTGCTCTTGTCTCTGTCAGCCTATCTGCTGCTTACTTAGTTGATTTAGAGGTCCATGTCTCCTGGTGACCTCCATCCATCTGGCTCTTAAAATCTCCCTTGGGTTCCCTGAGCTTTGAGGGGAGGGATTTGATGGAAACATCCCATATAGCCTTCCCCTCTACATAAAGTCTAGCTCTGGGCCTCCTCATCTGTTCCCTTCTGGCAGAGGAAGCATGTCTGATAATGACTGGATAAGAATACAACAGAATATTATTAGGACTCATATACAAATATGCACACTTACACATACATACACATACATACACACATAGAGTCAAAGACATATTTGTGTGTGGGGGGGATGGGGGTGTTCCTAGTCTCTGATTCTTGATTATGCAAGCAGTGTCAAGTTTAGGAACTTAAGTTAAATCAGACATTGGTCAGCTATAACCACAAGTGCTGTGTCATCATTACCTTAGCATGTTTTGCAGGCAGGACTGATAGTAGGTCAAAGGCTTTGTGGCTGCATTGTTTTCCATGTTTCTCTTTTGGTAGCCAACCAAATATCTTCCCTCACCAAAGACTTTGTAATATAGGGGTGAAGGTTCCATGTAGGCACAAGCCCAACATCTCCATGTTCACTCAGTTGAGTGGGTAATACTCTTGGCAGTGGAGTCTCACTGTCTGCTTGTGGAGAGCAGCCCTTTGGTTTAACAATAGCCTGGCTCTTTGGGAATTTCCATGGGTCTCTCTTGGCCAGTAATTCAGCTGAATGGAACATAGTATTTTTTTTTTTCTATCATGTCTACTATGCCATATATTTTGCCGTTCAAGTTTGTACACCTTTGGTGATGCTTTTCTCTGGAGCTCCTGTTTAAATTCATAAATGTTTCATTTCCAGAATTCTCTCAGTTGAAGGTATGAGTTTCTTTGTTTTGTTGTTGTTGTTGTGTTTTTTGTTTTTGTTTTTGTTTTTATGTTTGTTTTCATTTTAGGTCTTCAAAAATTTATATTTATTTCCTTAAACTCTTTCTGTTTTCTTGTCTTTCTCTAAGTGATTTATTCATTTCTCCATTTTTTTTATTTAGTTTTTCCCCCTGGATTCATCAAGGGATTATTTATTTCTGCTTGAGGAACACTGTCATCTCCATATAGTTTTTTTTTAAAGAAATTTGGAATATTCAGGAATGTTGTAGTAGAAAAGGTGAGTTCTAGTGAAGATATATTGCTTTAGCTGTTATTGATTGTGTTTTTACTCTCAAATCCATGCATATGGGCTTGGTTTTGCATCTATGCATTATGGGTCTAGGTGCTAATATCTAAATTTGTCTTTGTTAGGAGGGAATTTTGTTTCTCACTTTCTGTTGTATGGATTTTGAGGATTGTGATGGTTGGTTGTTTCTTGCCTGGCTTTCTGGCTGGCTCATACCTGATTTGTTCATAGGGAATGTCTGATGTTATGGGAGGCTAGGATGCTGGGATTATTTGAAATAGCAAAGGTTGGAGGAGAAGGTCTTCCTGATTTCTTGAACATGGTGTCAAAGAAGAAATGGAGAGTACAGCAGGTATTCTGATACAGATCTGGGTATTAGACTCCAAACAAGGAGCAGTCGGAGAGGTGTGGATCGGCCTTCAGCCTATTTGTTGTCCTGGAAGGAACTATCCTTAAGTTAGCAGGAGGTATTTGCTGAGTTTGAGATTTGGGACAAAGCAGCAAGTCAGGAAAGGAAGGGTAAAAATGAGGAAGATTTGTGAGATCCACAGATGGGACCAGAATACAGGGAAGACTACCATGGTTATTCTTTCACAGAACTGAGGATAAAACTGGGGCAACTGTTCTGGGGAACAGAGAAAGATAAGAAAGTTTATAGGCAGCTTACCTGGTTTTCTAGTAGATATGGCCTTTGACAGGGGGTTGCAAGCCAGAGTTGGGGCTTTGGATATAGTGACCCAGTAATGGGAGAAGAGTAAGGAAGGGACGGTGAGTGGAATCCACAAGAAATGTGGGCAGGGGCCAGTGGGAGGATGAAGATTGCAGCTTGAGTTCTATAGTAGTACTACAGAATAGCCTGAGAGATTAGCTTTGAATGGAAGGAAGGAGTAGTGAGGGTTTTCAAATAGTTCCTCTGTTCTGCTTAGGTGGTGTATATATTTATTTCCTGAAATGATTTTATGAGATAAAAGTTCTACCCAAGCTTTATGAATCCATGGCTTGGGCTGAGCCCAGAGTTTTTCTATGTAACTATCCCTAGGTCTCGGTCTAGCAGCTTCTAGCTTCCATACAAGCTAATTTGAAAGCCCAGAGTTTGAAGACTTCAGATTCCAGCCTCTATCTGATAAACCTAGGCCTAGAATGTTTCAGGCTCCAAGACTTACTGCTGAGTAAACTCACCCTTTCTAGTTCTTTCTGAACTCTGACTGGCTGGTTCAACTCCTCTCCAAGCTGACTAATTTAAATTTAAATTGACTCCTCTCACCTTCTGACTGGGTTGCTCAGCCTGGAAAGACTGTCTCTGAACTCCATGAATTGAACTGCACCAAGCTGCACTATACCGAATTTAACTGACTAAATTAAACTGAGTCTCTCTCTCTCTGAATTACATTTAAGTGACTTCTCTTTCCTGTGTGTTCTCATGATATTTGAGTGTATCCTGTCTCTGACTCATTCTGTCAAATCTTTCTCTGATTCACCAGTTTGTCTGCCCCTTAATTAGATGTCACTTTCTTTTTTTTCTTTTCTTTCTTAGTTCTTTGTTTTCTTTCTTTTTTCTTTTTTGTTTGTGTGTGTGTGTGTGTGTGTGTGTGTGTGTGTGTGTGTGTGTGTGTGTGTTTTCGAGAGAGGGCTCCTCTGTGTAGCTCTGGCTGTCCTGGAACTCACTCTGTAGACCAGGCTGGCATTGGACTCAGAAATCCCCCTGCCTCTGCCTCCCAAGCGCTGGGATTAAAGGTTTTCACCAGATGCAAGATGTCACTTTCAAACATGGCTGCATCCTTCTACAAAGTAACCTTACCTTCAAAGTTAGGGACTAAAGATATATACCAAATGCATGTGTGTATTCCAGCCATTTCATTCTGTAACCCAAGGCATGTCTGCATACTTGCCAGATCATAGAGACTTAGAAGTTCTTTGGATGTGATCCCTTTTCAGAGCAGCCATATTATATTCCTGGATTAAAATTCCTCTACAGGTGTTTTATCAGTAAATGCATGCTGGTGTTGTAGGTTGAGATATGGGAAGGGTTGGGGTCAGGAATATTGGGGAAGAAGATCTTTCTACTTCATTGGTGATATTATCAGAGAGGGAAATGATCATGCAGTTGGTGTCCTGCTACAACGCTACCACTAAGTTAGTGTGTGGAGGGTGGATTTTAGGAACACTAGGAGAGGTATGGATCCACATTCTGTCTATGTGATGCCCTGGGAGGAATGTTCCTTTGGTTTGTGGATAAGGACAAAGCAACAAGTGAGGGAGGGAAGTTAGAGATGGAACATCTGTGGGATCCACAAGTGATGGGAGGAGGGGGATAGGGAAGGCTCCGGGGATTTCTGATGCATAGCTGTAGATGACAGTGTGGATTGGATCTGAGGAAACAAAAAGAGAAGGTCTGCAGAAAGTCTTGCTGATTTTCTGGCAGGTGTGCATATATTTCTTTACTACTATTTCTGCTTTCCTTATTATATCAATGATGAGATACTTGATTTTGTTTTTTTAGATTATGGTTTGTTTCTCCATTCTCTCAGCAATTAAATTTGTCTTTGGTAGTTTTATATATGATACATTCTATACCTTCTCTTATCTCTCTTCAACCCCTGATAGAGCCCAGTTTGCTCTACAAACCTTTTTCCTACCTTTTCATACCTTCTATGAATCCTTGAATAGTTAACTGATGATTATGCTTCTCAGAGCATTTGATTTTTGCTAGCTTTTAACATTTTATTAAATATTAATCCAATTAGAATAATATACTGAAAGGTGTGTCTACCAAGAAATATCAGATTGCCTACTCCTTTTTATGAGCTACTCAAAATTCAAAATGCTTTGTCTATGATGTTCTTAGGTTAATTCGGCTTCAGGAAGCTGAGAACCTTGTGCATAATAACCTTGTGCTGTGTTAATGACTCTGAAACATTGATAATGTTGGGCTTGTCACTTCATCAGCATGAATATATATATAACTAAGGAACTGAGCTCTGCACTTAGATCTGTGGTCACAATGACAGGATTTAAGGTCTTGTATTACTGGGAAGTGTTAATTAAACTGAACACGTGTTCAAGTGTGTTCATAGTAAATGTTGGCTTCTAATCTGACCTAGATCGAGAAAAAAAATTAATTCTTAAATTTGTAGGAATTTGGTCATCTTTTTAGTGCCTTAAATTTCTAATGAAGAGAATATTTGAAAAAAATACATTACAGAGATTAGACAAAATTATTAGTTTTTGGAGAGTTTTAAGTGACATAGTTTTTATGAGATTCCCATAGTCCTCCCGTTTCTCCTCACAGGCCCACCCACTTCTCCTGCCTAGCCAACTTTGAATCTTCTTTAAACATAAACAGAATAAAGCAATTTGTGCTGCTTATAGAATTTGGATGTGTGCCACCCACTGGATTGTGATTGACCTCTCAGTGGCCACACCTTTAAAGAGACAGGATGCTTCTTCTCTACCAGTATCAATTGCTAAGAGCTGCTCAATGAGGGGTGGGACTTTGCTCCCACCTCCTCTCTCCATGGCGGGACTTTTTATCTGGCTTGAATTTGCACAGGTCATGTTCTGTCCAAACTGTTTTGTTATGAGTTTATGTATGCACGTGTCTATTGTATCTGAATCACACTATGAGTTTATATATGCATCTTTCTTATGTGTCTGAATTACACTGTCTCCAGGTACTCAACTGCTGCTTCTAGCTTGTATATTGTTTCTCTCCATCATCTATGATGATCAGTGAACCAAAAGAAAAGTAGATATAAACTAGACATCTCTTTTATTAAAACACATATTAGTTCATAAGTTACATATAATATGAATCATATATCATGTGAATGAGATATGTTTTGGATAAATAGCTGATAATATCTTTTAAAATGAACCAGGTTTATATTAAGTAATGCAAAATTATCTGACTAGAACATAGTCCCTTTCCAAATTTAAATAATGCAAATGGGTGGAATCTATAACCAGTGGTTTGATTGTTTTCATTTTAGGTAGTTATTGCTGCTATTATTGTTGGTATTAATAATGTCTCAAAGAGAATATAAAGCTTCAACAAGAAAAATGAATTTGAAAGAGTGATTATTTTTACTTTGTAGTTAACCAAACTCAATATATATGCCTTACTTATCTTCTCTTGTTGATGTGATAAAACAATTTAATAAAAACAGTTTAAGGGGAAAGAGGTTTATTTTAGCATGGAGTTTAACATAAGACTATTATGGTCAATGCAACAGCAGCCTTTAGAACCCTAGCCATATTGTATCCACAATCAGGTACAAAGACTGATAACTCTATACTCACCAGTATTCAGCTAATGTTTATCATCTTATACAGTCTAGGATTCCCCACCAAAGAGTGCTATCCTCTGTACTACATGGTTTAAGACAACATAAGAATGCTGAGAACTTAACCTGGAAATTAGCTAATTACACATTTTTCAAGTCTTTATGTAGACATTTACTCATGATATGTATGCTACCTCTAAATACTAATGCAAATATTTCAATGTTTGAATGTGGTTTTTTAGAAGTATGATTGGTAATACATGAAGAGAATGATCTACTAATTAATAATATTAAAAGCCAAGAAGTAAACAACATTTTATATGAAGACTGGATATATCATGAACATGTAGAAATTAGGATATTTAACACAGATAATTTGCTTCCTCTCTCTCTCTCTCTCTCTCTCTCTCTCTCTCTCTCTCTCTCTCTCTCTCTCTCTCTCTCTCAACTCAGGTCCATTTGTATGCTAGACAAATATCCTATGACTGAGATATATTCTGCATTACAATACTCTATACTTGTCTGTCATTATCAGAATCATCTGTATTTCTATTATATAGGAAGCTGGGTAGTTTGCCGTGTGGCCTACCATCTCTTAACAGAGAAATTCAATTATTAAGCATTTTTCTGAAGTTATAATGATGATGGGAATGAAAACTGGAATGACTATTGTATGTAAAGACAGGATCAGATTTAGGTCATCACATAGAATTAGGTCAGTTAGATTAGAACAGTTCTTTAGGTTTTTGCTGTTGATGTTTTCTGATGATTTTTCTCAGTTTGGTTTCTCCATAGAACTTTTAAAAAATAATCAAAATTTTCAATATTGTTTTGACTTAAGCTATACAAACATTGGAAAAAATTAATCCTTTTTGAAAATACATTGTATTTATACAAACAGACTTATTTTCCTACATTTACTTGAAATTTATACATCAAGTATGAAGCAGAAATATATACTGCCAGATTATCTTTATATTTATCAGCTTAGGGTGTTTTTTAATTTCTCTATAGGGTACTGTGTGAAGGATTAAGACACAGCGGAAAATATGGACTTGTCCTTTCCTTTGTATTTTGGGTTTCTATGGAGGACAATAAATAATTGGCCTCTTTAATCATTCAAAGGACCCAATCTGCTGTTCGATGTTTGTCTTTAACTAACTGTCCAAGAGTAGAGTTTTCTGATGGACAATAACCATGTTATAAAATCAATATTAAAAGTTGGAAACTAAGCCAAGCCTTTCATCCAAGCATTCTGGAATCAGAGGCAGGTGGATTTCTGTGTGTTAAAGAACAGCGTAGTCTACAAAGTGAGTTCTAAGACAGCCAGGGTTGTTACACAAAGAAACCCTAGCATCTTACCATTTTTAATTCAAAAAATGAAATATTTCATATGTTCTTAATCTTACTCATGTTTTTAAACTTAAATTCACCTTAATTTAAATTTAGTAGGTAACACACATCTAGAAACTCAGTCATTCTCTTAGATTTTTGCAATTTAATGGAACATGGTTTTCTTTGTCTTCTCCCTTTTTTTATTATTCTTACATCATTCTTTTTATAGTCCAGTCATTATCTCTCTCTTGGTCTGCCCTCTGTTTGTTCCTCATCCCATTCCTCATCTCCCATCTCTAAGAAGATGTTCCCATTCCCACCCAGCACCTCCAACCTACCAGAAATCCCCACTCCCTATGACCTCAAGTCTTTCAAGGGTTACATGTGTCTTCTCTCACTAAGGGCATACCAGGCAGCTCTCTGTTGTATATGTGTCCTGGGCCTCAGACCAGCTCATGTATGCTGTCTGGTTGGTGGCTCAGTGTCTGAGAGATCTTTATATCTTCCAATCTCAATTGCTTAATCTTGTATATGAGAGCAGCAAGGTCATTAAGAAAGTTTCACTTAATATATATGGCATATGAAAGTGTGGTTTGGTTAAGGGGATGCTAATAACTTATCAAATACATTTGAGTATAAATTACATTGCATATTTAAATAATACCCCATTATTGAAAATTTTAAGCCAGTCTTCAAGAAAACTGGAGTTGTTTAAATCAAGTCAAATGCTCTAATGTGTATTTCTCATTCAACATCAACAAATTTTAGTTATTATTGATCTAATATATTATGTCTTATACTATTTTTGTCTTCCAAGAAAACGTGAAAGATTTTTAACGTATTAATTTCTTTAGTATCTATTGTGATATCTCCTTTTAATTTTCCATATTTCATTGCATTAATTCAGATTGTTTAATGTAGATGTTGTTTGAATTTGAAATGGCAATTAGAAAGTAGAGTATATGTCAAAAACAAGAATTCAGAAACACAAATGGAAAAGCAATGAAGATAGTTTAGGAACAGTTTCACTCTCAGCAGGGAGGTTTTTTTTTTTTCTTAAGTAAACAAACAGAAACAGAAACAGTGATATGTGAACTGCTTAATTAAAAATTTTCTAAACAAACAGAACTGAAGAAAAAAATCTTTCAAAATAAACCAATGTGAGAAATCCTAGTTTAGGGATCAGTAAGTGTCTCTCAGTGGAAAGGCCTGAGAGAGTGAGGAGAGTGGCGTCTGCAAAGGAGGCTGGTGTGGACTCTGGACCTGCAGAACCCAAGGTGACAGGTGCACAGCCAGGAAATGGACAACTGAGAGTAAAGAAAAGATTAAATGGCTCCTATGTTTGTTAGCAAGTTGTTATTCCAGAAATGACAAAATAAAGAAAGCACAAAGGTATCATGCCTTCTTTAATGTTAAAAAATAGACTTCTGCTTGGTAAAAATGCAAAGAAGATGCCATCTGGACATGTTTGCTATTCTGCTTTGTCTTGGGCTCATTACCTGTGGGTATTTTAAAAAAGCCAATGGCTTGCAGCTAATGCAGAATTAAAGAGTGCAGTATTGTAGCTCCTGAATGGGAAAGATGGCATCTCCAGACTGTGATGATGGGAGCTTAGTTGCAGTGTGAAAGTCAATATTTTTTCCTTATTGCCTGTATCTAGACATACAGTGTATAAAAAATGTCAGTGAATAAGGAATGAGAGCAAAAGTGGGTGATATGAAAGGTCTCATATATTACAGATGTGATTGTAGAACCTGTCTACATCTGGGGGGGTGGGGGCAATATGTCAAGTGTCATTCACCTCGCTACTTTTCAGCTCTCTTTAGTGCTGTGGAAATAGAATGGTAATAAAAAAGTTTTGCATTTGATATAAGGTTAGAGATAGTGTATCTCATTCTTTGCCATTTTGAAAGAGTCCTTGAAGCTGATATGAAAAAAGAGCACCCACTTTCAAGTTATGTAAAACCAAAAGTACCTATAAAATTATTATAGAAAGTCCCTGTATACAATATTATGCTGTGTATAACCAGATAGCTCCATTTTAAATAGATATATGTAGAAAAGTAGTGTGTGTATGTGTGTGTGTGTGTGTGTGTGTGTGTGTGTGTGTGTGTGTCTGTATGTTTGTGATCCAAGTATACACAAGGGTAGAATTAGTTCTTTACCTTTTTATTGGTTATTTATTTACATTTCAAATGTTATCCCCCTTCCCAGTTTTCTCTCCAGCTGGATATGTAGCAGAGGATTGCCTTATGAGCATCAATGGGAGGGGAGCCTCTTGGTCCTGTGAAGGCTTGATGCCCCAGGGGACTCCTGGGGTGCTGAGGTGGGAGTGGGTGGGCAGGAGGGGGAGCAGCCTCACAGAGATAGGGAGATGGGGGAGGAAATAGGGGGTTTGATGTGACAGATTTCATGAAGTGAAACCTGTGTGCACATGAGGCATTCTTAGTTGTAATATTTACGGGAAGATTATGGAGCTTCGTGGTTTGGTTCTTGATTCTACATTAAGCAGTAGCACATTCCCAGGAAGTTTATTGGAAAGAAAGAGGAAGGACGATACTATCTAAACAAACATAAGATCTCCTTGCCATGGAACCACCAGGTGCTAGCTAATGTGACTTGTTAAGCATATAAACAAAGTTGGGTTTTTTGTTTTCCCTTATTTCACAAAATTAAAGATACTGGATTGAAACACTGGTCATATATCTCACGTAAGGAGGTTATATGGATCTATAGATGTAGTATAATCTTTTTCCTTCAAAGATCTGTATTTTTTTCGTATAACAAAGTACAGTATAATAAGATAAAGCAAAAACTATCATAGCAGCCGGGCGTGATGGCGTATGCCTTCAGCACTCGGGAGACAGAGGTAGGTGGATTTCTGAGTTTGAGGCCAGCCTGGTCTACAGAGTAAGTTCCAGGACAGCCAGGGCTATACAGAGAAACCCTGTCTCGAAAAACCAAACCAAACCAAACCAAACAAAACAAAAAAGTAAGAAAGAAAAAAACAAACAAACAAACAAACTATCATAGCAAGTTAAACAGGATAAATCAAGAGAAGGGAAAGAACCCAGGAGAAGCAACAATGATCAGAGACCCACTTTTTGCAGACTCAGTAATCCCATAAATACACTAAACTGGAAGCCATAATATAAACACAGAGGACAGGGTATAGACCTGGAAAGGCCCTATGGGTGTTACTTGTACTCTGTGAGTCCGTATGAGTTTTGCTCATGTGGTTCGAAGGAATTGTGTTTTCTTGTGTCATCCATTCTCTCTGCCTATTATATACTTCCCACCTATACTTCCTCGGGGATCCCTGAGCTCTGAGTGGAGGGTATCTCTGATGGAGATATCCTCTTTAGGACTGAGTGTTCCAAGGTCTCGCACTCTCTATGCAATGTCTAGCTGAAGATCTCTGTATTTATTCCCATCTACTCTAGGAAGAAGCCTTTTAGATGAAGACTGAGCAATGCAGTCTCTGACTATAGGATAATATCATTAGAATTCATTTTATCACCATGTTTTGTTTGTTTGTTTGTTTGCTGGTTTGTTTAGGCTAGGAATATTTAGTACTATTTGGTTTAACCCTCTGTCCCTGGGACATAGTTCCATCTCAGAGAGTGGGCTTTAAGTCAACTTAGTTATTGATCATTCTCACAAGCCTTGTGCCAATTTAGTACACTTTTTACTAAGAAAAACCTGACTGAGATTAATTGGAGAAAGGAAAAACTTACTCTAAAGTTTATAATATCTATAACAAGATCTATAATACCTAAAAAACTCTAAAATTTATACAATCAGAGAAATCCCACTATTTAATACATGCTATAAGAGAAAAAATATATACAATATCTCTATATACCATATATTGTATACAGATTATTATATAATATATACTATACTGATAATACTCTAGTAAAACATACAAAATATCAGTAAAAAGACATGTAAAAATTGTAGGAGATCAGAGAAGTCTAAAATAAGCTACAAAAATATGATTGGTTTTCTGTCTAAGAAGTTACAGAAGCAATTTGGTGGAGGAAAGACAAGCTTTTCTGAATGACACAGCAATAAGCACACTTTGACCCAATTCTCATACCAAATAAATAGTAGATCACACCAAATCATGAACTACAATGTAAAGTATAGAACCATAAACCACTGGAGGCAGAAAGATGAATGTGTGTGTGTGTGTTTGTGGTGTGGGACTGTCTTTGATGCTGAAAAACAAATGGTCAAAAGAGAAACAATTTTAACTTAGAAGTCATAAAATTTCAGTACTGGGAAATCTCTCAAAAGTCCACAACTAACTGCACACTCTGCTTATACTTGTATAAAAGATAATGTATAAAAGATGAGAAGATATAATCCATAGGGTCTGTCAATGATAAATAGATTTATGAAAAAAAGTTCAGAATCCATAGCTGCCAGGGAAATGTAACAAAATATAATGGAGTCTTCCTGTTGTGCATGGATCCAAAACCACACTGGCCCACCTAATCAAACCTCAGTGTAACATCAAATGCCAGTGAGGGTGCTGAGACTGGATACTTGTGCATGATTGTTGACAACTGGGAGATGGGTCACCTGTTTGAAAGTAAGTATCTTAAATAAAAACTGTACACAATATTGTATATAAGACATTCATTCCAGAGCAATAAAAGGTGCTGCACACAAAGAAGCATAGGAAATAATGAAGTTTATTAATATCAACCCCAATATGGAAAACAACCTAGATTTCTTTTTAACAGAGTACAACACACTAAATTAACTGTTCAGCATTCACACCATGAATACCACTTAGCAATAAAGAATACATTATTCAATGTGACATTGTCACAGTCAGTGGGTATGAGATTTCTGATACTTCCTATCAAAGCTTAGACAGAAGAATATTTAGTATTGTGTTTCCTGTGAATAATATTATTAAAACTACACTAAGCATGTTTGTTGTTTTCTTTAAAATTATTGATGAATCATAAGTCAACAATGAAAGGTATCAAAACATTTACTTAAATGGAAAACTTACATGATTATCTTTAAAATTATTAATATAAATAGACAACAATGAATTATAAGACTAAAGAATATTTCTAGGTACAAATTCTACTATAAAAGAATTACATGCCTTTGCGTGTAATTTGAGAACTATATTTGCTTCTTTACTTTATTATTGACATTATAATAAAATTATATTATTACATTAATTATATTCTCACAATCTTTTTCTTATTCCAGAACCCTCCAATATACCCCTTATTTATATTTTTTAAAAATGATGACTTTTTCTTCCATTAATTGTTATTTCATGCACATTTACATTTATATAGATGCTCATCAGTAGAACCTGCTCATTCTGTGCAAAGTACAGGTATTAATAGTATTTCTCTATCATCAAGAAGTATATTAGCTTCTAAAGGTTTAAAAAACAGGACAAAAAAGTGACCACAGAAAGCATTATTTTTAGCTTTTTAAAATATTACATGTCACAATCTGATCTTTTGGATCTTCTTTCCAAAGAAATCACTCCAGGAAACTTACAAACCGCTGATAAATTCACCTTTTTGGTTAACAAACAAATCAGCAGATTACTGATTAAAATGCACAGCAGTGCTTTAAAATAACCACACCCATAGTCCCATCTTGCTGCTCAAGGATGCCACTGTTAATAACTGGTGTGACAGGACAGGAGACAATAAGGCACGGAGTGGATGGAACAGGTAAAAATGAATACTTTAGGCCTAATTTGTTTTTCTGCACAAATACGAAAATATGTACCTTCTTCAACATAAAATAACATAGAAATACATAACTTTTTGTTATGAAATACCTATACAAAAATGTTAAAATTTACACCATCTGTGCTGCCAAGAAAGATTTAAAAAGTATATGTCTTCCTCCATATATAAACCAGATCTCATCAGTAGGTCCATAAGAACTTGGGTTCAGAATGTTCTGCATTCAGTGGAGGGAAGAGGGCCAGAATCTGCCTTCTGGCTTTTTCTAACCCCAACACAAGACAAAAATGAAGGTCAGATGTTGACAGTAGTGACATCATTGTACTTATGATGAACTATATGCTCTCCTCCCTCCTGACTGACTCTGATGAGTGTAGCATCGGGCTGTGCCTGCTCCATAGGCTTGTGCCACCTGGGTAACACTGAAAAGACAAAAGAAAAGCACCGAAAGACAAAACTAGTTCAGAAATTCAGTGGATCAAGAACTTGTGTATTACAGAAGGATGACTGTTGCTAAAGAAAGCTTTAAAGGTTTTATATCCAAATAAAAGACCACAATAAAGCAAAATCATATTACTGTACCTTACATGATATTTTCTAATCACTTATACATTCATGTTTTTTAATGAATATATAATTTTGTTTTGTTTTTATAGTTCTCTGTTTTGAATCAAGGTTGTCACCCATAGAAGACAAGCATTCTACCACTGAACTTCAGCACCAAACATGTTTTTGACATCTTATTATGAATTGTAAAACTACCTATTGTTGGACCTCTACTATATTCCTTGTGATAGAGCTTGGCCATGTATTACGCAATTTTCAGCAGTGAAGAGGCAAAGATGAGAATAGGATTACACAGCACAAAAGGCTTTTCCAGAATTGACTGCTATGTATTCCCTCAAGACCAATAACTACAACATTCCGATTTTCCATCATAGCAATTAAGGATAACATGAGGGAGAATAGGATGTAGGCTGTTGTGTGATTGGCTACCATAGACTTTGGATGATCTCATTGGCAGGCTCCTTCATGATGGCACTCAACAACTGTGTGTTAGAGCTAAAAATTTACAAAATCTTTCTTGTTGTACTTATTTGGAATAAAAGCACTCTTATTAAAATGATAGTATAAAATTCAACATAACTATAGTTAATTCATCTGTTATTTGGCATAACTGGTGAATGTATAGTCAAAATCAATGTCATGTCTGTTACTGTTAGATGACAGGAAATGAGGACATTCATACACAGACTGTGTATTTGTACATCTTACTGTTTGGTAGGGAAAAAAGTTGATAGATAAAGGGTGAAAAGTCAGTATCAGTTGGTGACTTACTATATTTTTTTTTCTTTTTCTTTTTTATTAATCATTGAATTCATTTATATCTTTTTTTAATTTTTATGAGTTATTTTCTTCATTTACATTTCCAGTGCTATCCCAAAAGTCCCCCATACCCTCCCCCCCACACTCCCCAACCCACCCACTCCTACTTCTTGGCCCTGGCATTCCCCTATACTGAGGCATATACAGTTTGCAAGACCAATGGGCCTCTCTTTCCACTGATGGCCAACTAGGTCATCTTCTGATACATATGCAGCTAGAGACATGAGCTCGGGGGTGTTGGGGGGGAGGTACTGATTAGTTCATATTGCTATTTCACCTATAGGATTGCAGATTCCTTTAGCTCCTTGGGTACTTTCTCTGTCTCCTCCATTGGGGGCCCTGTGATCCATCCAATAGCTAACTGTTAGCATCCACTTCTATGTTTGCTAGGCCCTGGCATAGTCTCACAAGAGACAGCTATATCAGGGTCCTTTCAGCAAAATCTTGCTAGTATATGCAATGGTGTCAGCATTTGGAGGCTGATTATAGGATGGATCCTTGGACATGTCAGTCTCTGGATGGTCTGTCCTTTCATCTCAGCTCCAAACTTTGTCTCTATAACTCATTCTATGGGTGTTTTGTTCCCAATTCTAAGAAGGGGCAAAGTGTTCACACTTTGGTTCGTTCTTTTTGAGTTTCATGAGTTTCACAAATTGTATCTTATATCTTGGGTATTCTAAATTTCTGGGCTAATATCCACTTATCAGTGAGTACATATCATGTGAGTTCTTTTGTGATTGGGTTACTTCACTCAGGATGATGCCCTCCAGATCCATCCATTTGCCTAGGAATTTCATAAATTCATTATTTTTAATAGCTGAGTAGTACTCCATTGTGTAAATGTACCACATTTTCTGTATCCATTCCTCTGTTGAGGGGCATCTGGGTCTTTCCAGCTTCTGGTCATTATAAATAAGGCTGCTATGAACATAGTGGAGTGTGTGTCCTTCTTACCAGAGCTCTTACTATATTTAAGACTTTGTTTTGCCTGTGATTTTGTGTCATTTCTCTGTCTACTATCCATGAATTGCTTTTTAATATTTTCTTCTATTTAACTATCCAGATTTTACATAGTGGTATAGCTGACTGAGAAATTGGGGTATAGGTGAAATACAGAGCCAATCAGTTTTATGTGCATGTGTGCATGTGTGCCTGTGGGGTGTGTGTGTGTGTGTGTGTGTGTGTCTGTCTGTCTGTCTGTGCATGTCTGTGTGTGTGTGTGTGTGTGTGTGTCTGTCTGTCTGTGTGTCTGTGTTGATGATCAGGTGAACCTGCAGGTGTGAATTTTTGTGTGTGTACATGCATGTAGAGGCCCAGACCCAACATTTTCTGATTTTTCTCCTTCTTTCCATCTTCTCTTTTGAGACAGGCCCCATCACCAAATCCAGAGCTCACTGATTGGTGAGGCAGTAGTTCATGAACTCTGTGTATTTGGGTGACTCTGACCTGCAGAGCTGACACAGAGCTGAAATATATGCAAAGCCTTGCCCTGAGCTTTTATGGATGTGCTGAGATTTGGAACTAAGGTTCTTAAGGCTTGTACAGCAGAAACACTACAACATAACTCATTTTGCCAGCCCCTTAAAATTAAAAAAACTGATGAAAATATATTTTTCTCAGTGTATTCTTGGAACCCTTTTTGTGGAATATTTATTTATTTTTTGTTAACCTTTGTTATTGATAAATCTATAAATACTAATATAGGTTTAATATATGCAGGTAATACATTCATTTCAAGTCAATGGTATGCTTATCTAATACTATTTGTAATTCTGTTTTATTAAAAATCTATTTCTCAAAATAAAATATGTAAAATTTTACTAATAAAGAGGTTCATTTTTTTCAAATTCTATCAAGTACATAAATCATGTCTTTCTTTATTTTGTTCATACAAACAAACTCTTCATATTTTTCTAAATTATTTCTATTTAATCTTGAGGGAAAAGTTTATTTAATCAACTTTCATCAAGGAATCTATATTTCCATGTTATAAGTTCTAGATGATTTTCCTAAATTATTTTTTCTTGTTTTATTCATTTTTAATTTATTGAAACAAAAACATAAATAAGTACATCATTTTCTCCTCCCCATATGGCCCTCCATACCTTCCATGGCTCTTCCTACACCTACCCCAAGTTTCTCTCAATTACTATACATGGCTTCAATTACTATAGTTGTTGTTATATAGAAAAAGTATGCTCACTCCATGTAATGTGTGTGTGTGTGTATATATATATATATATATATATATATATATATATATATATCTTTAATGCTGACTGTTTCTTATTGGATTAACATTTGACATTTGTAGGCACTTTTTTTTCTGTGGCACTTTCCACTTTCAGCAAGCCTTAGATGTCTGTAATTCTTTGTCTAGGATTGGGGCCCTGTGAGATTTCTTATGTCCACTTTAGCAATATTATTGGTGTCATCCTTGTTCAAGTCTTATTTCAGCGGCTCATAGTCATTCTTTCCCTGCATTTCTAGGAGACACACTCCTGCAGCATTCATACTTTTTCTCTGGCTTTTACAGTATTTCCTCCCCCTTACTGTTACATCCCAGAGCCTTAACTTAGGTGGACGAGTTGTGCTAAAGAGGATCAGATGGGATGGGAAACCTCCAGAGTTTGAAAGTCAATCCCTTTTGACAGTGTCCTTTGCCTTACAGAAGTTTTACAATTTTATGAGGTCCCATTTTTCAATTTTTGATCTTAGAGCATAAGCCATTTGTGTTCTGTTCAGAAAAATTTGCCCTGTGCCCATGTGTTTGAGCCTCTTTCCCACTTTTTCTTTTATTAGTTTCAGTGTATCTGGTTTTATGTGGAAGTCCTTGATCGACTTGGACTTGAGCTTTATAAAAGGAGATAAGGATGGATCAATTTGCATTCTTCTACATGCTGACCTCCAGTTGAACCAGAATCATTTGCAGAAAATGCTGTCTTTTACTCACTGGATGGTTTTAGCTCCTTTGTCAAAGATCAAGTGACCATAGGTGTGTGGGTTCATTTCTGGGTCTTCAATTCTATTCCATTGATCTACCTGCCTGTATCTGTACCAAAAACATGCAGTTTTTATCACTACTTCTCTGTAGTACAGCTTGAGGTCATAGATGGTGATTCTCCCAGATGTTCTTTTAACATTGAGAATAGTTTCTGCTATCCTAGGTTTTTGATTATTTTAGGTGAATTTGCAAATTGCTCTTTCTAACTCTATGAAGAATTGAGGTGGAATTTGGATGGGGATTGCATTGAATCTGTAGATTGCTTTTGGCAGGATAGCCACTTTGACTATATTAATCCTGCCAGTCCACAACAAGGGAAATCTTTCCATCTTCTGAGATCTTCTTCGATTTCTTTATTCAGAGACTTGAAGTTCTTGTCATACCTCATAAAATTGCAAAACTTCTATAAGGCAAAGGACACTGTTAAAAGTAATTGACTTTCAAACTCTGGAGGTTTCCTACCCCATCTGATCCTCTATATACAGATCTTTCACTTGCTTGGTTAGTCACACCAATGTATTTTATATTATTGTGACTATTGTGAAGGTATTGTTTCCCTAATTTCTTTCTCTACCTGTTTATCTTTTGAGTAAAGGAAGGCTTCTGATTTGTTTGAGTTAATTTTATATCCATCCACCTTGCTGAAATTGTTCATCAGTTCTCTGGTGGAATTTTTGGGGTCACTTATGTATACTACCATAGTATCTACAAATAGTGATATTTTGACTTTGTCCTTTCCAATTTGTATCGGTTTGGTCTCCTTTGTTGTCTAATTGCTCTGGCTAGTACTTAGAGTACTATATTGAATAGGTAGGGAGAGAGTGGGCAGCCTTGTCTAGTCCCTGATTTTACTAGGATTGCTTCAAGTGGATGCCAAGAAGTGCTTGCTGACAGCAGCCTTATATACCTGTCCCCTGAGAGGCTCTGCCAGATCATGACAAATACAGAGGTGGATACTTGCAGCCAGTCATTGGACTGAGCACAGGGTTCCCAATGACAGAGTTAGAGAAAGGACTGAAGGAGCTGAACGGATTTGCAGCCCGATAGGAGGAACAACAATAACAACCAACCAGACCCCTCAATGTTCCCAGGGACTAAACCACCAAACAAAGAGTACACATGGAGGGACCCATGGCTCCAGCTGCATATGTAGCAAAGGATGATGTTGTTGGACATCAACAGGAGGAATAGCTCTTGGTCCTGTGAAGGCTCCATGCCCCAGGGTAGGGAATGCCAGGGCAGAGAAGCAGGAATGGATGGGTGTGTAGGAGAACACTCTCATAGAAGCAGGGGAGACAGGGTGAGATAGGGAGTTTTTAGAGGGGAAACCAGGGAAGGGGATAACATTTGAAATGTAAGTAAAGAAAATATCTAATTTTAAAAAAGGAAGTCAATCCCTATTGCGGAAGAAACACTGTATTTGAGACTTGTGACCTGGAGGAAACTAGCTAGCTTTATATGGAAAACTCACATCCTTAAGACTCGTTTTCATAGTATCAGAAGATCCATGCAAGCTTGGAAGGGAAGAAAGCAGCTATTAATTCTGTCAAGCTACAATGCCTATGAAGTACAACAAATCCCACCAAAGCATGATGATCCTAAGACTGTTATAGTAGCAGTCACCTTCATGGTAACCAGTCACTATCTAAATGGACATGAAGACTGTTCAACAGGAGAGAAAACATGCCTGGAGTTATAAACTTAGCTTACTGTTGCCTTTGGTTGCCTGCTAAATACATTTTATTTCACTTTTTAAAAATTTCATTTTACCATTCAATTTATAGTCCCCTTTATGTCATATCGTTTTCTTTTCTGTATACATTTAGATGTGTTTATGCTTATTTCTTTAAACTGTCCTTTGATTCCAGGTTCTAGGAATTTTAGTAGGTTATTCCTAATTTTAAATAAGTTACTTTGTTAATAAATATCATTTGTTTATAAAGGAAACAAGATAGTGTACAACCCAGTTACTAAGAGACCTTTCTGATCTTTTAATTGTCTCAGAAAAGTGAGATCTCATATCCTTAGATAGGTTTACTTTTATATTTGGAATGTTTACTTTCTTGTGTCCTCTCTCAAATAGATAAATTCAGTGTATAAGACATTTCTCGTTGGACGTGGTGGCACATGCCTTTAATCCCAGCACTTGCGAGGCAGAGGCAGGCAGATTTCTGAGTTCAAGGTCAGCCTGGTCTACAAAGTGAGTGCCAGGACAACCAGGGCTAAACAGAGAAACCCTGTCTCAAAAAACCAAAAAAAAAAAAAAAAAAAAGACATTTCTCGATTGATCCTAAAGCTTCCAAGAGACCTTAAATGATAAGACTTGAAAATGACAATCACAATCTCTGTTTATCATTAGTCACAAAGCTCTGCAGTATGTTACAATTTCTAAAGATCATTATTTCCCCCATTTTACCTATTTCCCATATCTCCCTGTTAAAATTAGATGTATATGCTTATTCAGTTTTACTAAAAAAAAAATTAACTTTCAGGTTAAGTAATTTTACTCTAGATCACACACACACACATATAATCAAATCCAAAGAAAACAATCCAGCATTTGTTGAAGGGAAAATTCATTGCTCTCTCAGCGCAACAGACTTCATCTTCACAAGTAAGAAAAGTCAGCCTAGTTACTAGGCTGGCATGGTTTAAAATTAAGTTTTGAATTCATCTGAAGTCAAGAGAATGGAGAATATATTCTGAATTTAAAGTACAAATAAAATTGTGTCTCTGTTTTACTGCTGATTGATGATATAAATTATCTTGTGTTCCTGACATGGTTATAGCAAAACATCTGCTTCTGGCTTATAAACCAACAAAGTGTACACTCATTGTGTGGGTGAATAAAATGTGCAATAAAAAATGGAAGAGCTTGACATCCTAAGTTAGATGTAATAATAACATATTTGGATTCAAGGACAGAGTTAGGGCAAATGTCTTACCTGTAGCCATAGAAATGCTAGCTTGTCAAATTGAAATTGAAATGCAACAATAATTTTTTAAAACACTTAGTATATATTCATTTTTAATGCTGTCCTACCAAAAAAAAAAAAGCCATGCAGAATAATGTAATAGCAAGATGGCTCAGGAGGTAAACTACACTTGCCCTCAAGTCTTCTGACCAGAGGTCAGTCCTAAATGTCACACAGTAGATGAAGAAACCCAATCCCTCCAAGTTGTCCTCTGACCTCTAAAAATATTCTGGAAATCAATAGCTCCCTATGCCAAATAAGTAAGTAAAAATCTTCTGAGAAATATTTCTAGGTTTATATTCTTTTCATTAGTCATATGTTGAAACTATATTTGCCATTTGGAGAGAAGTTCAAACTTCAAATTCATGGGTTTTTTTTTCAACAAAATATTCATGACATGTCTTAAGAAATTACAGTTAGTAAGAGTGAGAGCTCTAAGTGGAACCCAGATAAGCTCTGTATTCAATGTGTTTATGCAGGTATAATCTGAGTTGTTTCTTATTATGTCTAGCTGACTCCAGCTATTATGTTTCTTTCCTATGTTATATGAGTATTCTACAAAAATTTGAAGGTGTATGTTGAGCCATGCCTTGTGGTATAGACTAATAATTGTAGATCCTGGAGGGACAGAGACTGGAGGATCACAAGTTCAGTCTTGACTCATATGTGGAGTGAGATCAACAACAGGGCAATCTAGTGAGATCTTGTCTCAAAATTAAAAAGAGAAAAACCTTCTAGATAAATGCACAGAAAGAGAAACAGGGTGAAAATTAGACTCCAGTTGAGAATTGGAAAGATAATTGCTTGCTGAGTGTATATTCACTGAGAAAATGACTAATATCAATCAGGATGGGAAGTATATGACCTATTTCAAAAATGGTGAATTGTTTCTTGCTTAAACTTTCCCTGGAGAGATGCTAACAAAATTATTCTTCCTTCACATACCTTACATACTAATGGCAGACCATAAAAAAATATTCTGTCAAAGTTCACCATGTAGAATAAATGAGTTAACTGGGTTTATGTGTAGAATAAGGGTCCACGGTTATTCACAGTGAATCAGTGACCCTAAGTCATCTGCCCCACCAGAATGTACCTTGTACTGGAAGATGTCTCCCCTTATGTGTAGTGGAGTCCATCCTCTTCAGTTTACCTTCAATACTTTGTGTGCTCTGTCTCCTCATAAGATACATTATCAAGTGCAACTTAAGATGAATTATATAGGAGTAGACGGAAGATATAGAAAGTAGTGGGTAAGATTTCAAGTGATGGTTTTATGACATTCTACATCCACTCCTATGACAAAGCTTCAATTGGCCTGATCATGATGAGTTCCTTTAAGTGGTCAGAGCTGTTCTAATGACAATGCTAATGCTTGCAGTACTAGCAAGATAGAGTTCTTCAATCTATTAATACCTATAACAAATCAGCATGGATCCAATTGCTCCACAAATAAAAATAGTACTGTGGTTTTAAAAGACTTCTGAGGTCCCTCCTAGCTCTGTGGCTAGAAAGAGACTTGGCAACTAAGGGCACTTTGCTGTTGTTTCAGAAGACCCAAGATCAGTTCCTAGCACCGAAAAGACATACAGCTCACAATCTATACAACTCACAGTCTATAACACTAGTTCTAGGAGACCTCAATGCCACTTTTGGATCTTTAGTTTTGTGCCATGAGCACCAACTTGACATGCAGTATATATACTTACATGCAAGCAACACACATAAAACTAACACTAAGACTAAATAAATATCTAAAAATACAGAATTCTACTTCTTGAAGTCCTGAAGCAAAATTAAGTCATTAAGGGAATATTTAATTGAGAGAAGATAGCTTAGAGTATTTTCACAAGGTGAGACAACTTTTAATGTTCGTCATAAAATAAGAATGTGCTACTTAAAGTTGATGAGTTCTTTTAGAACTGCAAGTTCATCTTAGACTTAGTATTGTTAGATGTATAGATTTTTGGTTTAAGAGTTTTTCTTTTTTGTTATTATAATGTAATTACACCCTCCTCTCTTTTTCTCCCTCTAAATCCTCCCATTTTCCTATCCTGGCTCTCTTTCAAATCCAGGTCCTTTTTTCCATTAATTGCCATTGAGTACAAACACACACACACACACACACACACACACACACAAATATATATACACACATATATTTAATTATAAATTACTTAGTCTGTAAAATGTTACATATATGTATATGTTTAGAACTGACCACAGTGTATTATGAGTTGGTTTGGTACTTTCAGAGAAAGATTATTTCTGTCACTCTTTGTATTCCTTAGTTTCAGTTCTTTGTGGGTTGATATGTTACAGTCTAATCCAGAACAACAATAGAGGGTATGCGCAAAAGGACCAGAAGACTCCAGGTTAACCTTCCTGATCACACAGCAACTCCATCAAGAAGAAATATCTTGAAGTTCTGTTTTTCTAGTACTATTTTTGTTAGAGGAATAAACTGAGTCAGAGATAACTTGTCCCCAGAAATTGAAATAATTTATTTTATAACAGAATTTCAAACTCAGAATCTGACTCCCTATATTTCAAAACGTTTCTCTTTTTAACTTTGAAGAACTGAGAA
Organism: Mus caroli; assembly: GCF_978045245.1. Classification (NCBI taxonomy): domain Eukaryota; kingdom Metazoa; phylum Chordata; class Mammalia; order Rodentia; family Muridae; genus Mus; species Mus caroli. Next base: position 92,293,868 of record NW_028227265.1, read on the forward strand.
AAGCAAAAATGATCCCGAGTTGTCCAGAAATGTTAGAGCATATTCGGAAGACATTTTGTTTTGTTTTGTTTGTCACAGAAGACATGAATTTTAAAATGTTGTACAGGCAAGATATCAAATAATATGCTAAATATCAAATTATATGTAGAATTCTTTCATGTTAGAAGTAAGTCATAGATAACTATGTTGCTGTTAAGAGCACATTTATTTTATTTTAGAGGAAGAAAGTAGCTAACACAGAGATGTGGAAAGAAGAATATACACTCAAATATGAAAGTCATAGACTTGTACAATTAGCTTTCATTAGCAACATGGAGTTCATAGGTTTAGGACCTTGATAGACTTGTGTGGGGAGCATTAGCACAGCTGGCTTATCATTTTAGGGAGAGGTCATTCGAGCCTAGTACATTCTGTTGCCTTATGAGACAGAAGAATAACCTTGAACTGTTTCTTTTTATACATTTCTGTTACAACATCTTCAATAGAGCCTGCCCTATCTTCATGCTTCCATGCTTTATTTGAAAGCTTATCATTTTGCCTTGGTGAAGCTATACTTACATGTTATGTTCCCAACCAAAAGGAAGATGCAATGAGTTTGGAGGGTATCTATCAATTATACTTTAAAAATACACATACAGAATACTGTTTTGTATATGCATGGATATATGTTATTACTTATATTTACTTTTGTATACATAAATTTGTTATTGTTGGCAACATCATTTTACTGTTTTAACACAGAAAAGATCAGTTACATGAATATTAACCACTGTGTAAGAGTACATTTTGAAAATGTGACATTTCATTTTGTCATGTTTATACACAGTTATGGACCAAAATAACTGGTCCCAGAAATAATTTATATAAGTATTTCTAATCACCTAATTACATTTTTATTTTACACATACATGCAACACTTTAATTTTAAAGAATTGATTATATATGGAGCATTGGTCTCTTTCCAAATTAACTTTTACAGCAAAGTATCAATATTACTGATGCAAAATTAATTTTAAATTTAAGGTAAATTCTTCACAAATTCTCTTTTGAATACATAAATAAATGTAACATCATAAATTGAAATTTTAAATTAGTATCTACTACTGTAATAAAAGACAACTTTATAATTGACTAATAACAAGGATGTATTTGTAATTAAATTTGAATAACAACAGAATGATTAAAAATTATTATTCCAGTAAGTAAAAAAATAAAAAATTGAATATAATTATCTTGACTTTTGGTGCTTACCTAATCTAATCTGTAGATGTGCTTTGGTTTTTCATTTGCATCGCACTAGCATTGTGATCTAAAGAAGTTCTATTTAGTAAGCTACATAAGGATTTTTTTGGTGTAATAAATGGTTTAAAAAGGAAAAAACATGCCAAATAACAAATGTGTGTGTGTGTGTGTGTGTGTGTGTGTGTGTGTGTGTGTGTGTGTGTATGGTATTTGGTGTGGGTTTGTGTATGGGTATGAATACAAAGATAAAAACCAGATAACAAACAGATACATAGATTTATTGGAACACATTTAAAACAGCATTAATTCATTTTCATTTATAGTTATTTAAATTAACAGGTTTTAAATTATAATAATCTGCGATTAATTCTTTATTAGTATTGTGATATAAACATGTATGTATATATAAATGAGGAAGCACACAAAAATGTTAAATGATTATATACAACATTTGTTACCTAAAAATATTAATAGCCATAAGACATAGCGTTGATATTTTTAAATGTTAGTGGAATCTATTTTTTCTAATACTCTGACATGTTCTTTTTTCGTAAACTTTGAAAAAAAATTATTTTCACAAGATGTGTCAAAAGAAGTGAAGACGGGTTGGGGAACAATGGATTTGTTCATAAAAGCTTTCTTTTTATGGGTAGAAAAAGAGGTATGGCTTCTAGAATAATGGCAGACAGAAGTTAACTGCCAATAATTTTTAGAAGAAAGTATTTCTGAGACCTGAAATGCTAGTGTTAATATCTAATAGATTCATTTGTTAAAGAATGCTATGTAGAAAACAATGCTACATTTTATAGTGATTTTACTTATAGTGTTATGTTATGAATTCCAGGCATATTTTCCAAGTAATTGTTGCAATCAGCCTGTTTTGAGGCCACTATGCACATCTGTGTATATAAAAGTGCTGCTGAACAACTTGTCCATGTTCAAATAGAACTAGGGCGTGGGTGGGAAATTCATCACTTGCTTCTCTTGAAAGTCTGAGTTCATTGAGATCATGAGTATTCTGAACACAAAACAAAAAGCCAAATAAGCCAAAAAACAGCCATTCTGGCCCGCAGTAGAGACTAGAAATAAACTAGTCATTGAGTTAAATGAATATTATACAGAAATTGATGGATAATCCCCCCAAATTCCTTCCTATGAAAATAACCTAAAATCGTCTAATTTATCACATTTTTCTTTTTGTATTCTTGAAGTTACTTAAGTGATATATTATTCATAATTTAGTTCTTATCTCTTATATAATCATATATGCATTGATCAACCATTTTCTCCAGAAAATTTTTCTTGAATATAAAGCCAAATGATATTACAAGGTAAAGTAAACATTTAAAATTGATATGGTGTGAAAGAAAAAGAATGCAATAAAGGTAAAAAAGGACTGAGGCATATTACAGGGCTTATGTATGCTTAACTAAGATATTGATATAGATTTATTATAATTCTTCAAGTAAGACATATGATAGTTTCCATGGAAAACACTATCCATGAAAGAAGTCAACCTTAATAGGAAAAAAATTAAATCAAATAAAGTAATCAAACATAAAAAGCCAAAGGATAAACAGAAGAATGTTCAGAAGATAAGCTATAATAAGAATACATTGTATGAAAATGCATTTTCAATAATAAATAAAGATAGATATTAAAAAATAAATTCAACTAATTTCTATATACACACGTGTGTCTATGTATATATAAGACATAGTGTTGATATGTTTAAATGTTGGTGGAATCTGTTTTCTTCTAATGATATGACATGTTCTTTCTTCATGAAAAAAATTGTTTTCACAAAATGTGTCAAAAGAGGTGAGAACAGGTTGCTATATACTTATGTCTCTATCTATATGTCTCTATCCATTTATCTATCTATCTATCTATCTATCTATCTATCTATCTATCTATCTATTTATGTCATAGTTACCTTTATTTATACACACACACACACACACTGACAGATGACAGCAAGGTTTGAATTTGGTTCAAGTACATCAAAATAGAAATGTAGAATGTAGCTGTGGTTGTTTGTTTTGTTTTTTGGTTTTTGGTTTTTTTTATAGTTATAACACTTCCATTTTACTAGCCACATTTCCTAGGCTTTAGAGTAATAAGTGTTAGTTAAAATTTAAAAAGAAGAAAATTATAAAATTTCAAGCAATGTCCCTGGGAATGAATGTGAGAATGTCACAGAGTAAAGATTCAGAGCAAAACTTGTGAGATTTGACTACCACATCCAAATTGTGACCGAGAAATCTTCAAGCTTTACTAAACATAGAAAAATCTTCTAACATTGGTATCTTTAAGCACATGGCCTTTATCAATAAACCATTTGATGAAAAGACGTTTGAGTCATGTGACTAATGGCGTTATAATCCCATACTGAATTATTGTTCCAGGTTAGGTGCCCTGTAATACAAATTCTGGGATGAAACTTTCTGTCCTGGAATATTGCTTGCAGTATATAGTGATGTTCAATACCAATACATGTTGTGAAAAAAGAGCAGAATAATACTGGTCAGAAAGAGCAAGTAGGTGACTTTATGTAATTGTACAGAGGAATTGCTATTACTTAATGAACATTTGAGCCTGGGATTCGGCAGCCTGGGACTTTAGGAAACAGGGCCACAAACAGATTTCTCTGTTTGCACCTCATGTTTGCATAGAACATACAATCTCTTGAGAAGAGCAAAACTGGAGAGAGAATCATCTGAGAATCACTGACTACTACCATGCCAATAGCAGGGAAAAACTATTTGGTTCTGAGTGATCAGAGTGACCCTAAACAAATACTGTTTAAAATCAGTGGACAAACAATAAGCATGTCAATAATTAAGATTACTAAATACTATGGGCATGACAATACCAATCTATAATACTAGCACTACAGAGACAGGTGCAAGAGGATTCTATTTGAGACCACCTTGAGCTATATAGAAAGACTTGGTCTCCAAACAATGAATCGCACAAAATGCAGATTGAACAAATGAAACATTCTTGAATGTAAGTTGGCATTTGAAGGAGTTTACAGAAATTATATTTTTGTCTTAGAGATTATCTCTACATCCTTCCTCTAATACTCATAAAATGAGATAGAGATCCTATAAGTTATCTAATAATTGGTTAGTATTAATTCAACTGTGATGGTCAGGTGTGATGAAGAAATACATATCTCTGTCAAATAAAAATACTTTAGTAGTAAAATGTATAAATAGGTCTCAGTATGATAAAATAGGGTGAAAATCATGGTCTTTAAACTCTAGGAATTGGATGGAAAATGATCTTAGAAGGACATTAAGTGCCCCACTATGGCAGGAGTGAAGGAAAGACATTCTGAGAAAACATAAAAAGTGAAAATTTGAGCAAAGCTCTTGATGCTTTAACCCCATCAGACAACTGGAGAGGCTGTGAAATAGCAGGTTGGAACCATCATCATTGCTTACAATGAGAATCCCCCAAGGCCATCTTCAATGTGCAAGAAGAAACTATCAAGCACAGAGAGCTACCAGCTGAGAGAACAAGAAACAGTGCTGTGAATCTTGCAGGGTAAAACATCATACTGTAATGAGAAGCTCACAGCCCAGATTTAGGCTATATTTCATATGGATATATTCTCCTATAATTCCTACATCCCTCTACATTTGGAGATTTTTATCAGAGACCATATATAAACCATGATGAGTTTATTCCTGCCAGTGTAATGCATGGTGCTTGTAGACAACATACTTTAGATGATCTCTCAACTTAATTATTAAAAATATGAAGAATAACAGGTAAAGAATTTTTTCTATGCACTTTTTATGAACAGAGGCAAATTTCTATATGTGCTGACGTCAGAGGAAAAACATTTTATATATTATTTAGCCTTTCCTTACTTGAATGCACAGGCACAGAACTTAGGGGTGAGGAGGCTGACTACCTGAACAAAAGCTCAGCCCCAGAGACTCAGACAGACAAAACCTCTGTGCATTGCCCCATGGCAAATGCAATTTCAACCCTTGAGTTATCACAGAGAGGGGAACACTTAGGGGTCTAAATGTATGTTTAAGGGCCCTAGTTCATTTGCCTTCAACTTGCACCAGGTTAAAGAATGTCAACTGGGCTATACATCCATTCCAGTCTTTTTCCTTGAAAGAATACGGTAGGCATAATGTTTTGTGCACTGTGTAAAGGTTATCCTTGTGTTATTCAAGCGCTGATTTCTTTACTTGCATAACTTGTTTCAATCCAGACACATGATTCTAATGCTTAGGTCAACAATCACCTGTCCAAAGATTGTGCAAAGGATTCTAGCATTTATTCCCTGCCTTGTAAATAAATGCTGACCACCCAATGGCTCACCATAATAGAAAATAGATCAGAAGCTTTCTCTAGCCATGGGGAAGGAAGAGAAAGCAAGAAGGAGTTTCAGATTGCCATGAATAAGAGTGAGTCTGAGAAGACAGCATGAGAAAAAACTTGATACCCAAAGAGCCAGATCAATAATGATATTCAAGGATCATGAGACTGTGCTGGTATATAGCCATATTAGTTTAGATGATATTATAGAACATTTAACTGCACAGAATTAAGGTGCATCTTGAAATAAATCTTGATTTCTCTGTGTGATTATTGGGACTAGCAGAAGCAAAAAAAAAAATACAGCTGCCAGATTAATTCACAGATTAATTAATTATTGTAATTCAGAATTACAATAACTTTATATACATATAATATGGTCCATAAAAGATATGCTAACTGAATTTTCTGCCAATAAAACTAAAATAATTCAGTTTGCAGAATATAATTAATTCCATGATTTGTCATCATCCTTGCAGAATAAATTTGGCCAACACTTCTGAGACCATGAAGGATTGAGAATTTCATAAATGCATATAACATATTTTGATCAAATGGACATACCATTACCTCCCCTCCAACCCTTCACCATCCTCTGTTTTCTCTTCCAACTTCATTTGTTCTCTTTTCCTGTTCTTTTAAACCCATTGGCTATAGAGTATCTTCTGTAACATGGGTAGCCTCCTAGCTACTTTCTCTTCCAATAACAGCCATAATTGGCTGATAGCTCCTCAACTAACATCGGACTTGATGAGCCCATCCATCCCTTAACCTTAACTATATGCAGTGACTAGTACTATGATTTAATGTGCCTGGCATATACAGCAAATACATTTAATATTCTGAGATCTATAACTTCTGTTGGTTTCAGTTTTCTGTTCTCTGTTCCATGGTGATCCCAGAACAATGCTGAAAGTGATGTGATACAGAAACCATTTTTACAATGGTTCACTTCATAGCCTGTTTCTGTATGATGAATATTCGTGCGTACTTGTTATTAACCTACTATAAGAAAAAGCTTCTCTGATGAGGGAGAGATGCACTAATTGATAGGTATGAAGATAAGAATTTAAGGGGCAATATAAAATCATATTAATTTAGCAGAATAATAGTATTAGATGCTCTTCAAGGCCTATGAAATAGAAAGCCAGAGATATTTTGGGTCTGTTCACAGTACTAGATATGAGTATTGTTTTTTGGAGCAGGCTTTAAAGCCAATCAAAAAACAGGATTTTGTTTTGTTTTTTCATTGTATTCACACCATTATTTAAACATAGAGCATATCTTGCCGGGATATTTCTGTTACTCGTAGAGTTCCAGTTGAATGAAATTGCTATTGACGTTTCTCCACAATAGCCTACATAGATGTGTGATTGTGTCATCTTCTGACAGCTATGGTCCTTTTGCCTCTAAGTGTAAGTGTTCAGTTGAAACTTCAGCATCTTCTAGATTCCTTCCAGACACTGAACAGAGTTGATTTTATGTATTTATGGTGCTTCTGCATTTTCACTGGTGACAGATCTATAGCCCATGGTCAGGCATAGATTGACAGAAGAACCCTCACTGGCATTCATGAAACTACATCAATTCTATATGCTGTGCTCCCTAAGAAAGATTCAACACTTGTTTTACTCTTAGGTGTAAATGAATTTTATATAACATTAGAACAATATTATATTTTAAACATACAAATTAGAAAGCAGATATTGCAAAGATTGTATTATTATATTTGGATCTTTCATTATAATAATATGTATTTATAAATTTCCAAATCTCTTCTTCATTTTAGGTATGACTTATAAAAAAATTAACCAAAGTAATTCATGAATGCTATCCTTAACTACTTCTTGTATACTAGAATGGCATGGTATTTTTGTGTGGATCTGATGAGATTTATTTAGAATTGATATATTTTATATAACCTTTTCTATGGTTTTAGGCAGACCATAGGTTTGAAAAAAGATTTTGATCCATCCCATAATCAGCCTCCAAACGCTGACACCATTGCATACACTAGCACGATTTTGCTGAAAGGACCCAGATATAGCTGTCTTTTGTGAGACTATGCTGGGGCCTAGCAAAGACAGAAGTGGATGCTCATAGTCAGCTATTGGATGGATCACAGGGCCCCCAATGGAGAAGTAAGAGAAAGTAACCAAGGAGCTAAAGGGATCTGCAACCCTATAGGTGGAACAACAATATGAACTACCCAGTACCCCCCAGAGCTCATGTCTCTAGCTGCATATGTATCAGAAGATGGCCTAGTCGGACATCAGTGGAAAGAGAGGCCCATTGGTTGTACAGACTTTATCTGCCTCAGCACAGGGGAATGCCAGGGCCAAGAAGTAGGAGTGGGTGGGTGGGGGAGTGGGTGGGGGAGCAGGTGGGGGACCTTTGGGATAGCATTGGAAATGTAAATGAAATAAATACCTAATTTTAAAAAACTCAATTTTAAATTGTAACCCTGTAAAAAAAAGTCCATACAATTTTTATAAATAATACATACATAGTGGTATGTGGTATCTGGTAAATCTTATAAAGGATTTCAGTAATAAATAAATTTTAAAATTACTCAATAAAAAGCAATTTAAAAGTTAGGCACCCAGTCACCACCAGCACAGGGGTAGCTTTGGGCGCAGAGTCTACAGACACCCACAAGCTACCCACAAGACCCTCCATGGGACCTTAAGACATCTGGTGAGTGGAACACAGCTGCTGCTCCAATCCAATCGCGTGGGACCTGAGACTGCATTAATTAGGGAAGCAGAAAACCCAGCCTGATCAGGGGCACAAGTCCCTTCTGGTCCCCATCAGCACTGTGGTAGCTTGGGCACAGAGACTTTGGACATCTGTAAGCTACCCACAGGACCCTCCATGGGATCTTAAGACCTCTGTGAGTGGATCACAACTTCTGCCAGGAGGCAGGTTCAAACACCAGATATCTGGGCACCTTCCCTGGAAGAGGAGAGCTTGCCTGCAGAGAGTACTCTAAACACTGAAACTCAAGAGAGAGCTAGTCTCCCAGGTCTACTAATAGAGGATAACATAAATACCTTAGGAACAAGATCTAACCAGAGACAACTACAACAATTAACTCCAGAGATTACCAGATGGCAAAAGGCAAATGTAAGAATCTTACTAACAAAAACCAAGACCACTCATCATCATCAGAACACAGCACTCCCACCCCACCCAGTTCTGGGCACCCCAAAACACCAGAAAAGATAGTCCCTCATTTAAAAACATATCTCATGATGATGGTAGAGGACATCAAGAAGGATGTTGATAACTCACTTAAAGAAATACAGGAGAACAGAGCGAAACAGGTAGAAGAACTTAAAGAGGAAGGACAAAAATCACTTAAAGTATTGCAAGAAAACACGACCAAACAGGTGATGGAATTGAATAAAACCATCCAAGACCTAAAAAGGGAAGTAGACACAATAAATACAACCCAAAGTGAGGCAAAGCAGGAGATAGAAACCCTAGGAAAGAAATCTGGAATCATAGATGCAAGCATCAGCTACAGAATACAAGAGAAGGAAGAGAGAATCTGAGGTGCAGAAGATTCCATAGAGAACATTGGCACAACAATCAAAGAAATGGAAAATGCAAAAAAGATCCTAACTCAAAACAACCAGGAAATCCAGGACACAATGAGAAGACCAAACCTACGGATAATAGGAGTAGAGGAGAATGAAGATTTTCAACTCAAAGGGCCAGCAAATATCTTCAAAAAAATTATAGAAGAAAACTCCCCAAACCTAAGAAAGACATACCCATGAACATACAAGAAGCATACAGAACTCCAAATAGACTGGACCAGAAAAGAAATTCCTCCCAACACATAATAATCAGAACAACAAATGCACTAAATAAAGATAGAATACTAAAAGCAGTAAGGGAAAAAGGTCAAATAACATATAAAGGCAGGCCTACAACAATTACACCAGACTTTTCACCAGAAGTATGAAAGCCAGAAGATCCTGGTTAGATGTTACACAGATCCTAAGAGAACACAAATGCCATCCCGACTACTATACCCAGCCAAACTCTCAATTACCATAGATGGAGAAACCAAAGTATTCCAAGACCAAACCAAATTCACACATTATCTTTCCACGAATCCAGCCCTTCAAAGGATAATAACAGAAAAAGACAAAAACAAAAACAAAACAAACAAACAAAAAAAAACAAAAAACAATACAAGGATGGAAACCACACCCTAGAAAAAGCAAGAAAGTAATCCCTAAACAAACCAAAAAGAATACAGTCACAAGAACAGAATGAGACTCTAAAAACAAAAATAATAGGAAGTAACAATTACTTTTCCTTAATATATCTTAATATCAATGGACTCAATTCCCCAATAAAAAGACATAGACTAACAGACTGGCTACACAAACAGGACCCAACATTCTGCTGCTTACAGGAAACCCATCTCAGGGAAAATGACAGACACTACCTCAGAGTGAAAAGCTGGAAAACAATTTTCCAAGCAAATGGTCTAAAGAAACAAGCTAGAGAAGCCATTCTAATATAAAATAAAGTTGACTTCCAACCCAAAGTTATCAAAAAAGACAAGTAGGAACACTTCATACTCATCAAAGGTAAAATCCTCCAAGAGGAACTCTCAATTCTGAATATCTAACTCCAAATGCACAGGCAGCCACATTCATTAAAGAAACTGTAGTAAAGCTTAAAGAACATATTATACCTCACACAATAATAGTGGGAGACTTCAACACACCATTTTCATCAATGGACAGATCGTGGAAACAGAAATTAAACAGGGACACGGTGAAACTAACAAGAGTTATGAAACAAATGGAGTTAACAGATATCTACAGAACATTTTATCCTAAAACAAAAGGATACACCTTCTTCTCAGCACCTCATGGTACCGTCTCCAAAATTGACCATATAATTGGTCACAAAACAGGCCTCAACAGATACAAAAATATTGAAATCGTTGCATGCATCATATCACACCACCATGGACTAAAGCTGATCTTCAATAACAACATAAATAATAGAAAGCCAACATTCATGTGGAAACTGAACAAAACTCTTCTCAATGATACCTTGCTCAAGGAAGGAATAAAGAAAGAAATTGAAGACATTTTAGAGTTTAATGACAATGAAGCCACAACATACCCAAACTTACAGGACACTATGAAAGCATTTCTAAGAGGGAAACTCATAGCTCTGAGTGCTTCCAAAAAGAAACTAGAGAGAGCATACACTAGCAGCTTGACAACACACCTAAAATCTCTAGAACAAAAGGAAGCAAATTCACCCAAGAGGAGTAGACTGCAGGAAATAATCAAACCCAGGGGCAATTCAACCAATTAGAAACAAGAACTATTCAAAGAATCAACCAATTGAGGAGCTGGTTCTTTGAGAAAATCAACAAGATAGATAAAGCCTTAGCCAGACTCACTAGAGGGCACAGGGAAAGCATCCTAATTAACAAAATCAGAAATGAAAAGGGAGACATAACACCAGATCCTGAAGAAATCCAAAACACCATCATATCCTTCTACAAAAGGCTATACTCAACAACACTGGAAAACCTGGATGAAATGGACAAATTTCAAGACAAATACCAGATACCAAAGTTAAACCAGGATCAAGTTAAGGATCTAAACAGTCCCATATCCCCTAAAGAAATAGAAGCAGTCATTAATAGTCTCCCAACCAAAAAAAGCCCTGACCAGATGGGTTTAGTGCAGAATTCTACCCGACCTTCAATGAAGATCTAATTCCAGTTCTGCACAAAGTATTCCACAAAATGGAAGTAGAAGGAACTCTACCCAATTCATTCTATGAAGTCACAATTACCCTGATACCTAAATCACAGAAAGATCCTACAAAGATAGAGAACTTCAGACCAATTTCCCTTATGAATATTGATGCAAAAATACTGAATAAAATTCTCGCTATCTCAATCCAAGAACACATTAAAACAATCATCCATCCTGACCAAGTAGGTTTTATTCCAGTGATGCAGGGATGGTTTAATATATGGAAATCCATCAATGTAATCCATTATATAAACAAACTCAAAGACAAAAACCACATGATCATCTCATTAGATGTGGAGAAAGCATTGACAAAATACAACACCCATTCAGCATAAAAGTCTTGGAAAGTTCTTTGTTCAGTTCTGAGCCCCATTTTTTAACGGGGTTATTTGATTTTGTGGAGTCAACCTTCTTGAGTTCTCTCTATATATTGGATATTAGTCCCCTATCTGATTTAGGATAGGTAAAGATCCTTTCCCAATCTGTTGGTGGTCTTTTTGTCTTATTGACGGTGTCTTTTGCCTTGCAGAAGCTTTGCAACTTTATGAGGTCCCATTTATCGATTCTCGATCTTACAGCACAAGCCTTTGCTGTTCTATTCAGGAATTTTTCCCATGTACCCATATCTTCGAGGCTTTTCCCTACTTTCTCCTCTATAAGTTTCAGTGTCTCTGGTTTTATGTGGAGTTCCTTAATCCACTTAGATTTGACCTTAGTACAAGGAGATAGGAATGGATCAATTCGCATTCTTCTACATGATAACCGCCAGTTGTGCCAGCACCATTTGTTGAAAATGCTGTCTTTTTCCACTGGATGGTTTTTGCTCCCTTGTCAAAGATCAAGTGACCATAGGTATGTGGGTTGATCTCAGGGTCTTAAATTCTGTTCCATTGGTCTACTTGTCTGTCATTATACCAGTACCATGCAGTTTTTATCACAATTGCTCTGTAGTACAGCTTTAGGTCAGGCATGGTGATTCCATCAGAGGTTCTTTTATCCTTGAGAAGAGTTTTTGCTATCCTAGGTTTTTTGTTGTTCCAGATGAATTTGCAGATTGCCCTTTCTAATTCGTTGAAGAATTGAGTTGGAATTTTGATGGGGATTGCATTGAATTTGTAGATTGCTTTTGGTAAGATAGCCATTTTTACAACAACCCTGAGATTCCACCTCACACCAGTCAGAATGGCTAAGATCAAAAATTCAGGTGACAGCAGATGCTGGCGAGGATGTGGAGAAAGAGGAACACTCCTTCATTGTTGGTGGGATTGCAAGCTGGTACAACCACTCTGGAAATCAGTTTAGCGGTTCCTCAGAAAATTGGACATAATACTACCAGAGGATCCAGCAATACCTCTCCTGGGCATATATCCAGAAGATGTTCCAACCGGTAAGAAGGACACATGCTCCACTATGTTCATAGCAGCCTTATTTATAATAGCCAGAAGCTGGAAAGAACCCAGATGCCCCTCAACAGAGGAATGGATACAGAAAATGTGGTACATTTACACAATGGAGTACTACTCAGCTATTAAAAGGAATGAATTTATGAAACTCCTAGGCAAATGGATGGATCTGGAGGGCATCATCCTGAGTGAGGTAACATATTCACAAAGGAACTCACACAATATGTACTCACTGATAAGTGGATATTAGCCCAAAAACTTAGGATACCCAAGATATAAGATACAATTTGTTAAACGCATGAAACTGAAGAAGAATGAAGACCAAAGTGTGGACACTGTGCCCCTTCTTGGAGTTGGGAACAAAACACCCATGGAAAGAGTTACAGAGATAAAGTTTGGAGCTGTGAAGAAAGGATGGACCATCTAAAGTGCCATATCCAGGGATCCATCCCATAATCAGCTTCCAAACGCTGACACCATTGCATACACTAGCAAGATTTTGCTGAAAGGACCCAGATATAGCTGTCTCTTGTGAGACAATGCCGGGGCCTAGCAAACACAGAAGTGGATGCTCACAGTCAGCTATTGGATGGATCACAGGGCCCCCAATGGAGGAGCTACAGAAAGTACCCAAAGAGCTAAAGGGAACTACAATCCCATAGGTGGAACATTATTATGAACTAACCAGTACACCAGAGCTCTTGACTCTAGCTGCATTTATATCAAAAGGTGGCCTAGTCGGCCATCACTGGAAAGAGAAGCCCATTGGACTTGCCAACTTTATACGCCCCAGTACAGGGCAATGCCAGGGCCAAGGGGTGGGGGTGGGTGGGTGGGGGACTGGGGGGGGAGTGTATTGTGGACACTTTGGATAGCATTGGAAATGTAATTGAGGAAAATACCTAATTAAAAAAAAAAGAAAAAAAAAAGTCTTGGAAAGATCAGGACCAGTCAGAATGGCTAAGATCAAAAATTCAGGTGACAGCAGATGCTGGCGAGAATGTGCAGAAAGAGGAACACTCCTCCATTGTTGGTGGGATCGCATGCTTGTACAACCACTTTGGAAATCAGTCTGGCGGTTCCTCAGAAAATTGGACATGGTACTACTGGAGGATCCTGCAATACCCCTCCTGGGCATATATCCAGAAGATGTTCCAACTGGTAAAAAATAAACATGCTCCACTATGTTCATAGCAGCCTTATTTATAATAACCAGAAGCTGGAAAGAACCCAGATGTCCCTCAACAGAGGGATGGATACAGAAAATGTGGTACATTTACACAATGGAGTACTACTCAGCTATTAAAAACAATGAATTTATGAAATTCCTAGGCAAATGGTTGGACCTGGAGGGCATTATCCTGAGTGAGGTAACCCAATCACAAAAGAACTCAAATGATATGTACTCACTGATAAGTGGATATTAGCCTAGAAACTTAGAATACCCAAGATATAAGTTACAATTTGCAAAACACATGAAACTCAAGAAGAAAAAGACCAAAGTGTGAACACTTTGCCCCTTCTTAGAATTGGGAACATAACACCCATGGAAGGAGTTACAGAGACAAAGTTTGGAGCTGAGACAAAAGGATGCACCATCTAGAGACTGGCATATCCAGGGATCCATCCCATAATCAGCCTCCAAATGCTGACACCATTGCATACACTAGGAAGATTTTGCTGAAAGGACCCTGATATAGCTGTCTCTTGTGAGACTGCGCCAGGGCCTAGCAAACCTATAAGTGGATGCTCACAGTCAGCTATTGGATGGCTCACAAGGCCCCCAATGGAGGAGCTAGAGAAAATATCCAAGGAACTAAAGGGATCCGCAACCCTATAGGTGGAACAACAATATGAACTAACCAGTACCCCGGGGCTCTTGACTCTATCTGCATATGTATCAAAAGATGGCCTAGTTGGCCATTACTGTAAGTAGAGGCCCATTGAACTTGCAAACTGTATATGCCCCAGTACAGGGGAACGCCAGGGCCAAACATTGGGAGTTGGTGGGTAGGGGAGTGGTGGGAGGGTATGGGGGACTTTTGGGATGGCATTGGAAAAGTAAATGAGGAAAATACCTAATTAGAAAAAAATTAGGCACATCTCTTCAGAATTACAATAACTTTATATATATATTATATCGTCCATAAAAGATATGCTAACTGAATTTTCTGCCAGTAGAACTATATATAACTGTACATTGATTAATTTTAATTCAGGATATGACCCTAGTTTGTTGTACTCATGCTTTTAGTGTGGTAAAAATGAGTTTATAATAAATCTGGTAAAATTTGATAAGCATAGACACCCTGAGAGCACATACACTAAAAATTTGTAATAACAAAGGAAGGGTCCTAGAGAGATGTCTAACTGCTTGACTCTAGCTGCATTTGTATCAAAAGATGGCCTAGTCGGCCATCACTGGAAAGAGAGGCCCATTGTACTTGCCAACTTTATATGCCCCAGTACAGGGGAATGCCAGGGCCAAGGGGTGGGGGTGGGTGGGGGACTGGGGGGGGAGTGTATTGGGGACTTTTTGGATAGCATTGGAAATGTAATTGAGAAAATACCTAATTAAAAAAAAAAAGGAAAAAAAGGAGAAAATATATATATATATAATAAAAAAAAAAAGAAATGCCAGTTGCCCATTGAGAGGACCCGGGTTCTGTTATAAATTCCAAATGGTGTCTCTCAACCAGGCTAATTTTCCAGATCAAAAGTATCTTATATTTTCCTCTGGCTTCTGTGAACACGTGGCCCATACACGATGCTCATAAAATCAGACACTCATAGACATTAAAAACTTGAGCATTGTCTATGGAACCTGGTATCCAACTCGGGTGCCTTTTCTGGGCTCAGAGGAAAAGGATGCACCTAACCCTGCAGAGACTTGCTGAGCCATTGTGGTCCCCCACTCTCTTCTGAGGGAAAGAGGGGCTCTGTTAGTGAGGGACTGACCAGGAAGTTGGGCAGTGATAAGGATATAAAATGAATAAATTATTTAGTGAAAAGATAAAATAAAAATTAGTGAAGGAATTACAAAAGTTTAAAACAGTACTTTTTATATTTTCAGTACTTAGAGAAAATAAAGTTTGAATCTATGAAGGAAATAAGTCCTACATAAGTGTGATATAATTTATGAGATGAAATGACTGACTATAGTGGTTATAAAAATAACCAAAGACCAAATGGAGAAGAATTACTACTATATTTAGTCACTAGTAGGAGGGGAAGGATGATGCAGGGACCAGCTTGGGGATTGGCTGTGTCTTCTTTCTATTCATGGCTGAAGATGGAATGAGAAGAAGGCTGCCCCATATGATTGCACAATGTTCAATGATTGGTTTGGATATTATTATTATTATTATTATTCTATTTAAGTACACTTCCAATGGTATACTTATTACAATTACATTTCTATGACTCAAAATATTCTATTGTGACCATAGTGTTACTTTTTATTGGTCATTATTTCCTTCCCCACTTCAATTATCACTCATTTAAGCTATCTTCTTCTTTCAATTAATTTATTTATCTATTCATTTTACATCCATATGGTAGCCACCCATTTCCTTCCAATCCCACATTCATACCTTCCATGTGCCCATACCCTTCTCCTCTAAGAAGGGGGAGATTCACCTTGGGTACAAACCTACCCTACCATCTCAAGTCACTGTAAGAATAGGAATATCTTCTCCCACTGATGCCCAACAAGGTAGCACAGTTAGGGGAACAGGATCCACAGTCAGGAAAAAGAATTACAGTAAGCCCTCTTTCCAGTTGTTGTAGAAACCACATGAAGACAAAACTCCACATCTGTGACATATGGACAATGGAGTGGTAGGGAGGATGTGTGTGTTAGGTCCAGCCCATGTGTTTTACTTAGGGTTTCCATTAACTGTAATATTTTATAAAGTCAAAGTGAAAAGACAGTTCACATACCTCCAACATATGGACAAGATATAAATCACTGTTCCAAAATGTCAAAGTGAGGAACTACTGGATCAAAGCAAGACAGAAAATCAGCTGGGCAAACTCCAAACTCTACACCTCTATGTCTGATGTCAAAGCCTCTTTGGATCACCAGCTCCTTTCTCCTTTGTTGACTACAACACAATTCTTTCTTTTTGATTGGTTCTACTAAGAATTAGCATCTTTCCTTGGCAGATATCCCAAGGGTTTGGCTAATCAAACATCTTGGAGTATTCAAGGCAACTTCAAACTTCACAGATTTCTTATTTCAGTGTCTGAGATCACCACATGATCTTCTGGGCTCCTCGTCTTCTTAGGTAACACCTCCAGCTCTACCCTTTATAGCACTCCAGGGACTGGATAACTCAACTCCATTTCTGCTGCTGTTCTTGGTGGTGATCCCATAGAACTGACATCACCAATGCACTGGGATCTTCTGCTGCAGCTAGGTTTCACCAATAGGTGCCAGGCCTCAATTTTTTTTGCATGATCCCTTCAGTCCTGGGCCATCAACTTCAACTGATGCTGCACTGTCACCATTAGCCTTCTCTGGACTCTCACATGGATAAGCCTCAGCTGTTCTCTCTGACCCCTTCATACCTTCAAAACCAGTACCACCTGGGTCATTCTTACACATTACCAAGTCCAGCTGCATGACAAGGTGCAACATTGGCTATCTCTAAAAGACAGGTGTTTTTGTTGTTGTTGTTGTTTTGTTTTGTTTTTGTTGTTGTTGTTGTTGTTTTGAGCTCTTAGAAAACACTTCCCAGATTTCACATCCATGATGCTGGTTTCATCTTAACCATTGCTAACTTCTCAGCTCCAGCTCACCAGCATCATTTATCCTAGTAACTCCTTCTACGCTTTAATTTAAAGCCAGAGCCACATAGCCAAAGCTGCCAAGTTCTGCTCTTTGCTGGAGCTGGTACATGGCCCTTTTGTTCTATTACATTATTGCCAGCTTTCTATTTTCAGTGAATTCATTCTGTGCCTAAACTTAGTTATTCTGGAACTTGATCTGTAGACTGACCTTGAACTCAGAGATCTGCATGGCTCAATTCCTGAATGCTGGCATTAAAGCTGTTTACTACCCTGACTGGACTTAAGCTTTTCTTCACCTGGAACTTGTTCTGCCCCAGGCTGGCCTTTAACTCAGAGATCTTCTTGACTTTGTCTCCTAGGATTAAAGATGTGCACCACCATGCCTAGGTGAAAGCTTTTCATGATTACTATTCCTCAAGATCTGGATAAAAAGCCTGTGTCCTATAGTGTCAAGATCTAGATCCCAAGTGTTCCCTCTACTTTTGGATTGTAGTTCATTCCAGATCAAAAGTCCAAATGAAAACAATAAACAGAAAATAATAATAATGTCTTGATATAACTATCACTTGGTCAACTGGGAAGGCATAAAAAATAAGCTTAGCTTGGTGGGATCTTCCCCCAAAGTTCTGAATCTCTTTAATTCCACTTAGTATCTTTGAACATAGGTTTTAGCTTGATTCCACTTCCTGGTGCCTCTTTACTATTTGAACCATATAATTTATATTTTTCCTCTCTAAGCTTGCTACACTTTAGGAAAAATTCTCTTCATGAGATTAAACCAGAGGATGAAGTATATCCTGGGAATCTCTGAGAATTCCTTTGTCAATGCAATTAAACTGAGTCTCTTCATCTTAGCCTCAGGTAGACTCTTCAAACAAGGGCAAAAGGAGCTACATTCTTCACCAAAACATCATAAGAATTATCTCCAGAGTTCAAACCACCCTCAGCACCAATATCTTCTATATTCCTCCTAGGATGGCCCAGTTAAATCCAACTTAAAGCCTTTCATAACTTTCCAAATTCAAAGTACCAAAATCCACATTTCTCCAAACAAAAGCATGGTCAGGCCTATTACAGCAACACTCCAGTTCCAGGTAACAACTCCTGTCTTAGTTAGTGTTTCTGTTACTGTGAACAGTGACCATGACTAAAGCAACTCTTATACAGGATAATATTTAATTAGGGTTGGCTTGCAGATTCAGAGTTTCAGCTTGTTAGCATCATGGCAGAAGAAACAGCAGTGTCTAATCAAGCATGGTGCTAGAGGAAAGGAGATTTCTACATATTGTTCCAAAGGTAAACAGAAGACTGTCTTTCCAGGCAGCTAGGAGAAGGGTTTCAAAGCCCACCCCTACAGTGATACATTTCCTTCAACAAGGCCACTCCTACTCCAACAAGGCCACACTCCTAATAGTGCCACTCTCTGTGCCAAGCATATTCAGTCCACCACTCATGAATGTCATTGGTTGGTTGGTTCTATCTCTGAGAACTCCCAAGTATAAAGAATAGCTGACTCTGTTGGCTGTCCTTCTTGCTTAGCTTTCCAAATGCTAGTTTTACAGATGTGAGCCATCATGCCCAGCTGTAGTGATGTATATTTTTCTCTTTTTTTATTAGATATTTTCTTTATTTACATTTCAATTTTTTAATGGCCAAAATCTGAATACACCTCTAAAAGAGTCCCCTGTAATATTGGATAAAAAAAAGGTTTTTATATAATGTTGCAATACTTATTTCCTATTGCTGAAATAAACCACTAGGACCAATGTGGCTTATATAACTAAGAGTGCACTTGGACTTATGGTTCAAAAGTATATGTGTCCATCGCCATCGAGATGTGATTGATTGGAGATGATGCTGTGATGTGGATAGGGCTTCAGCAGATGTTATGGGGCAGAGCTGGGATAAGATTGGTGGATTTGATATAGTGGGTCACTGGAAGGAAGAATATCTGCACTCAGGTTATCTGCTTCCCTAACTGGAGTTGAGAATATTTTTTTTTACTAGATATTTTCTTTATATACATTTCAAATGTTATCCTGAAAATTCCCTATACCCTCCCCCGCCCTGCTCCCCTACCCACTGACTCCCATTTCTTGGCCCTGGCATTCCCCTGTACTGGGGCATATAAAGTTTGCAAGACTAAGGGGCCTCTCTTCCCAATGATGGCCGACTAGGCCATCTTCTGATACATATGCAGCTAGAGACATGAGCTCTGGGGGTACTGGTTAGTTCATATTGTTGTTCCACCTAAAGGGCTGCAGATCCCTTCAGCTCCTTGGGTACTTTCTCTATCTCCTCCATTGGGTGCTCTGTGTTCCATCCTATAGATGACTGTGAGCATCCACTTCTGTATTTGCCAGGCACTAGCATAGCCTCACTTGAGACAGTTATATCAGGGTCCTTTTAAGATGTATTTTGTTCATTTTCTTCTCACTTCTTTAACTCCTCAGGATACATTCCAACATCCCGAATTTCCTGTCCACTCTTTTATTTCCCCCACTGATTTACAGTTGCGTTGCTGAACTAGTCTTGGGTATGATGCTATTTCCTGAACCATGCTCCACTTATCAATAGTCACTGCCTTAAGTGATACATTTTTTCCCCAACACGAATCTACTCTGAGCTAGAGTAGAACTAGTGTTTACCTCTCTGCTCTGTGTCTGTTTTTTTTTTGTTTGTTTTTTTTTTTTTTTTTTTTTTTTTTTTTGTCTAGCTTAAGCTTTCACAGACTTGTGCATGCAGAAAAACCTCTGTGTGTTCCCAAGTGCAATTCCCTGTTTTGTTAAGATGGTACCATTTTTTATAGTTAACTAACACTTCTTGCTCTTTAGGTCATTCAAGCCCTCTTCTCTAATTATTCCTACCCTTAGCAGGATGGATTTTATACTGATGTATAGGAAGGGTTCACACTTCTCAGTCTCTTGTTCTCTGCACACTGACCAGGTGCTGGTCTCTCTGTAGATTGCCATCTATTTCAAGAACAACCTTGTCTGATGAGGATTGAGAGATGGACTAATATATGTGGATTGGGATAAGGCATTAGAAGTTGATCTAATAGGGTGGCTCCTTGGCATAATAATAATTCAAGGTTCTCCTTTTAGTAATGCAATGAGGGTAGTTCTGATTTGTAAAGAATTTTTACTAACAGATTTGCCTAGCTTTTATCCCCCTTACCCCTTAAACTTCATTCCTCTTCAATAAACAGAAACATGTTTTTAAATCCCTTTTAAGGTATTTGAAACATCAAGGCAAAATGTTTCCTATAAACTAGATACCATATCTACTTAATGGTAACTATTCAGTAAAATCATTATTTATTTGATCTAGGAAATAAAAGAGGTCTTGGGTGTAGAACTTAAGCATATATGTTGGATTCAGTGTGTGTAGCTATCTATGATGTGAGAAGGGAGAACTTGTTCTTGGAGAAGCATCTACTTTGTTGGATAAAGGGAAGTAAAAAAGTTAAGGTAAAATAAATTTTAAAAGGAATACTAACATAAATTGTCTTCTCAGTTAAGTATCCAGGACTGTTATTCAATAGGGCTTACCATGGACTGATGCTTTCAGTCTAAGTCAATAAATTATTTCTAATATTAATCCTTAATATTTTGGAAAAGTCACTCCATTCACAAAGAAAAATAAATTTTCTATTGAATACTATGTTATAATAATATTATCAAGTCAAATCTTTTCATTTAATCACTTTATATTAATCTTCCAATCATTTTTTAACAAGCTATAGATTCTATAGCATATGTCACTCTTGTGTGTTAACATTTTAGTAGTCATTACCACTTCAGAATGATGTGCCATTATTGGACAAAGTATCATAAACAATTGACTTAACAGGATCTTAAACATTTTCCAATGTTTTTTTTTTTTATACCAAATGAGGCATTATTGTTTAGGTCGACCTGCCATCCACAAAGTACCCTGGA
Source organism: Mus caroli (assembly GCF_978045245.1). Lineage (NCBI taxonomy): Eukaryota > Metazoa > Chordata > Mammalia > Rodentia > Muridae > Mus > Mus caroli. The sequence goes on from NW_028227265.1 coordinate 92,315,402, forward strand.
AAATCGTATTCCCCTCAGCGTACGGTTAGAATGTGACCCACATTGCTATAAAATGAGAGGAAAATAGCCAATTTCATGGAACTTCCCTCCCATGCTCCCAAAAGTAATTTTCTGTCTGCTGTGTGATGTCTCTTAATGGATGCAATGAACTGAAAATACCCCTAAGTGAGGGCTGCATATGTATATACTTCTTCTATTATAAAATAATATAATATTGTTTGTTTAAAAATACACAGTAGACAATGAATTGTGTAGAGAAAATATTTACTGTGAAGACTATGGTCATTTTCTATTTAAGCAAAACACTAAATATGGTAAACCAAAAGAGAAAGAAAGCACAGTTATGAGCATTATAAGAAAATACTGGACACTAATTTTTCTAGGGAGTACAATGTTTGGATCCTAATGGTATGTGGTAAGAATATTACTCTTGTACAGAGAACAGTGAATTGTGTGACAAACAGATATTCTCAATATAAGTTTTATGAAAAATTTAAAAAGTAGATAGAACCCATGTAGCTGGCTATTATAGGAATCCTCAATAAAACTTTTGCGCAGCATTGAAGGACTCCTGTGTACAAGAATATTGCCTGTGGCTGTTCCCATATTATCTCAATGTGGAGCCTCTCTGGTGCCAGGCTTCATCAAATACTAGAATGTAGACTTCTAAAAAAAATGGCTAGTTTTTCTCTAGACTTTTTTTTAAGAATAATATAATCTTTCTCAGCAGAATTTTGATAGTAAACTGCACCCTCTGGAAAACAGCTAGGGTTAGTATTTTCTTTGATGAAGAAGAGATGTTTTTGTATATTTGAACAGGTGTTAAGATAAGCATTTATTGTGAAAAGTGAAGAAACTAAATGGAAAACTTATGTGCAAAGATGAAATCAAACACTATTGTTGGAAACAATGAAGTTTAATCAGAATCTTATTAGATAGAAGAAAAACAAGGAGGTAGTTTAAATGTTTGGTTTCAAATTTTTATGTTCTTACACGTACAGGAGTGGATGCATATGTCTGACACACAGAATAAATTACTGCTATTTTTGGCCATTAACTAAAATAACAAAAAATAGCTAATCTATTAGTGAATTTGGTATTGAATTAGTATTATTACTTAAAGCAATTCTGGTTTTTGTTTTACTGTCTAATATTTTATAGGAAAATATATGTTGTTGAAAGATGAGTTATAGTTTACTGGTTATAAATATTTGACAAATAGATTTTAAAATATTTTACACAGAAGAAATATATAATCCAATATTTTAAGGTCATGATTGTATTTACCTAACCAGTGTCCTTAATATGCTAATTCTAACTTATAAATTCTTGCATTTCAATATCTTGAAATTGCAGGGCATTATTAAACCAAGGACTGTAAACTGGAGAACATTGATTCAATGACATACCTTTATCACTGAAGAAGATTAAATTTCTATTAAAAGATATATGGATATTAGCCCAAAACTTAGGATACCCAAGATATATAATACAATCTGCTAAGCACATGAAACTCAAGAAGAATGAAGACCAAAGTGGGGTCACTGTACCCCTTCTTAGAACAAAACATCCATGGAAGGAGTTACAGAAACAAAGATTGGAGCTGTGACGAAAAGATGGACCATCTAGAGACTGCCATACCCAGGGATCCATCCCATAATCAGCTTCCAAACGCTGACACCATTGCATACACTAGCAAGATTTTGCTGAAAGGACCCTGATATAGCTGTCTCTTGTGAGACTATCCCGGGGCCTAGCAAACACAGAAGTGGATGCTCATAGCCAGCTAGTGGATGGATCACAGGGCTCCCAATGTAGGAGCTGGAGAAAGTACCCAAGGAGCTAAAGGGACCTGCAACCCTCTAGGTGGTACAACATTATGAACTAACCAGTACCCTGGAGCTCTTGACTCTAGCTGCATATGTATCAAAAGATGGCCTAGTTGGCCATCACTGGAAAGAGAGGCCCATTGGACACACAAACTTTATATGCTCCAGTACAGGGGAACGCCAGGGCCAAAAAAAAAAAAAAAAAAAAAATGGGAATGGGTGGGTAGGGAAATGGGGGAGAGGAGGGAGGGTATGGGGGACTTTTGGGATAGCATTGGAAATGTAATTGAGGAAAATACGTAATAAAATATATTTAAATAAAAGATTATATGATTCCCCTAAAACTTAATTTTTTAAATCTCACAAATATTAAAATAGAATAATGGAATATTTCATTACTGTATTTTATTTTTGAGCAGTGCTTAATTTTACAGAAAATTTAGTATGCTGTATAGAGACTTACTTCACACTCCTTTGTCCTATTTTCACATGTTAAATACTTGCTGCATTTTTAATATTTCATGAACCAACATTGAAATAGAATTCATAACAAAGTTCATCATTCATGGAACAACTTGTACTAACTATGTTGGTTGTGGGTTCTGGGAAGTGAATATGGACATGTATTATTTGAAAGATGTTGCCATCATTTGAAGAACAGGAGTACTGATTCATAAAGTAGATCCTGCAGCTACAGGTAGTTAAGAAAACACCTGGAAAGCACTCACTCCTATCATCTAATGAACTAGTGAAGAACCATATAGCTCAAAACGTTTCATCAGATCACACCCTATGAGTGGAGTGGAGTGTTTTTATCTGGAATCTTGGTTTCCCAAGACATCAGCAATGATTGTCTTTCCATAATAATATTGAATATTAAAATATCAGATGTGACTATGACAGATTTAAAATATTTTATTTTTTTTATTTTTTATTTTTTTAGTCTGTCTTGATCAACTTCATTCTGAATTAAAACTGAGTGCCTGGCACGCAGTGAGTTCATAGTGTTTACTGAGCAAATACAACTTCCTAGCAACATATCTGCTAGTCTGGAGTTTTAAATCTTCTTATATTCATTTTTTATTCAGTTATGTAATTCTTTAACTTGAGTAGTCATTAGTAAATTTTCTCAAGGCAAGATTTTGCATGAAAAGTTTAAAACATGAATTTTAGAAAAATGTTACTGGGAAACAATGACTCTAAAATTAAAAATCACAAAACATGACTTTCTCTAGCAAATATATATTGAGTCACATAACAATATAATTACACGAGCGTCTATATTTATTTAAGTTCACAGAAAATCCAAAACTGTGAGAATATTTTATAAATTGCTATAAATTCTTAGTAACTGGGTAAGGAAACTTAAACGTTTGAGAACATATCAAAGAACACATCATTGGATAACATCAGGCTGAATTTAAATAAATCCTTTAGATTAAGACAGGTGGATATAAAGAGTTACAAGTCCTTAAAGAAAAACAGGAAAACACAACCAAACTGGGAGAAGTCCTTAAAGAAAAGCAGGAAAACACATCCAATCAGATGATGGAAATGAACAAAACCATACTAGACCTAAAAAGGGAAGTAGACACAATAAAGAAAACCCAAAATGAGGCAACACTGGAGATAGAAACCCTAGGAAAGAAATCTGGAACCATAGATGCAAGCATCAGCAACAGAATACAAGAGATGGAAGAGAGAATCTCAGGTGCAGAAGATTCCATAGAGAACATGGGCACAACAATCAAGGAAAATGGAAAATGCAAAAAGATCCTAACTCAAAACATCCAGGAAATACAGGACACAATGAGAAGACCAAAACTACGGATAATAGGAGTGGATGAGAATGAAGATTTTCAACTCAAAGGACCAGTAAACATCTTCAACAAAATTATAGAAGAAAACTTCCCAAATCTAAAGAAAGAGATGCCCATGAACATACAAGAAGCCTACAGAACTCCAAATAGGCTGGACCAGAAAAGAAATACCTCCCAACACATAATAATCAGAACAACAAATGCACTAAATAAAGATAGAATACTAAAAGCAGTAAGAGAAAAAGGCCAAGTAACATATAAAGGCAAGCCTATCAGAATTACACCAGATTTTTCACCAGAGACTATGAAAGCCAGAAGATCCTGGACAGATGTTATACAGACACTAAAAGATCACAAATTCCAGCCCAGGCTACTATACCCAGCCAAACTCTCAATTAACATAGATGTAGAAACCAAAGTATTCCACGACAAAACCAAATTCACACATTATCTCTCCACGAACCCAGCCCTTCAAAGGATAATAACAGAAAAAAACCAATACAAGGACGGGAACCACGCCCTAGAAACAACAAGAAGGTAATCCCTCAACAAACCTAAAAGAAGACAGCCACAAGAACAGAATGCCAACTTTAACAACAAAAATAACAGGAAACAACAATTACTTTTCCTTAATATCTCTTAATATCAATGGACTCAACTCCCCGATAAAAAGACATAGACTAACAAACTGGCTACACAAACAAGACCCAACATTTTGCTGCTTGCAGGAAACTCATCTCAGAGAAAAAGATAGACACTACCTCAGAATGAAAGGCTGGAAAACAATTTTCCAAGCAAATGGTATGAAGAAACAAGCTGGAGTAGCCATTCTAATATCTGATAAGATTGACTTCCAACCCAAAGTCATCAAAAAAGACAGGGAGGGGCACTTCATACTCATCAAAGGTAAAATCCTCCAAGAGGAACTATCAATCCTGAATATCTATGCTCCAAATACAAAGGCAGCCTCATTCATTAAAGAAACTTTAGTAAATCTCAAAGCACACATTGCACCTCACACAATAATAGTGGGAGACTTCAACACACCACTTTCACCAATGGACAGATCATGGAAACAGAAACTAAACAGGGACACAGTGAAACTAACAGAAGTTATGGATCAAATGGATCTGGCAGATATCTACAGAACATTTTACCCTAAAACAAAAGGATACACCTTCTTCTCAGCACCTCAAGATACCTTCTCCAAAATTGACCACGTAATTGGGCACAAAACAGGACTCAACAGATACAAAAATATTGAAATTGTCTCATGCATCCTATCAGATCACCATGGACTAAGGCTGATCTTCAATAACAAAATAAATAATAGAAAGCCAACATTCACGTGGAAACTGAACAACACTCTTCTAAATGATACCTTGGTCAAGGAAGGAATAAAGAAAGAAATCAAGGACTTTTTAGAGTTCAATGAAAATGAAGCCACAACATACCCAAACTTATGGGACGCAATGAAAGCATTTCTAAGAGGAAAACTCATAGCTCTGAGTGCCTCCAAAAAGAAACTAGAAAGAGCACACATTAGCAGCTTGACAACACACCTAAAAGCACTAGAACAAAAGGAAGCAAATTTACCCAAGAGGAGTAGACGGCAGGAAATAATCAAACTCAGGGGTGAAATCAATCAACTGGAAACAAAAAGAACTATTCAAAGAATCAACCAATCAAGGAGCTGTTTCTTTGAGAAAATCAACAAGATAGATAAACCCTTAGCCAGACTCACTAAAGGGCACAGGGAAAGCATTCTAAATAACAAAATCAGAAATGAAAAAGGAGACATAACAACAGATCCTGAAGACATCCAAAACACCATCAGATCCTTCTACCAAAGGCTATACTCAACAAAACTGGAGAACCTGGATGAAATGGACAAGTTTCTAGACAGATACCAGGTACCAAAGTTGAACCAAGATCAGGTTAATGATCTAAACAGCCCTATATCCCCCAAAGAAATAGAAGCAGTCATTAATAATCTCCCAATCAAAAACAGCCCAGGACCAGATGGGTTTAGTGCAGAGTTCTATCAGACCTTCAAAGAAGATCTAATCCCAGTTCTTCACAAACTATTCCACAAAATAGAAACAGAAGGTACTCTACCCAACTCATTCTATGAAGCCACAATTACTCTGATACCTAAACCACAAAAAGACCCAACAAAGATAGAAAACTTCAGACCAATATCCCTTATGAATATTGATGCAAAAATACTCAATAAAGTTCTTGCTAACCGAATCCAAGAACACATTAAAACAATCATCCATCCTGACCAAGTAGGTTTCATCCCAGGGATGCAGGGATGGTTCAATATATGGAAATCCATCAACGTAATCCAGTATATAAACAAACTCAAAGACAAAAACCACATGGTCATCTCCTTAGATGCAGAAAAAGCATTTGACAAAATCCAACACCCATTCATGATAAAAGTCTTGGAAAGATCAGGAATTCAAGGCCCATACCTAACCATGATAAAAGCAATCTACAGCAAACCAGTAGCCAACATCAAAGTAAATGGTGAGAAGCTTGAAGCAATCCCTCTAAAATCAGGGACTAGACAAGGCTGTCCACTTTCTCCATACCTATTCAACATAGTACTTGAAGTCCTAGCCAGAGCAATTCGACAACAAAAGGAGATCAAAGGGATACAAATTGGAAAAGATGAAGTCAAAATATCACTTTTTGCAGATGATATGATAGTATATATAAGTGACCCTAAAAATTCTACCAGAGAACTCCTAAACCTGATAAACAGCTTCGGTGAAGTAGCTGGATATAAAATTAACTCAAACAAATCAATGGCCTTTCTCTACACAAAGAATAAACAGGCTGAGAAAGAAATTAGGGAAACAACACCCTTCTCAATAGTCACAAATAATATAAAATATCTTGGCGTGACTCTAACTAAGGAAGTGAAAGATCTGTATAATAAGAACTTCAAGTCTCTGAAGAAAGAAATTCTAGAAGATCTCAGAAGATGGAAAGATCTTCCATGCTCATGGATTGGCAGGATCAACATTTTAAAAATGGCTATCTTGCCAAAAGCAATCTACAGATTCAATGCAATCCCCATCAAAATTCCAACTCAATTCTTCCAGGAATTAGAAAGTGCAATCTGCAAATTCATCTGGAATAACAAAAAACCTAGGATAGCAAAAACTCTTCTCAAGGATAAAAGAACCTCTGGTGGAATCACCATGCCAGAGCTAAAGCTTTACTACAGAGCAATTGTGATAAAAACTGCATGGTACTGGTATAGTGACAGACAAATAGACCAATGGAATAGAATTGAAGACCCAGAAATGAACCCACACACCTACGGTCACTTGATCTTCGACAAGGGAGCTAAAACCATCCAGTGGAGGAAAGACAGCATTTTCAACAAATGGTGCAGTCACAACTGGTTGTTATCATGGAGAAGAATGCGAATCGATCCATTCCTATCTCCTTGTACTAAGGTCAAGTCTAAGTGGATCAAGGAACTTCACATAAAACCAGAGACACTGAAACTTATAGAGGAGAAAGTGGGGAAAAGCCTTGAAGATATGGGCATAGGGGAAAAATTCTTGAATAGAACAGCAATGGCTTGTGCTGTAAGATCTAGAATTGACAAGTGGGACCTCATGAAACTGCAAAGCTTCTGCAAGGCAAAAGACACCATCAATAAGACAAAAAAAAAAAACACGAACAGATTGGGAAAGGATCTTTACCTATCCTAAATCAGATAAGGGTCTAATATCCAATATATATAAGGAACTGAAGAAGGTGGACTCCAGAAAGTCAAATAACCCCATTAAAAAATGGTGCTCAGAATTGAACAAAGAATTCTCACCTGAAGAATACAAAATGGCAGAGAAGCACCTGAAAAAATGTTCAACATCCTTAATCATCAGGGAAATGCAAATCAAAACAACCCTGAGATTCCACCTCACACCAGTCAGAATGGCTAAGATCAAAAATTCAGGTGACAGCAGATGCTGGCGGGGATGTGGAGAAAGAGGAACACTCCTCCATTGTTGGTGGGATTGCAAGCTTGTACAACCACTCTGGAAATCAGTCTGGCGGTTCCTCAGAAAATTGGACATAGTACTACCGGAGGATCCAGCAATACCTCTTCTGGGCATATATCCAGAAGATGTCCCAACCGGTAAGAAGGACACATGCTCCACTATGTTCATAGCAGCCCTATTTATAATAGCCAGAAGCTGGAAAGAACCCAGATGTCCCTCAACAGAGGAATGGATACAGAAATTATGGTACATTTACACAATGGAGTACTACTCAGCTATTAAAAAGAATGAATTTATGAAATTCCTAGCCAAATGGATGGACCTGGAGGGCATCATCTTGAGTGAGGTAACACAATCACAAAGGAACTCACACAATATGTATTCACTGATAAGTGGATATTAGCCCAAAACTTAGGATACCCAAGATATAAGATACAATTTGTTAAACGCATGAAACTCAAGAAGAATGAAGACCAAAATGTGGACACTGTGCCACTTCTTAAAATTGGGAACAAAACACCCACGGAAGGAGTTACAGAGACAAAGTTTGGAGCTGTGATGAAAGGATGGACCATCTAGAGACTGCCGTATCCAGGGATCCATCCCATAATCAGCTTCTAAACGCTGACACCATTGCATATACTAGCAAGATTTTGCTGAAAGGACCCAAAGATAGCTGTCTCTTGTGAGACTATGCAGGGGCCTAGCAAACACAGGAGTGGATGCTCACAGTCAGCTATTGGATGTATCACAGGGCTCCCAATGGAGAAGCTAGAGAAAGTACCCAAGGAGCTAAAGGGATCTGCAACCCTATAGTTGGAACAACATGATGAACTAACCAGTACCCAGGAGCTCTTGTCTCTAGTTGCATATGTATCGAAAGATGGCCTAGTCGGCCATCACTGGAAAGAGAGGCCCATTGGACTTGCAAACTTTATATGCCCCAATATAGGGGAATGCCAGGGCCAAAAGAATGGGAATGGGAGGGTAGGGAAGTGGGGGGTGGTATGGGGGACTTTTGGGATAGCATTGGAAATGTAATTGAGGAAAATATGTAATAAAAAAAAAAAGAATTAGGGATGTTCAGTTTGTAAGTGTGTAATAAGTACCAGTAAAGAGAATGACTTTTAAAGGTTAAAAAAAAAAAAAAAAAAAAGACAGGTGGATCACTAAGATCTCTTCTCACAATAAGAGTGGTGAATAGCCAAAAGTATTATTGTTTTTACTTGCATTTGTTTGTATTGTAATTTTCAGGATAACATATGCTTATAATTTTTACTATTTATATGACACAATTAAACATTCTTTTCTAGGGGCTGAATGTTAGATATGAGTAAATATCAGGATACTGACTTATCAGGGTACTTAGGGCCTTTAAATGTTGTGATAAAATGCCATGACTATATAGGCAACTTGAGAAGAAAGGGGGTTATTTTTCCTTGCCGTTTTATGTATCACTACATCATTCTAAGAATTTTGCGCAGAAGATCAAGCAAGGCAAGAATCTTGAAGAGACACCTGATGCAGAGGGCATGGAGGACTGCTGTTTGCTTGTTTGCTTAGCCTGATTTCTGTTGATAGTATGGAATATGGCATATGGAATAACATAATATTATATATTGCATATTATATATTGCATATTATACATTATGCATTATATATTTTATATTATACATCTATTTGTGTATATAATTATTATTTATAGTTATATCCATATAAATATTGATGTGTTTATTAAAATATTTATATATTTATTAAACATAAATAAATGTTTATAATTACATGTACTACGTTATATATTTTATATAATATTTTATTTATTGTAATGTATATTATTTACAGTACATTTTGATATTTTAACCTAATTATATCAATCTCTCCTTCCCTCACCTTCCTCAAATTGCTCCCATAAACCCCTTTTGCGTTCTTTCAAAGACTTTGTATATTATTATATACATGACTTCCCTTTTGTCATGACTTCCCTTTTGTCAGTTCTTACGTCCAAGTAGAGACCTAGTGGCTACCACCAAAATATATATGGTGCTATGCACCTTTAGGGTGATTTTACCATCTGATAGAAATATATTCCAAACTATGCATATACAAGCATCTCAATCCTTATAATGTCATTTATGTGTATGTTTTCAGGGCTGACCATTTGGTATTGGATAACCACTTACTGTGTTCTTTCCTGGAGAGAGTTATTTTTCACATTCTCCCTTGCCCTCCCTTGGCTCTAGTTTCTTGTGTGGCCCTGAGGGCTTATGGACTTTCACATTCTGCTTCAACATGTCTACTGTCCTTGTTCAGCTCTTCTTTAGGTACTTATGTTGGTGATATATCTGAAATTCCTAGAAGACATAATCTCAATCAAAGTTCCTAATTTCCTGCTCACTAAAGTCTTTCAGTCCTTCTTCAACAATGTTCCCCAGAGCTGCTTTGTGATTGTAGACTGGGCTCCACAACTCCATATTTTGATTAGCTGTGATTTTATGTAACCTTCTCTGTCTGTTGCAAAGAGAAGATTTTAAGTTGAGAAGTCCAGCACTGATCAGTGGAAATATTTAAAAGACAAATATTTAGAATCTAATTAGGATTTACACTGATTTGGTAAAGTGGTGGTTAAAGGTTCTTATCCAAGATCCATGACTCCACTTGGCCAGGCTATTTTGTTAGGTTTCAAGTACTAATCATGACTTCCCTTTTGTCAGTTCTTACGTCCAAGTAGAGACCTAGTGGCTACCACCAAAATATATATGGTGCTATGCACCTTTAGGGTGATTTTACCATGCTGATCATTGTGGTCCACAGGGATCATAGACGAGTTGGATTATTTGGTTGCTTCCCTCCCTTAGAAGCTTGCTTTGGGACATCAGAAGATAACTCAGGAATGTCAGCTCTCTCTGAGGGGTCTTTGGCTATTCAGCCTGTTTTCTCCTAGTACCAGGAAATATCATCCAAATCAAAGAAATGTGCCACAGACTTGGTCACAGACCAATCTAGTGTGAACAGTTTCTCAATTTCGTTTGACTCTCTATTGTTGACATAGGTTGACATAAAACTAGCCTGTACATAATTCAGTATGTGTAGACTAGTAAAATGTAGTGTCCTTTCCTCCCTACCCCAGCTGCTGGACATATATTCTTCCCAGCTCTTAGCAAATGGTGTACCATTTTTTTTTGTTTTTTTAATAGATATTTTTTTATTTACATTTCAAATGTTATCTCCTTTCCTGGTTTCCCCTCCAAAACCCCCCTATCTTCTTCCTCATCACCCCTCTCCTGCTCCCCAACCCACCCACTCCTGCTTCCTGGCCCTGGCATTCCTCTACACTGGGGCAAAGAAACTTCACAGGACAAACGGCCTCTCTTCTCATAGATGACCTACTAGGCTATCCTCTGCAACATGTGCAGCTAGAGCCATGAGAAAACACCCTGTGCTTTCTTTGATTGGAGGTTTAGTCCCAGGGAGCTCTGGTGGGTACTGGTTAGTTCATATTGTTGTTCCTCCTAAAGAGCTGCAAACCCCCTTCAGCTTCTTGGGTACTTTCTCTAGCTCCTTCATTGGTAACCCTGTGCTCTGTCCAATGAATAGCTGTGAGCATCCACTTCTGTATTTTTCAGGCACTGGCAAATCCTCTCAGGAAACAGCTTTATCCAGCTCCTGTCAGCAAACCATGTTCATAACAAAATGGGTACTGTCAATCCATTCAAGTGTTCTGATGCTCTTGAATACTATACAGAGTAGTAGCTCCCAGTTTGGTGTCTTTCTTCTGAATGCTAGATTCCTGCCTAAAACATTTGTTCTTATCATGCTGGCTTTCATTAACTATGAAGAACTCTAATTGTAGATATACTTCTGTGTGACTATTCAGACATGTATGCTTACCACTAATATGATGATAGTCCCATTGGTGAGGTCTGAGTTTCAAGAGTTGGACATGACTTGCTCTCCAACTTTCCATTGGTGTTTTTAGTGGTTCCTTCTAGTTTGTGTTATTATCTCATTGTAATTAACAGACTATTTTATCTAGAAAAAGGTGAAGTCACTCTTCATTTAAGCAATATACTTGTACTTGATGGGTTTTATATAAATAAAGACATCATGAAGATTTCAAAATCTTTTTATTCTCATAAAAGTGTTTTCCAGGTTTTCATCTTCTGTCTTAATAACAAAGTCTTCATTTTCATTTGTTAAAAACTGTAGCTTTAAACTTACTTTTTTTCTTTCTTTAAAGTATTAATCCACTCTGCAATATAATATTTACAATTATCTTTAGTAATATATTTGAATTTATGAACATCTGTCTGTGTGCATGTGTATGTGTGTTTGTGTGTGAGTGTGTGTGCATGCATGCTCACTAACTTACATGCATCATCTGGTTGTGTAGGTTCCTGAAGTTCCAAGAGGAGTATAAAAGAGCCTACAACTTCAGTTATATGAAGTTATAGGATGCCTCATGTACGCATTAGGAATCAAACGACCATGATCTGCTGCAAGAACAGTGAAAGCTCTCTCAATTGCTGAGTCATCTCATCTCTCTAGGCCCTCATTTCTATAAATACTTCTGATATGAGCAAGAACTCTCTTGCCTGGTCAACCACCATGTGGAGTACTGCTCTCTGAGAGATTTTCTAGAACCACAAGCCATCCCTTTCTCAGATGTTAGGGGCTTAGAAGTGAAGAGCACTGACATGTGGTCCCACTGATAGCCTTTCCTCCTTGAGTTAATGTCCAGTTGATTACAGATACTAAGAGAATGATAAAATAATTGGAAGATAATGGGTGGTCTTGCTTCCTCAGCAAAATGAATGTTCTTAGTGCCAAAGGTGAATACTCAAAAGAAGTTAAAATGGCGATTCTGTATTAAGTGTATAATTTATTACAATAATAGAATTAGTTTATTCTAAATGACAATTAGGTCATAACACTACTTTTAGATTTAATTTGCTATTTTTATGTTTGCAAATTTGCTAGCTACTCACACTGTATACATGACACTGATATAACCTACTGTGCCATGCGTACAAAGTTCTTTAAAATATTTCATTAAATTGTAATTTGGCAATTATATATATTTGCTTATATATATTATCTCTCTCCATGTATTATATGAATACACAAATATACTACATATTACCTGTAAAATATGTATTATGTAATACATATCTGTATCTATCATTATCTATCTATCTATCTATCTATCTATCTATCTATCTATCTATCTATCTATCATCCTCATTTGCTTTAATTCTCCTTTATCACATGATGACCTTTTCAACACTCACGCCTTATTTATTTAGTTAGCTATTTAGCTATTGTGACATTATGAGTTTAACCAATGTTATCTGATCAGGGATTAAGAACTATTAATTGGAGCAATATTATCACATTAACAGGTACATATCTGAAAACATTGCCTACTGTCTTCCCAAGAATCCATGAGTAACCCATATATCAGCAGGCAGGGATGACTCTGGAGATTGCTCCCTTTATCTTTGATTGACTACTGACAGACTCCTTCTCACACAGGCCCATTGTAGGCAGTCACTTCTACTGTGACTGCACTAGTTGTACCACACCCAGAAGAGAGCATTTCACAGCACTTCCTATATTCTTCTCTTACATTCTATCTACAACATTTCTGCATTCTTTCCTGAGGTCTTATGTACTGCAAAACTTATTTTTTACATCATTTGATAATTAAAAGCATTATAATAACACTTATATGTAAAATATATTTTAGCATAAAATAAAAAGTACTAACTCATCATCCTTTTCTTCAGAGACATTATATGTCAAAACTCAAACAGTTAATGAACATGAATTGGAACTCACAGCAGCAAGTATTTTAAAATAGACAAACCAAATATTTCCAATAACATAGGAGGCTGGAGAGTTTGCTCAGTGGTTAGAAGCATGCACTGCCCTTGTAGAAGTCCTGAAACTAGAACTCAGCACTCAAGGTAGGCAGTTAACAATTTTCAATATCTCAAACAACAGATGTTCTTCTAGCCTCTTTGGGTATCTGCACCCATGCTCACATAATCTCCACACACACACACACACACACACACACACACACACACACACACACATTGGGTTTTTAAAATATAAATTTGTTGGATATTTCAAATTCTTTTTTTTCATACAATATATGCTGATCATGAATTTTCCTCCCTCATCTCTTCACAGATCCTCCCTACCTCCCCACCAATCTAACTCCAAATATTTAAAGAAAACAAGAAGATATGTTAAGGAAATGTAAAAATATTGCCTATTATTTGTTATTAACTATAATATTGGTTCATTTCTTATAAAACTATGATTCTTAATGTGAAATCGTTAGTTACTTTTATGCTTGGGCACTGGTATAATATGATTTGATTTATATCAGTATCCAGGCTATGAAACTTACTGTATAGTATCAAAATTATAAAAAAAGCTACATTAATTCAGTTACAGCTCTGAATGATAAAGTTGAATATTATTATGTGTTATATGTCTGTAGTAGTTATCATTTAATTTTGAATATTTAAATGTAGAAGATTCTATAATGATATATGCCAGTTGTGAACATTCTGTAAATTTGTTCAAGTTGAGACAGCTTTTTAACTGGAACATGTTATTACAATATTCTGGGAGTGGGTATTGAACACTTGAGATCCTGTGTTTCAAAATAAGAGTAGAGATATAGGAAAAACATTGCTTGACATCAGATGAAATAAATACTATTAAAACTGCATGTATTCTTAAAATCAGATGGCAGATGAAAGCAAAGGTTGAGAGAATAACACAGTGTATCACCCTCCCTACAGAGGGTCTTGAAGAAACTGTAGGTTTTGGGTTTCTAAAATGATCTTTGTGAAATGTGAGGATTTTTGCTCAATTTCCAAGTAAAAAAATGCAATAGATAATCAAAGAAAGAAGAAAATATTTCCTTTCAATAAGCCTGTGACAAGAGCTTGAATATTAGCCAGGAGGCAATGTCATCAAAAAACAGTATTAGTCTATAAAACAACCTGTAAAAATAAACTCTAATATGGTATCTAACAAAAAAGGAAGAAGAGAGGATGAGGATTGAAGAAAATGAGAAGTTCAAAGGAGAGGAGAGATAGTGTCTAGAAAGAAAATGGGGAGATGGAGAGAAAGAGAGAGAGTGTGAGAAAGAGAGAGAGAGAGAGACTCTCATGATTAACTCTATGACTAATATTAAAAAGAGAAATAGCATGTCATCTCTAACCTGATAGTGTCTTTCCTGACCTTTCTCTAGTGTCATTCACATACTGTTCCCACAGTAATATCACAGTAAGAATTGAACAACTTTAATTTCAGCACCTAGTCTGACACTTTTGTGCTGCTCATATCCTTCTCCCTTCCTTAACCTCTTCTTCCCCCATCCTTCAGATTAATGCCAAGAATATCCTGATATATGGCTTATATGAAGCATGCAAAGAACAGGATCTTTCCTAAGCACTAGATTTCTTTAAAATAGTCTTTGAGTGTATGAATAATAATCGGTTAATCTCAAAGGTTTGTGCTCTGGATGTTCTCTACGATCTTTCCACCATTCTTTTATGAGGCAGGTCTAAACCAACAAAGAAGTATATGCTAGGAAATCAGTTAGTTAAAAATGAATAGTTTGTAAATTAAATAAGAGAGTGAATAAAAGTTACCATTTAGCACATGTATCACAAGGATGACCATCCGGATTCTTAAGTAGAGTCACATAATTTAGATTCTACTTAAAATTTCTATCCCTACCATAAAGTTATTAACTGAAATGGAGAAGGCAGCCGTTTTCTCAATGGCCAGCTTGCCCACTCCTTAACATGAAATATTGTAACATTAAACCTTATTTTGATGATTCAAATACAGAGAGAAAAATGATTGTTTCAGAACTTAAAAATGTTTCTTCAGGAGACTCGAATTCAGAGGAATTCTGAAACAATAATTTAGTAACTACTGCTATTAGGAGTAACAGTTGCTTAAGGTCTTGCCCTTAACTTAAAAGGACTAGGAATGGGGCGAAGTGGTAGCATGAGAACATAGGATATATAAAACACTGGAGTTCAACAACCATCAAGTACATATGAATATGCAAGATTTTGTTCAAGGTAAGATGTTATTCTTCTTACATAACAAATTGTGATAACTGATACATGTGCAAGCTTATACTCGTGCATATACTAATAAAATAGACAGACGGTATACAACCAGAAGCATCCTCAGGACCACACCCCCTCTGATCGTTTATTGACAATAAGAAGTAACACCCATGAAATAGGCAAAACTTGTGTAATTTTTCAACCAATTTCCAAGGCTTGAGGGTGACTGAACTGCAGCAGAGTGGAAAGCTCTTAGGAAACATTTCAGGAGATGCAGGAACTAAACACTTTTTAAAATTCTTCTTTTTCTTGGGCCTTTGCTGAAAAGTACTGCTTTATTCTATAGCATGTTCAACACAGTGATGTATATTATGAATTTCCAAGTGAGAATTCATGGAATGCTTTCTCAAATTGGTTTGAAAATGAGTCTTTCCTATCACTAAATATAATTCTGGCATTCTATTAAACACAGCTGGGAGAGACACACATATATAATGGCAAGCCTTTGGGCTACATACACTTATTGAAATTTTAACATGTGGAATTCCTTCAGCCACCCATTTGGTGATGACAATTTTCAGGGAATATAGCATTATTATTTACTTACATTTAAGTGAAATTCCAGATATTCTTTGCAGATGCCCCATTTAACAATACAGTGTTCATTATAATACCATCACATCTAACCTAATTTATTCTTCCATAATCTGTACCAGTGATAATTTCTAGAATGTAACCTTAATCTAAAGCATAACTTTCATGTGGATTACAAATTTTATTACATAATAACATATGAGATTTTCACAAAAATATTTTCCTAATAAAGTCTTCTAAAGATTTCCTACTGTTAAAACACATTTGCCAATGTATTATATTATTTATTCTAATTATTCCTGCTGTGAAATCTCAGAATTATTTCACACAGACTTTTATATGTGTAATGTTCAATTTATAATAATTTAATTGTCTAATTCTGTCAAGTATACACCAAATTTTGTCTACTTTTTTTGGTTCTTTATCTGTATCTCCTAAGATATATTAAGAACATCATTTTTATACTATGTTAAATGATTATGACCCTATCAGGTTTGTCACATTTCCATACTTTCATTTCTTAAATGGTTTTCTTACTAAGAAACTATGAACAACCATATGAACTACCCAGAACCCCCCGGAGCTCGTGTCTCTAGCTGCATATGTATCAGAAGATGTCCTAGTCAGCCATCAGTGGAAAGAGAGGCCCATTGGTCGTGCAAACTTTATCTGCCCTGGTACAGGGGAATGCCAGGGCCAAGAAGTGGGAGTGAGTGGGTGGGGGAGTGGGTGGGAGAGCAGGTGGGGTACTTTTGGGATAGCATTGGAAATGTAAATGAGGAAAATACCTAATAAAAATATTTTTAAAAAGGAAACTATTAAATAATCAATTGTTTCTCAGTAGAGTAAGAAAGAAAATGTATCATAAAGGAGTCAGAAAATTTCAATATTTTTGAAAATAGATTTTAATATAATCCTATTATAATTTTCCTTTCCTCAACTATTTCCAGATAACCCCCACTTACATGCCCCCCCAAAGTTGACACACTTTCTTTCCTCTGTCATTAGGATGCAAACAGACATATAAAAATAATAAAATAAAATTTGATAAAATAAATGCAAACAAACCAGTATAGAGCAGACTATCAACAATGAAAACAAGCAAAGCCAAGAAAAAGAGCTGAAGAAAAAGCTTAAGAAACACACACAAAAGCAGAAATACATACATTACCCACATAGAAATCCCACAAACACAAAGCCTGGAAACTATAATACATATACAAAGGACCTATAAGGGCAGCAAAAAAGCTCTACAAAAGAATCACGAGACAAAGAACATCTAAAACTTTCATTAAGTTTATTTTCTCTTGTTTATCTGCTGCTGGACATGAATCCCAGCCTTCAGAGTAGTTTATATTTCCAGTGAGATGACATTGGAGACAACTATTTCTTCACTTGTAAGCAGTCATCAATTTCCTATCATCAAAGTGGAGGGAACCCTACAGAAGAGGAGGCAGAAAGATTTTTAAAGTAAGATAGATAAAGCACATTGATTAAACAAGGTCTTCTGAACACAGTAAGGCTAGTGCACATAGGAACTCAAAGGGCTATGGCAGTATGGACAGAGCCTGGACAGCTGTTGATCTCCTGTGCTGAGTAGGGGAGTGGACTGAAGCCTGCATCCCTAACACAGAAGATATGTCCAATTGATATTTAAATATTTAATGTGATTGTATATTAAGAAAAAAATAATTCATGCACCTTAAGGAATGCTGTATAATTAAGTAATATGAACTAACCACAAACACATATTGCCATATTTTAACACACAAATATATTTTATATATTCTTTTATAAATTAACACAAGAGATCGATAAACTATGTAGTTTGAGCAACCATTAGAAAAGAAAAAATTGATATTTTAGATGATAGAGATTATGGTAATAACAATACTCTTTAACAATGTTTGAATGCAGAACTAGAGGGCAAATTTCAGATTTCTTTATGTATCAATTGCTAGCACAGTACTATTTCTTAATTATATGTAAAAATATGTAAGACAATTAAAGTGAAGAAAAATACATGCTTACAGAAAACAGCATAATAAAAACACTCCTATGAAGCAGCTGTCAACTTTTGTTTGTTTTTCCTCCTGAGCTTGGAGCAAAACAGCTCATTATTTATAAATAACATCAGCAAAATAGGTGAGAAAAAGAAAATGCTTACCCTTCTGAAAGGATATTGCTCCTTTAATTAGGAACTAGAAATGGAATGCCCTTTATCAATACATTTTACATTAATGAATGCATATCAAAAGTTTAAATGTGATTTTTATTCTCCTTTAATAGATTGTATTTCCTTTTTCCATGAATTATCTTTCAGTTTATTAAACATAGTATATCCTTATAATTCACAAATAACTGCCAAAGTAGGCTCTGGTTTTAATCTATTTAACACTTGAAAGCTTATTTCTTTATGTACATTTTAGTTTGCAATGATTGATACCATTAGTGTATCAAAAAATAAAACATAATTACCTCCCTTCTTCCCTGGTTCTGAAATATATACTGCTAGTTATTTACAAGACAATGTTTCTCTTTAAAAATTAATGTCAAAAATCTGTAATTCATTTTCTTGTAGGTTGCTGTTTCTCTCAACTCTCTTTGAAAGTGTTAACAATAAATAACCTATAATTTTATATGTATATGTGATGAATAGACACACATTATTTTTTTTGAAGAACTTTATCAACAAACTGGCCATGCCTATGTTACTGTCTCACTGTTAAAGTTTTTTCACATTTTCACTATACCAAGGCTCTAAGTAACGTATAAACCAGAATCACAAAAAGATTTAAAATGTTGTGTACAGGGGAAATTATTACAAAATTATTAAAGAGTGTTGGACATCAATGTTAATTATAGCTTATATACTTAAAATATTCTCTTTTTGACATTCACATGTAGGATCCAGTTTTTCCAGTCTTTCATAAAAAAAAATCCCCAAACTTTATTTTTTTATGAAAAATAGTCTATTAACTTAAAATTTTTAAAAACACATGAGAATGTATTTTTATCAATCAAACAGCAATGGCTTGTGCTGTAAGATCAAGAATTGACAAATGGGACCTCATAAAATTGCAAAGCTACTGTAAGGCAAAAGACACTGTCAAATAAGACAAAAAGGCCACCAACAGATTGGGAAAGGATCTTTACCAATCCTAAATCAGATAGGGGACTAATATCCAATATATATAAGGAACTCAAGAAGATGGACTCCAGAAAACCAAATAATCCCATTAAAAAATTGGGGCTTAGAGTAAAACAAAGAATTTTCAACTGAGGAATATCGAATGGCTGAGATGCACCTGAAAAAATGTTCAACATCTTTAATCATCAGGGAAATGCAAATCAAAACTACCCTGAGATTCCACCTCACACCAGTCAGAATGGCTAAGATGAAAAATTCATATGATAGCAGATGCTGGTGAGGATGTGGAGAAAGAGGAAATCGCCTCCAATACTGGTAGGATTGCAAGCTGGTACAACCACTCTGGAAATCAGTCTGGTGATTCCTCAGAAAATTGGACGTAGTACTACTGGAGGATCCAGCAATACCTCTCCTGGGCATATATCCAGAAGATGTCCCAACCGGTAAGAAGGACACATGCCCCACTATGTTCATAGCAGCCTTATTTATAATAGCCAGAAGCTGGAAAGAACCCAGATGCCCCTCAACAGAGGAATGGATACAGAAAATATGGTACATTTACACAATGGAGTACTACTCAGCTATTAAAAACAATGAATTTATGAAATTCCTAGGCAAATGAATGGATCTGGAGGGTATCATTCTGAGTGAGGTAACCCAGTCACAAAAGAATCCACACAATATGCACTCACTGATAAGTGGATTTTAGTCCAGAAACTTAGAATACCCAAGATACAACTTGCAAAACACATGAAACTCAAGAAGAAGGAAGAGCAAAGTGTGGACAATTCGCCCCTTCTTAGAACTGGGAACAAAACACCCTTGGGAGGAGTTACAGAGACAAAATTTGGAGCTGAGAAGAAAGGATGGACCATCCAGACACTGCCCCACCCGGGGTCCATTCCATAATCAGCCACCAAACGCAGACACTAATGCATACACTAGCAAGATTTTGCTGAAGGGAACCTGATATAACTGTCTCTTTTGAGGCTTAGCCAGTGCCTGGCAAACGCAGAAATGGATTCTCACAATCAGCTATTGGATGGAACACAGGGTCCCCAATGGAGGAGCTAGAGAAAGTACCCAAGGAGCTGAAGGGATCTGCAACCCTTTTATAGTTAGGACTAGAACAACAATATGAACTAACCAGTACCCCCAGAGCTTCTGTCTCTAGCTTCATTTTTAGCAGAACTTGGCCTTGTCAGCCATCACTGGGAGGAGAGGCCCCTTGGTCTTGCAAACTTTATATGCCCCAGTACAGGGGAAACACCAGGGCCAAGAAGTGGGAGTGGGTGGGTAGGGGAACAGAGAATAGGTTGAGTGTATAGGGGACTTTTGGGATAGCATTTGAAATGTAAATGAAGTAAATACCTAATAAAAATTGGAAAAAAAACCCAAAAACAAAAACAAAAAAACAAAACATATTAAAATTGTGCTAAATATTATAGGGTAATATAGAAATGGTTTAGCAATTAAGAAAACTAGATGGCCTTCCATAGGGCCGGGTCCATCTTACAGACTGACTCACAACTATCCATGAGTTTATATTCAGAGGAAACAACATCTCCTCTGACTACTTTTCCATTGTACAGGCACACATGTAATTCAAATATATACATCTAGAAAAGCTATTTTATATACACATACAAATATATATATATATATATATATATATATATATATACACACACACATATGTGTGTGTTGAAATGAAGAAAACAAAACTAATAAATATCACTTAGTGTTTGAGTTCAATAATATGAATTTTGTAATAATGATTTTCAAGAAAGGAAGTATATTTTGCTGAAGATTTAAATATTCTGGAACTGTCTTAGCTTTTGTCTGGTAAACTTAACTGTTAGAAAAGTATATGCAAGGAAGGAGGAAATGAATAAAGCTGATGATTGTATTTTCAGACGAGATAAGACGTATGTAAACTTAATGAAAATAAAATTCATAGGAGAGAGCGAACTCATACTCTTCTGAAAGGAACGGTGCCAAAACTTGTCTCCTAATGATATTTGCCGTTCCTGGAGATCAATGTCTTGCTCAGACATCATCAAAGTAGCTTCCACCTGTAGTTGATCAAACACATACAAAGACCCACAAGTGAAGAATGGACAAAGAGTAAGAGATTTTAGAATACTAAATGCTAAAGAAGACGTCTTCATCAAGTCCCTCTTCTTATAGTTGAGGGATCTAGGAGGAAAAGGAGGCAGGCAGACTGTAAGAGCCAATGGGATGAAAGACATCAAGGAAACAAGGTCTCTTGATACAATTGAAACCAATGCACATGTGAGTTCACAGAGATTGTGCAGTATTCAGGAAGCCTACACAGGTCTAAATCATGATGTACCAGTGCTGAAAGAGGGAGAGCACAACCACCCACCCCTAACCTAGAAACCATCTCAGATTGGCAACCACTTGGAGAAGAAAAAAAAAAAAAGATTTCTCCCACAGAGTCAGTCTGGTTACATAAACCACACTCAAGGTACCATGCCCAACAGTGAATGACCAACACAAAACAAACTCAATAGTATTTTTGTTTATATTTTGTCCCATATTGTATTGTTTGGGCATTTTTTATCTTGCTAGTCTTGTGTTTATATTTTATGGATTTCAGTTTTTTTATATTTATGGATTTGGGTATTTGTGTAGGTGTGCATGTCTGTCTCTGTGTGTGTCAGTGTGTGTGTGTGTGTGTGTTTGTGTGTGTTTATGTTTGCCTGTTTGCTGAGGGGGGGAGGGAAAGGGAGAGGGAGAAGGAGAGAGAGAAAGAGAGAGAGAGAGAGAGAGAGAGAGAGAGAGAGAGAGAAAATGAAAGATGTGAAACCATGAACCAAATATATTGCAGTAAAATATACTTTCCATTAAATAAAGTAAGTACAGATAGCTAATAATTATCTGAAAATGTTCTTGGTGTACTTAGCCAACTGTAAATTAAAACTATATTGTCTCTCTAAGATTCTCTAGTCTTAGAGAGCAGTCATCAAATAGCTGCAGGTGATTTACAGGGACAGCAATGGAGACAAGTGCTGATAGTGCTGACAAGATTGAGACTTAATTATCTGGTGCTCGCACAGTCTGTGACCTACAAGAAACTCTGAACTCTTTAAACTCTTTAAGGGCTTGTGAGAAAGAGAGAAATTCACACACTCTCACATACAAACTTACTGGTTAAAGCTAAAAAAGTTGCAACAACTTTTTTCTCCCTTTAGTCTTTTTATATCCCCTAGACAAGATTTTTATGTAAGAGAAATGGTTACCTCATTTAAGAATACAAAAAGATAAAATGTTACACAAAACAGAGATATAGTAGGATTCTTGACTATAAGTTCAAAGAAGTAGTTTTTAATCTACCTTTCATTTCATATGCTCATTATAAGTTAAGAGCAATAGATTTTATGGAATAAAATTACCTACTCCTTGTTTATTTATAACCATGCTTTCCAAGACCTGTAGCCTCCTCCCTGGACCTAATCCAGAGTGAATGTTTGATCATTTGTTCCAAGCCTATCTTTCTTCCTAGTGCAGTTTACATGCTTGTGAACTCATGAAAGAACTCCTTTTCTACTCCTATACAACCTTTACTATTTTGCAAAAAGGAAGCACATCTTATATTTGATTCTAAGTTTCAACTTTCTATCAACCATCCTAACTTCTTAAAATTATTTTAATCACATCAAGAATTCTATCAAATCTTTATCAAGAATCATAAAATCGTCAAGTCATCTAAATAGCATGATTCCATGAAAGTTCTTCTTTATTTTGATTTGTAAGAAAGTTGTCCAATAGAGTGGGCTAATACTTGGAGTCAATCATAACACACTACAGTCAGATCTTTCTTTACCCAGTAACACTATGTCAGGAAAATTAGGAATACAGCAATGCAAACCATGAGAATGCATAGCAGTAGCAAGAAGAAATCCTGGGATGAAGAACTGGGTTGATGTCTTTCCAGGATTCACCCATCACAGCAATACAAAGCAGTGGGCCCTTTCCAGGAAACTCACATGCCTCCTGCAGCTCCTCCAGCAGAGCATCTGCCAGAGTTTCTCCAGCTAGGCATCCAATAGGACCTATTTCCATTATCTGTTAGACTATTGCACGTGTAATCTAATTATGTGTAACACAGAGTTATCTGCACAAACATGTTTTTGCAATAATATGTATAATGCCAATGTATTATATTTTTATAGATATCTATTAGCAGAGAACTATAAACAAATATGACACACACACACACACACACACACACACACACACACACACATTTTAGTCTGTCCTAAAGAATAATGAAGTCTTTTGAATGGAAATGACTAACTGGGACTAATCATATTGTCACAAAAGATAGACTTAGAAAGCCAAATACTGAGTTTTCTCTCAAATGTGAATATATACGTGACACAAAAAAGTAGGAGCAATATCTGGGCAGAGGAAACAGATGAGAAGCACCAAGGGGCAGGTAGACAAAGAGTAAATCTCATTAGATTAATATGGTGGTACTACTTGATTTTTTGAAAAAAATCCTTATGAAACTTATCGTTATATATAATGATTATATACCAATTTAAAAGTGGGAAGAATAAGCATGTATGATGAAGAGAGAAAAATTTAAAGTACAAAGATTGTTGAGTTTGCATGAATGTAACAGAACCAAGCTAGAAACTGAGAGGAGAGATATGCTGGCTTCTATTATACTCTGATGTATGACAATGTCATCTTTAAGAGAAAATTTGTACATAATTTGCAATAAGGTTGAAAGGACCAAGATGATAATGAATCAGAATTATCGCAGTAAGTATAAAAAGTATTTCTGATAGTAGGGAGAAGGGCAATTAGATTTTATTAGCATTTCATAACTATTACTGGACTTAATAGAATATTGAGGACCAATCAATCATATAGTGAACATGGATATATTATAGAGAGTTTGAATTAAATAACACCATGTAGATGATATGAAAAGTGAAAATTTATTCAATTTTAATAGCAGACAGGATAAATACAAAGTAGAATAAATAAAGACAAAGTATAGCCAGCTAGAACCATAACATTCTGTAAGAATTAGTCCAAATTCATACAGGGGAATTCATTTTGAAGTAATTTATATGATGTAACTAATGAAATGTCTGGAGTCATAATTTTATGGCAAACAAAGGAAAACATACTAAAATTAAAACTGAAAACGTTCTACAATTAAATACACATATCATAAATGGCAATATAATGTTTAACATTACATGTCCAGTTTTCTTTTTTATCATGTTATTAAAATTATCATTATTATTAAAGAATTTTAAGATAAATTTATATTAAGAATAACATTTGTGATAGAACTTGTTTTTTCTGTCCTTACAAGCTGTAGAAAGGACATTTGATGTTTCCACAGAAATGGTGGAATCCATTTCAGAACACGTCTTTTTCAGCAGGCAATTGAGAATGTATATAGATACTGACTGTGAGGTTTAGCCAAGAAAATCCCTGATTTAAAATATTTTTATTCTGGTTATTCTAGCTATCTTATCTCTCTGGATTCCTGAGAATACTTCCTGTCTTCTTAACTTTGCAAATAGTATTAGTGTCTTCTTAAGCATCATTTTATCTAGAAAATCCCCTCAAATTCTGTCACCTTGAACAACATAAAAGACAAAGTCTTATTTTCTGATAATAAAGTTTTCTTCACAATTCTCAGATTTAACTTGCCCAGAATATTACTATATTACTATTTTTAAATCTCTACTTGATGTGTTTGCTTTTTTCTCTCACCTTAAAGACCATTTTTGATGTCTGCTTTTGCTTTTCAATGAGAAATAAACAAAAACAGTGTTATTTATTTATTAAGAAGTAGACGTTTTCAAGGAAAATAATGTTTACACAACTTAAGAATACTATATCCTTAAAGCTTTCTTTTTTAAATGTAAAATGTCTCTTGTCTCAGCTAAATGAGAAGTATATAAAAATACACTGGTTTTTCAACATAATTTTTCATTAATAAATTAATTTTTCATATAAATTTACTTATTTTTAGTTGGTTTCCATGCAAAGCATGTGTATCCTACCTCTGTTTATTCATTTATCTCAGTGAATTCATTCCTGCCTAGCAAGTTTTAGTTTAATTTATTAAGAAACTATTTCTCCTACCAGGGGAATACTGAAGTTTATCATTTTATGATCACTTCATAAAATTCCCTCCTCCTCCTTCCCTCTCCTTACATATCTTCCTCTTTCCCTTTCCCTCACCATTATCTCTAACTCATCTTCCTTATTCTGTGTTTCTCATGAGTAACTTCCTATTGCTAAAATCACAATGTTATACTACCTCATCGTTCTCATTTCTACGTGTAGAAGGTAGAAGTTCATGTCACCATGTTTACTTGACTCTTCTTTTATGATTGAAACGGGACAGAAGGAGATGGCCCCCTAGATGAACTAGATGAAGTGTGTGACTCGAAAGTGTGAAGAGTAGCGCTTGCATCCCAAGAATCTATATAAAAGCCAAGTATGTAGAGTGCTTGACCATAATCCCAGCAACGTACACACAGGGGAGCCTGAGGCTAATTCCAGTCTAGCCAGATTCTATGTGTTCCAATATCACTGAAAAAAGAAATGGTAGAAAGACGTACCAATGCACATATATATGCATACACAAATATGCACATACTACACACACACACACACACACACATTTTTACCCAGGCAAAATTAATAATTTACTATTCCTATTTATGAGATAATAACTCATGATATTGAAGACCGGAACAAGTGAAAAATACTATTTTTTTCTGTGTCGTCAATGAAATTAGTCATCAAGCCTATATGTTTTTTCTTTTATGACGCATCACATACTTATCACCAGTTCTATGTTATTAACAGCTTTTAGCCCTTTACAACAATTCTGCTGGATATACTGTCCTGAAACATACTATAAATCATCTAAAGTCAGTGAGCTGTTGAAATACATTTTATATTTCTTCTTTCATAAGTTCACTAAGTAAGAGCAAATTTAGCACAGCAATCACTGTGGTCCTTGCTAATGAATATTCCAGACAACGTATATCCCTAGCTGTTTCCTCTCCAAAAATTCCCAATAGAACAACCCAAATATGAGCCAGAAGTAAATGTCACTAAAATGGTCATTGTCCCTCCACCCACATTAACTTCCTATTTAAACTCATTTGCAATATTTTTATATAGTCAGTTTCTTACTTTGTTACTATACATTGGATGCACTTTCCAATTAAATTCAATCCTGATTTAATTCTGCTTCATCAATATTATTTTTAACTGTATTAATATCCCCAGAAACAAATGTTTATCAGGTAAAACATGTGTTTCATGATTTTTGTTCAAATGAATCAGGTTTTCTAATACCAATTATTAATTAGTGGTTGAAATTATTATACAAGTGGAAATGTTGTATAACCTTTATACTTATAATACTATCACTAGCTTTATACTTGTAACAATATCATTAGACCTCTGCAATCATTTGTTAATAATCACATAGCTAGTGTCACATCTAACAAAGAGTTGAACTAATGTATGAATGAAATATTTATTCACAGAAAATAATAATTTCTCATCAAATTCAGAGGAGCCATTAGGTTCTTTATCGGCTGCCTCCCCTTAGCATGCAAAGCAGTGCCCTCTATTGGATGCAAAATGCTGTGATCTTTCCAATATCTTGTTTTGTTTTGTTTTCTTCTTAAATCATGGATTTGAGTTCACTATTTTCTCAATTTAGCCCTAAGAAAATTATGGCCAGATACGCATTCTCTACTTAACCTAAAAGTGAACTATATTTCATTGCTTGTAGGATGGTATGGGGAATCTGAGAGTCACCAAGAAGGGAATCCGACTTGAAGGTATATCTGAGTTTCTACTACCATTGTATGTGAAAGAAATTCATTCCCGAAAGGTATGTGATATGGCTTTGGCTTACTCTAAGATAATTTAGAGTTTATGTTTTCACTACATACTACACACAGAGTAGCATCAACAGAGGAGCATCAAATTTTCCTGTCTCCTTCCTTTTGCATTCAATTCCTTTAAGCTAAAGAGTTATTTGTAGAAACTAAAAGAATCAGTTGAAGAACAATAGAAAAGGTTAGCTTTGAATTGGCAAATCAGAAAGCACTTGATCTGAAGCTCTTGGCTGATTTTAGACTACAAATTGTGTTCCTCTTAATCTCTTGAAGTTAAATGCAATGGTAGCATTTGAAAAAGAGGTGTTTATGAGTTTTCTTTTCTTGGGAAGGATACATGTGGTTGAATTATCCATTCAAAGTATCATAAAATTTCCCCTTAAATGTAAAATGCATTTCCAAGAGAACAACAGTTTAAACATAAAATTAAATTAAATGCAATACTTTAATTAATACCAGAATATTTACCCTTTGGGAAAAAATCGATTTAAACTTTATATTTTATCACTTTGCAGCATGCTAAAAGAAAATAAGACTGAAACATTGTGATTGCTCATTTTGACTTAAGATTTTTCTTAGAAGGTAGAAAGCAGTCTATGGCATCAGTATATTTATAATCTATCAGAATGGTTTTCTTTTATATGTATCCATGGGAATTAATTCTTTAGGATAGAATGAAAACATTATTATTTAAAGGTGACAAAAATGAATTTCTTTTATATAGAATTATTTTATATTAAAGTAATGTTTAATATACCAGCATAATACATTAGGAAATTTGTATGGTAAAATAGTATTTAAATAATTTCTATTAAGCCTTTTATCCACTAATGTCAAAGTAGAGTGAAGATTTATTTTTAGAATTTTAATTAAGATATTTGTATCAACAAATTTTAACAATATATGAACTGTAGAGAATACCGACTATACTTCATTTAGTACACTTTTAATAGAATATACTTAGTTTAACATTACTTCCCAGATTTCAGTAAATAAAGCAAAATAGGGACATATATTTATAACTGATGTGCATAATTAAACTTTAAAAACAACTAATTTTTTTTTATTTTGAGATTAGTTTTAACAGACCCAAAGTACTTCCATACATCACAGTATTCCACGATTCAGTCATTCTCCACATTCCGTCTGTGCTTATCACTATTAAAGAGTTTAGTGAAATTAAAGAAACTTTTGATAGAAATGATAAAAACACTTCCCACAGATAAGATATGTAGTGACACAAGGAATTGTTGCTGTTGTTTCTCTTTTAATTGTATCTTGCTGGAATGCCCAGAGGCACAGAGCCTATAAAGTTACCAAGGCTGATTTGTATAGTCTATCTGGGAACACAAGTTAAAGATGGTGAAGACCTCTACCAATGAAAGGATTAAAAGTTTATCTTCTGAGGTTGGCACTTTTGAGAGTACAACCAAAGTTGTTCTCTGAAAACATTGATGAGAACTGATTTTTATCTCTGGTCCAAATACTACAGAGTATATCAACATTGTAACCTGAGTATATTAGGTCATGGCAGTGGGGCATCAAGTTTTTTTCTAGGCGCACTAGCTGATCTCAGCTGCACAAACATCTCCAAAGTCTGCTGTATTGATTGAGAGCTACAGTCTACCACAACCAGCACCACCAATACCACCACTGCCACAATCAATAGCATCACCACCACCACCACCACCACCAAAACCACCATCAAAACCACCATCAAAACCACCATGTTGTCACATCCCATTCTTTGCTCCTGGTCATCTGGTCCTGTGGATTTTCCTGCTAGTAATCAGCAAGAATAGTGCAGCATGAGACATGGAGACCTAAGTGTCTAGAGAGGATATCTGGACCGATAACAGAATACAAAGTAGACTTAGTTCTTCAAAGATTTCTCTATACATGTACTACAAAAAGATAAAGCCAGTATCTGTTTTATAATCAACCAGTGTGCACAACACTGAACTGTTGTGGCCCTGAGGTCTGTAGACAGGTTTCAAAAATCAGTTTACTCCTTAGACCAGAAGGGGCTGAGGGGATAGACAACCAATAGTCCAGTATGTCAACAAGTATTTGACCTTCTAAGACTTCTTGTTACAATTCACTTGCCCTTGAGTACATACAGTTGCTTATCCTGGCTGTAATGCTTATTTATTTCACTGTTTGAGGTAACCAGGTATGCAATTTCTCTCAACTTTAATTTTGATGTACTTAGATGCTCATATCTTGGGATCAGAAGATCAACACAAGTCACTAACAATACTAGAAATAGAATTTTAATTAAAAATTTTGAGATAATATGCCTGTAGGTATCATTCCATATATTTTCTTAATTTTTGTTACAATGTTTTGCTTAGTGTGTGTGTGTGTGTGTGTGTGTGTGTGTGTGTGTGTGTGTGTACACTCTGAAGTCTGGGGACATCAGTTTCCTCTTTCCAGCACATGGAGTTAAGGAGGTAGGACACACACAGTCCAGTATGACAGTAAGTGTTTTGCCTTCCAAAACTTATTGTCAGACCCATCTTCTCATACATTTTCATGTATTTAAATGTACACAAAATTATGAAAATCCTATAATATTCTAGTAAGAAATCTACTAGAGTCAAAACCCATCTTAGAAAAATCATAATTAGCTGAAAACGTTGCATCATAGTATTTTGATTTTTGCATATTTCTCTCCTTTTAATTTCAGCTTGCTGTCTCTTTCTATTCAGCCAACAGATAGTATTTAAAAATCACTTTCTAGTAGCAGGACATTGTGGCTCAAGCCCATAATCCTACCGCTTAGCAGGTTGCTGCAAGATTGTTGGCAAGGGTTTAAGGCCAAAATAGGTTCTAGGATGACATCCAGGCTAGTCTGTGCTTTATAGTTATTTATGCATTTAATCCAACAGATGAATGCAAGATTCCTTCTGAATATTATGTGCAACTCTCTACAAACACACATTATATTACCCAACCTGATGGCACAAGGACAGGGTTTAATTTTCCAGGAAATTACTCTCTCTGCCACGCCTGATGCCTCCCCTGCCCCCATCACACATGCAAATACCACTACCAAGAATCTTTAAGTACCTTCTTCTATTATCAAAACAACTTTATATCTTACTCATTTTTTAAAATCAAACTGTTCTAAGCAGTCCACAGAACAATGTATTTAAAAATACATAGTATATATTCTACCTTGAATATATTCAATGCCATAATATAAATTGTTAAATTAGAACGATACTGAGCAGTACTAAGCAGCTAGGAAAAACACAAAAGCTGTATAATTTGGGTGACTGAGAAAAATGATTCCACATATACCTTCCAGGCTTATATTTTAATATTATGACAAAAATCTTTGATTATCAGGAAATCAAGTTGATAACATGTGAATGTAAGTGGTGGGCAGGATTTTAATGGGATTAAATAATATACATTTTAACTGAATGTAACCTATAAAAATTGCATTGTGCTATTTTATTGAACCTGTAACCATCTGAGACTAACTGAACCATGACATTGTATTGTTTAAATTTTTTTCCCTGTCAATGATATTTACTTAAATTGCTATGTCATTTGACAGGATTCTCAGCACTGCATTTGACAGTATAATAATTATTCCCAAGCAGCTACTCCAGATAGTTCCAACTCCAGAGAATTAACAGGAAGGCAATAGTCTTAAATCACTTGATTTCCAAGTGAACAGAATATGGACCAGCCTTTAATCATCTTGTCCCTGCATGTGGGTCCACTCCTGTGATCCTATCTCAATGCCTAATTACTATTCGTTCTGTGCTTTGTGTGTTGGAGTTTTTATACAGCTCATACATGAAACCATTGGAAGGGCTCTCACAAGCAACTGACATTTACCCGTATGTAGTAACATGTTAAGTCCATTTTCTGTCTCGCTCCCTGACCACAGCAACACACCCTCATGCAGATACATTTTCTTTTTTTGTTTTTTTCTTTTTTTTTTCTGTCTTTTCGAGACAGGGTTTCTCTGTGTAGCCCTGTGTAACACACTTTGTAGACCTGGCTGGCCTCAAACTCAGAAATCCACCTGCCTCTGCCTCCCAAGTGCTGGGATAAAAGGCTTGGGCCACCACACCCAGTGGATACATTTTCTTCAACACATACTGATATATAGAAATAAATACCAGAGAACTTCATAATTAATTTATCATCATGGTGATCATTATGCTTTTTCTTTTCTTTTTTTCTTTTTTTTAATGGGCATTTATTTCATTTACATTTCCAATGCTATCCCAAAAGTCCCCCACACGCTGGATGTTTAAAATGGGAGACATTTTATAGTACTGTTTATATTGTTTGTTTAAGCCAAATCTCTTCTCCTCTCTCTCTGTCTCTCTGTCTCTCTGTCTCTGTATGTATATCTATCTATCCATTTATCTATCTATCTATATCTATTTATGGATTTATAGGTATATATATACTTAAAATCCTTACATTAAATAATAGTGACCACATCCTAACATCTAATTACCATCAAAGAATTATTAGTAAATATCCACAAAAATAAAATTATATAAAAAACTTATTTGTAAAGAGAATCACGCACACACTGTTTTAAATTAATATGACATTTAACAGAAAAACTCAAGTCAGTTGAAAGACTGCTAGCTCAAATACAATCTTCAGCGTAATAGCATTTTTCAGCCTGGCTTCATGGTTAAGAATTAATGATTGTTAAGAATTAATGATTGTGGATATGACTGGGGAGCTGGTTACATTAGCCCTGTGATTAATGTCAGTGAGCATTTGTTAGCTCCCTGCAGGGTAAATTGAGATGATTTCCTCCTCTCAAGTCTCTTACCCTCCCTCCTCTCTTCCAGCTCTTTTTTTTTTTTTTAACAGTATCACTTTAACTTTGTCATAGTCATTATCTGCGTTCCGCTTTGCTGGTTTACTGTCGGACACTGTGGCCCTGACTGTTCGTAGGCAGCAGCACAACCATCTGTAGCTTTTTCTTTGCTGTGGACAATCCTGTAGGCAACCAGTATTCAGATGACTCCTTGTGCTCGTGTGTCAGTTATTGAAATATCTACCCTGTCTCGTTGCTGCTTTCAGTGTTTTCTGGGAATATCAAGGATGGCACTTTCTTTTTCTTCAGCTATGTGAATATTCGTCTAGTGAATAGTTGTCTCCTTAACACTGACTGTTGCCATAGACTGTTAAAGAGCACTCTGATGCTTCTCCAGTTGATGATGTAATGTCATGACTGGAGATCCTAGAAGTCTGAATTCACTTTTCCCACTCGAGGGAAATTTGTACTGTTATGTCACTTAAGTGTCACATAGCTTAAGTGTTGTTTGCTGGTTGGTCACTGTGAAAGGAATTGTCACTACTCTTTCTAGAGATCCTCTAGCCTTATCCTTCCAGTAGCTGATATTACAAGTCCTGGGGGCTCTGCTGAGCTGCTAGCTAGCTTTCAGTCTTACTTGCTGAGTTCCTTAGTTCAGAGGAAGCAATCACCCTTACATTACCATATCACATATCTCAGATTGTTTACATGCTTTATACTTTTCCTCTAACCACAAGCAGTTGTCATCCAGATCTGCTCTCCTGTGAAATTGCTTTCTCCATGTGAATTTGTCCCTCACTCTCAATCATTCCTATATATTGTATAGTGATGTTTTAATGGGTCTTCCGTCTTCATTTTGATATTATAATTTAATGTGGTCCCATTGTTCAGTGGTATTATTAATTACATGAAACTTGGATAAGTTTTGTATTGCTTTGAAATGTTAAAACAAATCACGTAGCAATAACTATTTGCACATTCTGATGGGTTAAAATTTTATGTAAAACAAAACAAGCTTGTGTTGTTGTTTCTAAATAGCGTTACAGAGACTGGAAAGAAAGAGTAAGGGAACTGATGTGCTCTGTCTTCTCTGGGTCTGATGAGCCCCTGGCTCGCTGGTACCAGGGTGTGGATGAGTAACTCTGTAGATCCTGTGGGCTGCCCAGTCTCTCACGAATTCAACATGTGCAACATTCAGAGATACAAGAGCTGGATTATCTCAGGACCTAATGTTATGCTTACTGACCCTTTTCTCTATGCAGATTGTAACATGAGTTGGAACCATGGTGAATATACAAAATCGGAAAGAATTAAAAATTCCTGTGGCTTAGTTTGTTAAGAAGTGTAGGAGAAAGGAATTTGGAACTTTCCTGAGTTTCACTCTGTAGCGTTAGATGGGAATTGTCTTCATTTTCACTTACCCTACTCCCTCCTCATACATTCCTCCTTTCCTGTGTTCTTCACTCCATCTGGCCCTCTCTCTTTATGAATAGTCAATAGTGGCACCAATATCATAGTGCCATAATCTGGGCAGCCCATTTCATCATTCATATTCTATTATGCACAAGCAAATGTCTTTAATTTTTTCATCTCTATTCTGCTCTACTGATCTACTTATGAGGACATACACTACAGGTTTAGAGGATATTCTTACAACTAGTAGAGATGGTTTCTCGTTATCTGTGGCTAGGAAACATTTTGCCAGTTATGCATTATTTTTCTTCTGGATGAACTTAACCATCAGCCATCAAATTTCATTAAAATTCCTGCTGGGTACATAATGATGGTTACAGTTGGTTTCATGTGAATGTCATCTTTATATTATGGTGTCTTCCCAGCTGGGAACACAGCTTCTCTCAGTGTTCCCACGAATTCCTGTGCATTGCTCAGAAACTCTTAGCATCTTTTATTGACAATACACATCCCTTTGTATTGCTACTTAATGATTGCTACTAGTTGTGTGAATGAGTTTAATCACTTAATGTTTTCTACTAGCTGGGTGAATGAGTTTCAACTCCCTTTTCTCAGCACCCTTTCTGCTTGTATAAAGAGAATATAATTTCTTGTTTTCTGAATGTACTTGGGAATTTTAAAAATCATTTTAAAATAATTATTTTAATTGAAATAGAATTTTTGAATTTTTAAAATTAAATTATTTTATTTATTTATATTCTAAATAATTCCCTCTTCATGATCCCCCCTCCCAGATTTTTCCACCCCATTCCCATCTCCATTTCCTCTGAGAGGGTGCTGACCCCACCCCCACCCCACATGTCATTCCCAGTTTCCCCCTTCCCTGGGGCATCAAGTGTCTACAGGATTAGGTACATCCTCTCCCACTGAGGCAGAACAAGGCAGTCCTCTGCTACATATGTGACCAGCAGTATTGAACAGCCCATGTATGCTCTTTGGTTGGTGGCTTAGTGTCTGGGAGCTATGAGGGGTCTGGGTTAGTTGATATGGTTGTTCTTCCCACGGAGTTACCATCCTTTTCGGTTCCTGCAATCCTTCCCCCAACTCTTCCATAGCAGTCCCCAACTTCAGTCCATTGGTTAGCTGTATGTTTTTACATCTGTCTCAGTCAGCTGCTATAAAGCCTCTGAAAGGACAGCCATGCTAGGCTCCTGTCAATAAGCACAACATGGTATCAGGGTTTGATGTCTGTCCATGGGATGGATCTCAAGTTGGCCCGTTCACTGGATGGCTTTTACTTCAGTCTCTGCTCCACTTTTGTCCCTGCATTTTTTTAGACAGGAACAATAATGGCTCAGAAATGTTTAAGGTAGTTGGGTGGCCTCATCCCTCCACTGGGGGCTCTGTCTATCTAATGGAGGATATTTCTTCAGGTTCCATCTTCCCACTGTAGAGTATTTTGGCCAAGATCATCCCCAAAGAGTGTTGGGAGCCTCTCATATCCCAGGTCTCAGAGACTTTCTAGAGGTTTCTCCTGCCCTCAACCTCCTCAGCTGCATGTTTCCACTGATTCTCCTGATCTTCTCTCCTGTCTCCTCACATACCTGATCCTATCCCTCTGTTTCTGCTCTCCCTCTACTCTCCCACCCAGGTCCCTCCCTTCCTCTGCCTCCTGTGATAATTTTCTTCACCCTTCTAAGTGGGATTGAAGCATCCTCACTTGGGACTAGAATTTTATCATATCCTCTTTCTTTCCTCCCTCCAGCCCTTTCCAGATACATTTCTTTAAACTACTCCCATGATACCAAACTCAAGTTGATTTCTGCTTTTTTTTTTGTTATATTTGTTACTCACATGTATACTCACACACACACACACACACACACACAGGGTTGTTCATCTCTGGGAAAGGCTAATTCTCCTTCTCCTAGCAATCAATAATTGCCTTTAGTTCTTTGTCTAAGGGTGAGAAATTCACAATAAATTTCCTCTTCCACATTAGCATGTCATGTTATAATTGTTTTTAATATGGTAGATTAAATATATTGTATTTTATTGCAGTTTTTGATTATGATATATAACTTTGAGCATCCATTAGAGTTTTAGGTTCTAATCTGTGTTTAAACAACAACTTTGTGATTCAGCCTGTATCTTGTATAACCTTTTCACCATGTGCAAATTGAAGTTCATAACAGCCTATAAAACCTCAATACTGCACTATCGTGGTTATTATAAGATGAAATAAAAGTTTAACAATTAAATTTAATATGATACTCAATACTATAATTATCATTCTTAATTTATTGAAAAATAAGCACATACCTAATGCATTGTGCATTTTGGGATCTTTCGTAAATACTTTGTTATCAATGCAATTAGGAAAGAGTCAGGTTTGAATATACAGCTTGATCAAGTGGAAAATTATATTTAGGATAAAAGGGGAGAAATTTTAATATAATTGGAAAATTGCTTTTGTTTGTAAAGAGGGGAAGAATTGAGAATGTGGAACAGAAGGAAATTGACAAATTATTTAGGGGCTGTTTTGTTTATTAGCTATATTAAGAGTCAATTTAAGGAGTTTGGATCTCACATTACATATGAAACCTAAAAATTTATTAAATTTGGCTATGTGTATATGTATGTATACTCATGCACATGAGAGTAGATGTAATTGCATATGTTATTAAACATTCAATAGGAATCATAAATGAGTGCAAACAGAAAGTATAAATAGTGCCACTTCCAATGTTGAAGGACTTAGGAAGAACTAAATCAAGAGGGTCAAATTAAAAGGGAATGTAAACACGATGAACAAGGGTGTAGTGTTACTGGAATCAGAAAAAGGATGCTATCTTCAGGGGAACAAGGGAACAATTGCTTCCAGCCAGCCAAGCATCAAGAAGACTGAAAATTCATCTTCTGCTGTCATTGTGATTAAAGTTCAGTCACATTTTGTTTTTCACATATCAGATTTCTAGCAGGATGATGCATACCAACTTCCTCACTTAATGCTTGGAATCAGTCACAGAAGACATACAAACTATATTAATTGCGAAACATTCTTTGATCATTTGAGTCACTATTTTGTTCAGAGGGACCACATACGTAACTAAAATTTCTGATAACTGCTTCAAGTATTTTGCATGTGTTTGCTCTTACTGTTCATTGTCCCCACACATTTACATTGATCACATCAATAAATTTACTTTATTATTTTATTGCTCTTAGAGGAATCACTAAAGGATCCTATTTTTGTTTTTCTAATGATCAAAATCAGTGCAAAGACCTAACATTTCTTGATGATAAAGTACAGCTAAATTCCCCAAAAGAGGTTTAGTGGGGGAGGGGGGTGTTTGTTTGGTTTTGGTTTTGTTTTTGCTTTTAAGGCAAGTCTGACTAATTTGAAACTTTCCAGGATGATAGTGAGAATTATTCCATCTCCATGCGCTTATTTTCATGAATTTTGTATCTATTTTAAATGGATCTTTGGATCCCTAAGCTTGCTTCTTTGCGCTTTTCCCCATTTGCTTAGTCAAACACTTTCAGCAAATACTCTTCTTCCTGTTCTTACTTAAAACAAAATTTTTATATTGGTCCTTTAGAGCCTTTAGGAATAGCATCATGGACAACATAGCTCCTATTTGAAGATGAGTCAGCAGACTTAGAAATTTTAAATGGTGCATTCAAACCTCTGAATTCCAGCAGGAGTTGGGACTCAAAGCATGATCACCATATCTTCTATGTGCCTCATTTTTGTAAAAGTCTTCTATAGGATATTTGTAATGAACACTTGCATATTTTCTGATAGCATTAGAAATAGAACTTTGTGGGTTTTAAAAATGTGTTCAGTATATATTAATTTATTATATTAATATATATTATTTATATATTAATATATTATTACCATGTTTAATATATTAATGATTTTATATTAATATATATTCATTTTATTTTTCTACTTAAATTTAGAAAAAGTTTCTATATGTTAGTTGGCATGTTTTTATAGCAGAACATGGCATGTGATTTGAAGATTTTGAGATCTATTTATTGGAGATGCAGAATCTTTACTGCCCATCTAAAATCAGCAATATAAATGTTATAAATATTGGATTTGTAATCCTATCAACACATGTGGTATATATGACTTTACTATGGTTTACAAGACATTTTTGTTGCTAATGATAGATCCTCTTTAAATTTATGAGATCATATTCTCATAAAAGTCATACTGGTAAAGTAGATGTTGACATTAATTGCTGTATGAAAATTTATATTCTGGTTTAATACTACATTAAAATAAACACCAGTCTAATTAAGATTTGTACCCACTCAATTTTATCTTTAATCTTTACACAAGAGGCATCTCATATTAGGATGCATTCTTATAATATATTATAGATTCTACATGTCTGAATGCTTGATCCACTAAATATCAGATTTTTTCATATATTAACATAGGTCAACATTCCCAAATTGTCATCTGCTGCAAAACTCCATATCCACCAACCAACTTATGGATCTTGATTTTTATTGATTTTATTTAATTTTCTGTTTCAGTCAGGATCTTATTGCTATAACATAAATTAGCTTATATTTGTAAATAATGAAAATGTTTTCTTTGCTTTGATTCAAAAATTTAATCCGAACAATTTTATATTCATTCAGTTAACATTAACTCAAGATTTAAAAATTGTTGACCAAGTAAGTGAATGTTTATTACATTTTTGGGCTAGTTTCATTAAGGAATAAATATAAATTCCCCCAAAGAAAAATGTATTGTTATGACTATGAGATATAGCTGATTTTGAAACACATACATACATACATACATACATACATACATACATACACACACACACACACACACACACACACACACACAATTTCTTTCTGAGATGACATTGCCATACTCTTAGTATGTAACTTTATTTTTTTTCATTTTTCTCAAGAGTAAAATCATTATTTTAACTATAGCAGATCATTTGTATCATAAATTTTAAGATGCTATTTATATGATTACATTAAATTTTCCTTCTCTTTATTCCCCCAAATACTCCCGCATACCTCTATTTGCTGTTTTTCAAATTCATTGCTTTTCCTCATTAATTGTTATTGCATGCTTATAAGTATGTATCTATAAATTCCAGAACACAGCCTGTTCACTCTGTATACTATTTCTCTTATGAATATTTTCAAGGCTGACAATTTGGTATTGGGAAAACTTCTCTTTCTCTTTGCATTCTTTGGCAGCCTTTAGTTCTTTGTATAGGGTTGAGACCTCCTGGGTATTCTCTCACCATCTTTGGTATGTCTACTTTGGATATCCTTATTCAGATTATGTTTGGGCATCCATATTGGTGAGACTTTATATGTATAGCTTCTGATATCATGAGGTGATAAAATCTCATAATAAAGTCCCTGAAAACACCCCATCACTTCCTCAATGTTTCTTGAGCTTTAGGTATGAGAAGTTTTATACAAGTATCCATTGCCACTATGCTAAACAGTTCTCCATTTAAATAGGATGTAGATTAGTGCAGTGGTCTCTCTCTGTTGCACAGGAAGTTTCCATGATGGGAAGTGATAACTGAACTTATCTGTGAATAAAAAGACACATGGTTAGAATGCAGTTAGAGATTATATTGGTTTAATAAAGTGTTGGCTGTAAATTCTCTTCCAATTCCATGCCTTGTTTTAGCCTGGATAGTTGCTAGGTATACAGTATCAGTTTGTTTTTACATTGTGTATGTGTTTTTTGAAGTGGTGTCTTTGGAATATAGTTGATGTTTAACACAGCATACTCTAAGTTACTGGTTTTTCATTTTCTTTTCTGGGAACTTTCATTTTTGTTTTACTATTCCTCTATTCAGCAATTTATTTCTGTGTTCCCATTTTCTCTCTTTACTAACTTTTTAAAAGTAAAAACATTTTCATTTCCACGCTAAGGTAAAATTGTAAATTCTGTATCTCTGCATATCTACTCCTCAACATTCAACAATTTCTGACATGTTTTTAAGATTTTAAACAGTCTACCTATGAGTTACTTGCTAAACTAGAACTCACTTTGTAGAAAAGCCTGGCCTCAGACTCATGGAGATCCTGCCTCTGCCTTCCAAGTACTAGAATTAAAGTCCTTTTACATCATGGCTGGTTAAATTCTGAGGTGTAACTTGTTAGTTAAAAATTTCAACTTGAAATTATCTTTCAGTTTAAAATATCTTTCTTCTCTCTTGTAAGTTACTTTTTAACTTTCCTTGTTATAAATAATAATTGATATAACTCTTTATCTTCCATCCTGACCCTTTTATAGGTTTGTCACACTTAATATTTATTTTTATGTTTCATGTTCTCTATCACTTTTTATTTATATTTTATAGCAAGGTAATTTGGTTTCCTATCACATTGTCATTCTTAATTTTTACAAGGGTTCAGACTGTGCAATCTGAATGCACCCCTATATACCCTGAGTTCCCAATTATATGAATCAATATGTGATGTAAGGACCTCATTGTGTTCCATATGTTACACACTATTACATATATGTCTCTCTTATATATTCATCTACAAATGCCATTATCAATTGAATTTAAACAGTTGAATATATCTTACAATCTAAAAAAGTAGTCATATAAAATATTTTCCTTGTTTACTCTCCAACATGCATTTATCTTTCATATATTTAACAATTTTCTTCTGTTATCTTAATCTACAGGAGAAAAAAAAATTTCTTCACTATTCAGTACGTGAAAGAACAGTTACTTAATGTTTTTCCTTGGTGAGATCTGAAATTTATGTAAAACTTGGAGTTTTATTTTCTGAACACAAGATACCTTGATGATAAGATTTCAGTATTTTACTATAATTTTTCAAGTATTCTGAGGTGGGTTTTTGTTTGTTTTGTTTTGTTCACATACAGTTGACTTTCTGGCACATCACACTGATGGTAGATTCTAAACTAATGCTATCTTGAGTCAATTCCATGGTTAGAGTGCCCTCCAGACATAGCTGCCATTTTGTGGTCTTAATGCTAACCAATTAGTGTGTTCATAATCTCTGAGATTTCGGGTTTTAAAATAATCTTCCAGTAACCTGTGTCCTCAGCTCACCATTTCTCACAGCCACTCAGGAAGACAGTTTCCAGGCAATGCTTCTTTGCATTAGATGCAGACTCTGTTTGGAATTGTTGCAGAATGTTAAGAGTTCTCTCTGTGAAACTCCCTCCATTATTTCACTCCACTCCCGAATTCTAGCCAACTCTACAACACTTGGATTCCTTTCCATTCGATCCTTTAACTCTGCTTGTCACCAAAGTCTAACAACTACAACTGATAAAAAGTCTTCATAAACATCAAGTTCACCAGATCACATTTCATAGCAACATGGCACAAATCTAGGCTTGCTGTTCCTAGTAACTAAAACAGGTTATTCAATATAGTTGTCCTTGTTGCAATTCATTTAATACCAAGAGGTTGAACTCCACAGTTTACTAAGTGACAGGAAGAAACAATAACACCTGCTCTTACCTATCACATTTTTAATATTTAATATAATCAGTTACAGTTGGCAATATGTTAGATTGTGTCTAAGGAACTTCATGTACACAAAATCATTGCATGTTCTTGGCAATGGTACACAGTAGATGCTGCTGTTATTCAAGGAAATTTGGTGCTCAGGAACACTAAGCAACTTGCTCTGGTTTGTGCAGTTGAAAGGATCCCAAATTCTAACTTAGGACCAGACATTCTAGCTAAACAGCAATGCACAGTCCTCATAAAATGTCTCTTCTTTGCAGAACACTCCTAAGAACTGAAAGACCAGAAATATGCAGGATGTCTCCATCAAATACTTATTACACTGAAAGCCGATAAAGCAATAGAGATTGCATCAAAAGGAAGCAATATGAACAGTCTGAGTTGTAAATTATACTCTTCCAATGCTTAAATAACATCACTTTTACATATGGCAACTACACCATTCCAAAAATATTCTATAGTGGAGCTGTATGGCATTGGTGCTTCTTGCAGTTCATTAATCTTGTTATAGTCATCCATATTATATGTCCTTATTCATTTACTCTATACCATTCCACCTCATTCCTGCACTACACCTTAATACTCGATTTAAAAGACATATTTTTTTAAAAAAAATCTTTTTAATAGCAAATAAAGATACATGGTTTTTGAGTGAGTGGACATTTTCCTTTTACTTGAGTAAATATCTAAGACAGGAGTTAATGAGTTATATAGGAAACGGCATTTTTAAAAAATCATCTAAATCATTTTCATTTGTCTGTATTCACTTTCTACAGTCCATAATATTCTTAAGGTTTCAAGTTTCTGCACATCATTGCCAACTCTTGATACTCTAGGTATTGTTGTTGTTGTTATTATTATTTTTATCAGCATACTAAAGCAGTCCTTTCCAGCTTAACTGAAAATTTTCCAAATGTTTAATAATGATTTTACATGCTTATGAACCATCTGTATGTATTCCAGGATGATAGACCTTTGCATATGATTCTCCATAGTACTCATTAATTACCATTTTTGTTTCCTTGTTGTATTTTTATATAAGTTAATATACTTGGCAGATAAAGTTTGTCGTTCTATTGGGATTTATGTTTTTAGTAGTGGGTTTTGTCTTTTAGGGTTTTGTCTTTGTCTTATTAAAGAGCTTGGTTTTGTTTTACAATTAATATCCTTCAAAGGGAATAGTGTTAAATATTCTTAAAATGGAATTCAATGATTCTTTGAAATTTTC
The DNA here is from genome assembly GCF_978045245.1 of Mus caroli. NCBI lineage: Eukaryota > Metazoa > Chordata > Mammalia > Rodentia > Muridae > Mus > Mus caroli. Next base: position 92,357,840 of record NW_028227265.1, read on the forward strand.
ATTTATGATATATAATACCAGTGTTGGATCTGAAAATTCTTTTCAGCCCATAGAATCCTAAAACTATTTTTCATGTTCTTACCTAGAAAAATAGTTATTTCAGACTGCTTTTTCTACTGAAAGGAACATTTTGCTTTTGACCAATTTCGGTAATTAGTTGACTATTAAACCCCATTTTTGATAGCCATATACAATATTATATTCTTTACATATTCGCTATGAAATTTTCTATTTCTATAAGTGTTATAATTAGGCATTTTTAATTTTTACCATTTAGAGTAGAACCCCCCAAAACACATTTTCATATCTAGATACACATGCATATAGTCATACTAATAATTGATACTATATTAGATATTAGATAAATACTAGCAATCTAATAATAGAAAGATACTAATAGTATGTAAATCAGATAGCAATTCTGATACTATCTTTGGAAATGTCTGCATAATTAAAGATTTTCAGTCTACCCTTTTATTTAGTCAACTTTTCAGAAAATCTAAAATATCACTAAGTATTTTCAATGTTCAGTGGTTATAAATGAATGAAACTATTTTAATTGCCTATAAACCATATAAATATGTATTGATATATTTCTAGCCTCATATTCATTAACTATTGGTCCAGTTGCTAGAAAAATTGTATAATTAGAATCGGCAATGCCTATTTTTACCACTTTCATCCCCCAAAAAAACCTAAAATCAAAGAGAGTTGTGTATGCTCAAGCAGCTCAGTATTTCATGTTGGTTCGAAAATACTACTAATCTTTAGCCTCACTCTTGATAACTGCATAGACTACATCTGAAATGGGTTACTATCTAGATAACATAAAGAATTCAGCACACTGCATACCAAGTAAACAAATAGCCCAATTAAGTGGGGGTCTAACAGAGAGTTCTTAAAAGATAAAATATAAATAGTGTCTCAAAACACATAATTTTTTATATCATTAGCCATTAGAAAAATGGAAATATAAATTGCTTTGAGATTTCCTTTTATCCCAGGCTGAATGACAATGATCAATAAAACAAATGCAAAAATTAGCTGCTATGCATGCAAGAAAATGGGAATATTTATTCTTGTTATTGGGGAAACTACGGTAACTTTGGAAATAAATGTAGAGGTTCTTCAAAAATCAGAAAAGAGATCTGCCACAAAACTGGCCATACCACACTTAAATCAATATTTACATCATCATACAGAGATATTTTCTCATCCACATACTGTGGTATTCAGCAAAATAAAACTTATACAAAATAAAAATTGTGGTACATTTATAGATGTACCATATGGAATATTATATAGCTTTTAATAAAAATATAAAATTTTCAAGTAATTAGATAAAACTAGAAACATTCATCCTGAGTACAGTAACAGTAACAGTTTGAGTAAAAATGGCCCCCATGAGCCCATACAGTGTAGCACTTTTAGGAGGTGTTGCCTTGTTGGAGTGTATGTGGCCTTATTGGGGGAAGCATGTCACTGTGGAGGCAGACTTTGTGGTCCCATATACTTAAACCAGGCCTAGTATAACAGTCTCCTTCTGAGTCTGCCTTTGAGTGGAGATATAGAGTTCTCAGCTCCTTCTTCAGCATTATACCTACACACTGCTACGCTTCCCACCATTATGATAGTGGACTGAACCTCTGAAACGATGTCAGTCCTAATTAAATACTTTCTTTTATAAGAGTTGCAATGGCCATAGTGTCTTTTCACAGCCATAGCAACCACAAATAAGACAGTCATCCAGACTCTGGTTATACATGGGTATTAGACACTAAGATTTAGTGTGTGTGTGTGTGTGTGTGTGTGTGTGTGTGTGTGTGTTATTCATAATATACTGAGCCATTAGATAATTTGTAGGAGACCAGGGTGTGGTTTAGGGACTATTGTAAGAATGGGCAAATAGAATATTTTCATAAAGAGATAAAGGGGAAACTAGAATAATATTAAATAGGGAGAGAAATTGGAGAAAAAGGTGTATGAGAGGATGTGAGGAGGAGTACATATCTCTAAAGACCTTTCAGAATTCTATCTTGAAGCCTGCTTCTCTGAAAACTTCTGAAAAATGTATATAATTATGAGAGTAATTTAAGTGGAGTTCTATAAACTAGAATAAACAGTATTTCAATAAGGCATCACATACAACCAAATAAAAATCTCAGTACCAGGAATGGGTTACATCTTTTGATTTGTTGGCCAAAGAGATCCCATAGACATCTGATGAACATTATAGACTATTGCCAATGCTGTGAACCTGTAAGTAAGACCTTGCTATTGAAAGCACTTCATCCGTGTATGTCAGTAACCAAGGAAAATAGAGCTGGTGCTCAACTGGAAGCTTTATCCACAA